>NC_133758.1:45450151-45753181 GCF_036562045.2 Rhinolophus sinicus
TAGCTTGTTAAAACTGGACCTCAAGACTCTGGTATTCTTTTCACTGAAGTACTTTATTCATGTTTATGATGTGGTATTGATTTAGTGTTATTTGCTTATAGAATAGTGAACATTCATGCTACTTTAAGGAACTATGAGGCTTAAAGTTCCTTAAACATACTTGACTGCTTTTGTTTAGGCATAGGTTTAGCTCCTATCAGGAAGAGATCAGGAGATGGATGTGGAGGGAGTTTGATAGAACAGAGCAGGTTAATGCCACTAAGCAACTAGGCAGTTTCTAGGCAACTGACTGCTGAGGCTGGCTTAAGGGTGTGGAGACCCCACATTTCATGTATTTGCATGTTTATAGTTCTTACAGAGCATGTTTTGTCAAGTGCAAATCCTCCTTGTAATTAATCCTCAGAGTAGTATGTATTCTGAACCCCAGTTCTTTATTCTTTAGGCTCCATTCAGGAAGATTACCTGAGAGAGAGCTGCTGACAACAGTGGGAGATCTATTTACAGACGAGGAAGTGGATGAGCTGTATAGAGAAGGACCTACTGACATTGCAATTACCTTGAGTTCATGTGCATCCTTAAACATGAAGCAAGACAAAGATGACTGAAAAGAACTCCAAATTCCAGCCAAATGTTCCTTGTCGCCACTTTGGGAATTTCTGAGACTTTCCCTTAGAGCTTATAGCATGCCCTAGCTTTGCAGCTTTTGCCTTTCTTGTATTTATTCTCAGCCATTTTGGGTACATGCATCTCTATAATCAGACTGGAAATGGGACTTTTTTGTCATTTTCAAAATAGAAAATAGGGTAATTTAACTTACCTCCCCCAAAATAACTGCAGTCTACACAGAGTCAATATATTTTTTCAGAGAAAGTTATTCACTAAATTTTTTCTGAACCATAATTAAACTTTATGATAAAAACTTACTTGTTTAAAACTTCTTTATTTACCAAAATTGGCTTTTATTAGTTTTAGTTGCATCTTCCAAATACAGGTAGATGAGGCAAATCCTAGATAATGGTATGGTTATTAGACCTTTCCCTTACTCCTTCCAGTTTTCCTAACAATCGTATCACCTCTATTCATTCCTTCCCCTCCCAAAGAAATCCAGTTTTAACTGCCTTTGTTGGGTTTCCTGCACTTTGTCTACCAATTTTAAAAATAATTTCCTGTAGAATTTGCATATATATAATAGCTTTGGTAGCTTTAAATCCTTAAGTTGAACATATCTGCCAACATCCCCCTTTACTTGTTCTGAGCTTTTGCACATTACTTCATGTCCTTTAAAATTAGACCAGGCCACTATTTTAATTTGTCCTCATTTTTAAAACTATTTTAGACCCAAAGATTCTGTGGAATACTTCTACCAAAAAGACAGATTTTTTTTGTATTGTATTTCAGTGTTGGAACTGCAATACAGTAGTTTTTATATAAAGCTTTTCTTTAACACAACAATCCTTATTGAAATACCATGTTTGTTTATGCAGAGATTCACCATGAATCCATGTGTGAATTTTGGACATTCCTGACTTGCCCACAATCAAAACAGCTGAAGCTACATGCCTGGGAAAGTGAGATCATTATTTCAATCCTAAAAATAACTTCTGCTATTTCCAGAAATGCAGGACTGTCAGTTAATCAGGAAGTGGTTGACATGTTCATTTGCTTTGGGCTTCAAAAATCTGACTCTCAAAGATTCATGAGTTTAAAAGTTGAAACATTGGGGGGAAAGTTGGTCGGAAAAATTTGACAATTAGCCTATAAAGATGAGTAATTGACAATTACGCTAATAACTTTACGTTTTATACTATCAGCAAGACTATCCCTGGACAAAATATTACCTCATTCAATAAACAAATAACTGAATGCGTTCACGGTGGCAGACCTTTGTACTCAAATGGATGCATGAGCTAGATCCTTTAACTTGAGAGGCCAGCTTTATAGAAAAGGAGAAGGACCAGTATCAAGATTGCTCTTGCCCCCTTCAAGTTTAGAATCTTAGCACCTGCCTTAACTGTTGGCCTTTTATGTGTTCCTGAATTTCATTCGGTTGTTTAAGCAAAGGACTTTTTTTCCAGACTATAGCCATGATGCTAAAATCTTGTTTACTGAATTTCCATTTCAACTGAAAAAGTATGATCACTGTTTTGTTAACAGATTTCTAACGAGGAACAATTAACATTGTTTTCACTCAGAAAAAAGGGGTCTCATATACTAAAATGGTATCTGTGCAGTATCCCCATTTCCATTTCAGATAACTGCTCAAAGAACGAGCTGCCATTTGGAACAGTACATGGTCTCCCCTGAAAGAAAGAAGTTCTGATTTAGTAATAGCAGTCTCTGTGTAGTAAGTAGGCTTTGCTTAAGCAAAGAAGATTGCTAATAAAGCTAAAGCTTCGACTCCAACAGTGGATTTGACTGAAAACCAGTGTCTTAAAACCAGTCTCCATGATGAAAATCGTACTTGAAACAAACCATTTCAGAAGTTCTGATGAAACCAGCCTCATGGACAATATCCTCCTTATCCACCTATTTATGATTATCTTGCCATTTGCACTCCAGGGCCCAAATTTTATTTGATCAAGGAGCCTGTGATTCAGTAAGCACAGGAATTGAGTGCTACTGGGGAAAAGGGGAGGAAAATCAGACTGTGAGACAAATGAAAGCAAATTCTGAAGAGGAAAGGCAATGATTTTCTACGAAGTAGGAGAGAAAAGACAGCAAGAGGTGTTTAACTAGGCTCAGGGATGTGCAGGCAATTTGTAAGAAGAATCCGAAGAGGTGTTTATCCCTAGGCTCAGGGATGTGCAGGCAATTTGTAAGAAGAATCCGAAGACAGTAAAAGGGCTTGGAGAGGTAGATAGAGCCACAACAACAGTATGGAAACCATAAACATTCAGTTTGTTACATTAGATACACTGGACAAAGATATGCCATAATTAACCAGTTCCCAAGTGCTAGATATTTAGGTAAACAGCTTTTCATTAATACATTTTTTTCTTTTGAATCTAGAGAGAAAAATACACCTTAGAATTATTTTTCCTTAGAACAGTGCTATCCAGTAGAACTTTTGTGATGGTGGACATGCTCTCTGTGCTGTCTGAAAGGACACTAGCCACATGTGACGATCAAGCACTTAAAATGTGTCTAATATAACTGAGGAACTGAATTTTTAATTTAAATAGCCACGTGTAATTAGTGACTATTGGAAAACAGTTCTAGAAACAAATAGGGAGATCAAAGTCAAAGTACAGTCAGGGTGTCTCTGTTATGATCTTAATTAAGGTGGCCACAGTGAGGGTTTATGGGGATGGTAATAGACCATACTTAGAAGAGCTGTAGGACAAAGACCTAAGAAGCCAAAATCTTACAATGAGTGAGAGAAAAAAACAACTATTGGGCCAAAGGGCAGACTAGCTAAGGGAAAGAATAATTATTTTAGAAACAGGTGTGACTTGTCAGCAATTACTTTTTAAACGATATTGAGAAAATGCAGTTATGAATGGGACTTTGGGCTGGGATGAAGACCATAGCATTGGCACCACCTGGATGCTTATTAGAAATACAAATTTCTGCCCCATTCTAGACTTACTGAATATCTGGGGTTCGGTAGTTGGGGCTCAAGAATCTTCTACCAAGCCCTCCAGGTTTTTCTTGTGTGCTACTGTTTAAAAACTGCTATAGTGCTGAACATATAGTTTCTACCATGTAGTAATTTCTAATCAACATTTCTAGAATATAAATGAGTTGTCTCCCCAGCATCCCACACGTGTACAGGCCACAAGTGCTCAGTAAAGATTTGCTATTGACTATCCTTCATTATCCAGAAACAGTGCTCTTCATCCATATTCCAAGGTGAGGGAACTGAAGATTATAGCCACAAACAATATCCAGAGCAAAACTTGAGTAATGTACATCTGTGGTTTCCTTTCTTTTGACCAAGAGCATTATGTAATGTGAGCGATTGTGTGTGTGTGTAATTCTGTCACCTCTTTAATAACCTAAAGGAAAGCAAATAATTTGAATAAAACTTTCTTGTGGTTGAAAGGGGAATGAAACAGTCATAGGCTGGCCTTGGCCTGGTAAGGCCATAAACCTTATAATTTGAGAATAGGAAAGGAGTAAATATGACTCGGGCTGGAGTGCAGTTTTAAAAGAGGGTTTTCTAGCAGGCAGGCGGCCGCCGCCCTCTTATCTTCCTCAGTATTTCTGGGACGTAACTAAAATTGTTCTAGCTGAAGTTCAAATTTAACTAGACCATTTGTACATTTATTTGCTAACTCTGGCAGGCCTGGGTGGGAGGCTTCCGGCGCCCGGGAACCCCCCAAACAGGGATCCCGCCCCACCCGGGTCAAATTCCTGGCCAGGCCGGGTGACGGCCCCGGAATGCGGAAGGGCCGCGGGAATCCGCCACGGAACGCGGGGTAGAGGGCGGAACGCGGGACCACAGCCGCCCCGCAGGCGGTGAGTCCGCGACAGATCAGCCAGGCTAAGGAAGCCAAATAAAACCCCGACCGTATTCGTCGACCCCAGCCCGGCTCCCCAGCGGACACGCCGAGCTTTCCTCCAGCCTGAGCGACAGCGCCGGCCGCATCCCTCCCCCGTCCAGAGTTGGATCCCGCCGCGCCTTCCGGTGCGTTTTCCGGTCCACCTTCCGAGGCAGGAAGTGCCGGGCACCGCCTCTGTCGTGCCGCAGCTCGAGCGCTCGTCGCAGTTGCTCGTCGTCTTGTGCAGGGCATCCCGGGTTCTGGTGTGTGGCGGCGGTGAGTGGCGACTGACCCCGCGCGCGACACCCCTGGGGCCGCACCCGTGCCCCTTCCCCTCCCCTCCCACCACGCACCCCCGGCCAGACCCCGCCCCAGGCGGCCGGGGAGGGTAGGGCCGGGCCCGGGGCTGCGTCAGTTGTCAGGGTGGGCGAGGAGAGTCAGTGAGGAGGCCCTGGCAACCGCCCAGCCTTGACCTGAACTGGGGGAAGCTACGGGGCTGATGAAGCCGACCTGGGGAAACGCCCGGCTGGAGAGGTGGCCGGGTCCCCGGCCCTCTGTCACCCGGATGACTTCACACCTGGTGCTGGGATCGCCCGGCGGCCTGGCTGCCAGCCCTGCTCTGTGCAGCACACAGTGCTTGATGCTTTGGGGGATATGGGAGTCCACTGGTGCATGATTGTTGTCTTAGATAAAGTGTCCAAGGAAACTATTAGAGAAACGGCGCCGGAGTGCGCGGTTAGTATAGGCTAAAATGTAATGCTTTCCATAGGAGTTGTAAGTCTTTCCGTATCGTGCATCTTGTAAAGATTTAGTACGTTCTTGTTAACTGAGGAAAAGGATGAATAAAAATCAAGAATGCTTTCCTGAAAAATGAATCGTGACCTCATTGAAAGCCTTGGATTCAGCCCTAGAAGAGATAACTTAGTATTTCCGGCTGGATCTGTGGTAGGAGGTAACAAGACCCAAAACGCAAAAGGTGGGAATTTGTGTTGTGTGAAAAGGAGACTGTGGGAAGACCAAGCCTGAATAGAACAGAACACTAATGAATAACAGTTAGAAATAAGGGTGAGTACGTAGATAAGTGGGGCCTTTGTTAGGCTGTTTTGAAAACTTGAGAAATAAAGGAATATTTAATAGGCGTTAGGGAGTCATTTTGGATTCATCACCAAGGAAGAAATATGGAGAAAGCGGTGTTTAAAGATTAGTTTGGCAGCCTTTGTTTAAGATGGAGTTGCGTTGGACCTTTGGTAAGAAAAGAATCATAGCATTTTAGAATTCAAAAGAACCTTATAGATTATCTTTTACTTTATAATTCAGGAAACTGAAACCTGGAAAGGTGAGATAATTTGCTTAAGGTCACTTGGATTCACATGGTGCCACCCATTTTCTCTGTAAGCGTTAGGTGGACCCTCCTGGACCTCATAACAAAGTGCATGGCTTTTTTTTTTGTTCAGGCTCTGTTGAATGACAACTTTTATGACAGCCCAGTAGATACTCTTATGCTTTAATGAGACTGAGTTTAGACTAGGTGAACTGCAGCTTTTGAAGGACAGATCCCCAGGTCAGGATTGCTGAGGTTAGGAAAAATAAGAAGCCTCTAAATGAGGCTGGTTGTTCCTCGCTCCCAAGATTCAAAGACACCAGATATCTAGGTATGATTTTCATTGCCAGCAACTCTGATTAGGATCTTCCTTGTTTTACTTTTTAGCTGTGTAGTGGCTTTGCTTTGTTACTTGCAACTGGCTGTCCACATTTTCATGGTAGAGAATTTCATTTAGCCATCTGTGCAGGATATTAAGGACTAGTAGTACAAACTCTGGAACTAGACATCCTCATTGCAGATCCTAAATCTAAGCTCTACCTGTTTATTCTCTTTGCCCTGATTTTCACATTTAAGAAATGGGGATAGTAACAGTACTTATAAGTTGTTGTGAGTATTAAATATATTAATACATGTGAAATGCTTAGACCAGTGCCATGCACATATTTAGCCCTCAATTATTGGCTATTCTGTTTCTTCCAGGTATGGAACAAGGGGTGGCTGGTAATTTTGTTAAGAATCTTTTGAGGAAGTGTTCAGTGGAGTTTATAGTAAACCATGGATAGACCATAGAGAAAAGCCTTGTTTTGGGAGTCAGATCCAGGACCTTGTAAGGAGCATCTGTCTATGTAATTGTTTGTGATAGGAAGGAAGCATACACATGGTTTTGCTTAATTAGTATTTTTTGAGCATCTGCCATGTGTAAGGCACTCTGTTAGGCCCTGCATTCCAAGGTAGAAGAGCTAAATGCCATAAAAATGTATATGTAAGTGGCATGGCAATCAGAAATAGAAAACTCTTTATCCAGTGCAAACTTGACTGTGGCCCCTTTGAGCTTTTTAAAATTCTGTGGTTATAATTCTGAAATAAAGGCATTGCTTCGTTTTAATATTAAAGAGACCAAGGAAACACAGCAGCTTTGTTTCCTGTTGCTATCTAACAAATCACCCAGAACTTAGCACCTAAAAAAAAAACAGTAAACAGTTCCTGAAGGTCAGGAATTCCAGGGCAGCTTAGCTGGGTGGTTCCGGCTCAGGGTCTCATAAGGTTGCAGTTCAGATGTCAGTCAGGTTTGCAGCCATTTGAAGGAAGATCAACCTCCAGAGATGGCTCATTCGCATGGCTGGTGAGTTGGTGCTAACTATTGACAGGAGGCCTCAGTTCCCTGCCACATGGACCTTTCCTTGGGGCTATATATTGCCCTCATGACCTGGTGCTGGCTTCCCCCAGATTGAGTGATCCAAGAGACAGCAAGGCAGAAGCTGCAAAGTCACACTATTATTTTTGTATTATCTCATTGATTATGAAGAGTAGCAGAATATGCCACCCCAAAATATGCCACTTTGGCATAAGTATCATTTTGACCTGAAGGCAATTAAGAATTAGCAGACACAAAAAAGTTCTCTGCCCTTCCCTATATGCATAATAGCAGGACTTAAATTTACAAAGGTGTCCTTCCTCCCCTTTCTACTGGGAACAATAAAGGTTACCCTCTGGATATAACTTTAGGCTCTTACTAAGAAAGAAGGCCCTGACTTAAGTCCACATGATAAGTCTTAACCCTTGTTTATGCACTTTTCCTGGTAATCTTTCACAACTAGCTTTTCCCTCTCACACACCTTTCTTTTATCTTCAGCTGAAAATGATATTTAAGCCTAAGTTCTCAGCCTTCTCTGAGAATTGGCTTTTTCCTGGGTATCCCTTCTATATATGAGGTACACATATTAATAAACTTCTGTTTTTCTCTTGTTAATCTGTGTTATTATAATGTCAGCCAAGAACTCAGAAAAGTAAAAGGAAAATTTATTTCAAACCCCCCCCATGCTATTTTTTACTGTTGGAGGGGACTATGCAAGGACATGAGAAACGTTGAGCGCCTTCTTGGAGCCTGGTTATCACCATCTGCAAGGAACAAGTTCAACTGCTTTCTGGCTGGGCAGTAACATAAATACAGCTGTGACAGGAAGGTAAAGGAAGTAGTGGATATTGCTCACTGAATACTCATTATCTACAGGAATTTGGGAGTGCTGGTGCTTGTCTATAGTTTTGCAAGATGTCCGATATTTGTTTTTATTAAATATTCAGGTTTTAAAAATGTTGGCAAACGAATTCAGTTATTAGAAAAGGCATTTAGAAGGTCATCCTTGGGGGGACTAAACAAACCTTACTGCAGACTGCATACAGTAGTTTGCTAGCTGCCAGTTTGTGACTTCTGATCTACCTAACTCTTATTTTATGGATGTGGAAAATGTGGCCCAGGAAAGCTAAAATGACCAAAGGTCATACAACTTGTGAATGACAGAACTGGAATTAGAATCCAGGTCTCCAACATTTCTGTTAAACCATAATGACCAAATTTTTAAAAACTAAAGGGAACTAAATGCATAAACAGCCAATGCCTGTCTTTCTTTCTTCCTCCTTCCCTCCCTCCCTCCCTTCCTTCCTTCCTTTCCTTTTTTCCTTACTTACTTATTTTTGTCCAGAGCCTTGTAAATGGTTAACTCAGTGGTTCTCAGCCTTTACTGTACATTGGAATCACCTGGTGCATTTTTTTTAAATAAAGATTCCTGGGCCACACCCATAGAAACTCAGTTTTAGTTTGACTAGACTAGGACCTAGGCATCCGTTGTTGTTTTTTTAACCTTCCAAGGAGATTCTGATGTGCAGCCAAGATTGAAACCAGGTTAACTGCTGTGAGAGCCATATTTATTTGCCATATGGTGACAGAAGCTAGCTGACTTAAGATACTTAAGGAAGAAGCCTCAGAGGAATGTCAAGGAAGTCATAGGTAGCTGACAGAATGTGCTCCATGAGCATCTTTCTCAGGCTTCCAATAAAGCCTGTAGGCTGGATGAAGTTCCCAAGCAGAATCTGCTCATTAATGATTGTGATGCCATGTTTGATCTGCACATCAGTATTGCAGGTAATTATGCAAATACTTAGATTATTATCTAAATATGTTGACACCAGCCACTTATAATACCAGGATTCCTATATTCCTGCCCTTCTTGTAACCTCTATGAATAACCTTTAGTTCACTCTATATTAGAAATTTACAAAAATAAGAATAAAAATTTTGAAGAGGAAGTGAAAAGTTTTTACTGTTATTGAGGGTTATTCATTACATTATGGACTATGTTCTATATGGACATTTTCAGTAACTATAGTTTAAGGATAGGGTTTGGTTATTTTTTCTTTATTTATACATTAAACATTAATTTGACAGTCCTAGGTAAAGATTTCAAGCCTTTACCCAGCATGTTAAACCAAGGCCATGACTGATATGAAGCACTGCCACACTTGATTAAACCCAAACCAGGCTGCTACATTGCACAATTCCAGGGACTGCCATTCATATTTTATTCTCGTCCCATTCCACTGTGGAGTTCTAGTCTGTACTTGGTTTCCCAAGTATAGTTTGAATTTATTTGAAAACAGTTGTCTAGGATTTGAGTTTAGAGGAAAGTAGCTGTTCGGAAATCAATGGTAGATTATATTGATAGTATTGAAAGTTTTTGTAAAAATTGGGAAACTCAAAATAATTAGAAGAACATTTATTACAAAGTAGGAAATACGTAGGTAGAAATAACCTTTAACAAATGCGGTCTGAATACTGGCTCTGCCACTAGGTGACCTCTGGCAAGTTATTTAATATCTTTGATCATCAGTTTCTTGATTTGTAAAGTAAGCATGTTAAGTTTAATGTACATAATGTGCCTAGCACATGAGTCACTCATTAAATGGTAGTAGCCACAAGTTGAGTAGACCCTTTATTCTCTGTATAACCCTAAAGCATTTGGGGCTAGAAAAATAACAAGAACAGACGTACACAAGGTAAGAAACTGCATAGTGCCTTCGGCACATACAAGCAGTTTGGTGTTGCTGAAGGAAAAGTACAAAGCAGAGACCAGCTAGAGATGAGGCTGGAAACGTCATTCTAGAGATGGCAAAGGGAGCACCTTGTTGTGCCATGCTTAGGAACTTGTACTTTCTCCTAGAGGCCGTAGAGAGCCAAGGAAGATTTTTAAAAGTGGAATGATAATGTCATATTTATGTTTTAGACATCTCTGGCTGGAATATAAAAGGTAGTTTAGAGGGGACCAAGAAGCAAGGAGATTGGTTAGTTGGACATAAAAATATTCTATACAAAGAGTTAATGAGGGCCCAGCTTCAGGTGTTGGCAGAGGAATGAAGAAGATGAGCAAATCTGAGAAATATTTAAGAGACAGGGCTTGATTCATCAGGGGTAGGGATGAGTCAGAGGACTCCTAGGTTTCTAGTTTGGTGAGCAGGTAAATGACGGTGCCATTAACTGAGAGAAAACAGAAGGATGAGAAAGTTTAGGCAGGGGAAGATAATTAATTCAGTTTTTAACACATTGATTATGAGTGTCTGTGGTATATCCAAATGGATGCCTTTCAGAAGCAAGTGCACTTTGAGTCTGCAACTCAAGGGAAAGGTCAGGCCTGGGGATAACAGACTTAGGAGACGCAGGTGATGTCAGAACAGTAAGAGTCAATGAGATCATCCAAGGGAAGCAGAGTGAAAAGAACTTTTAAAAGTCATGGACTTCTAGAATACTGGGAAACATGAATATTTAAGTGAGTAGAGGAGATAAAAGCCTACCCAGAAAATGGAGGAGGACCAGTCATAGAAATAGGAGAACTGAGAGAAAGTTGGTGTCACGAAGTTTTTACATAAAAAAGTCAGTATTTTACATAAATCGGTCTTTCCAGTATAACTTAGAAGTCTCCCTCATTAGAGTGTAAGGTATTCAAGGTTAGAAACACTGTGTTCTCTTTCCATTTGGGACAGTTTGTTTCTACCGTGATTGTTCAAGGCCAGGAGTTGTTGGGGTTCTGAAGAGAAAAAGGTCTTAAAATGGTGTCAAATATAGCAGAGTGGTCTAAGGATATTTGGACTGGATTTGACAATTTGATAGCAGCAACGGTAGAGAAAAGAAAGCCAGATTGTGGTGGGTTGGAAATGAGTGGGAAGTGAGAACGTGCAGAAAGCGAAGATACTTGGCTTACAGAAGATAAGGAGACCAAGGATGGTAGTTTCTTTGGGGGCCAGAGTTCTCTTCAGATTGTTTTGCGGCAACTTTGCCTCACTTTTTTTATTTTATGTGTCTATGTGTGTAATTTGCATAGGAACCATAAACATATGTAAATATGGACTGTTTTTAAATAGAGTACAGAGAACAAAAATAAACTTTTTTTTAAAGAAATTATAGTATTATTACATTGAGCCTGTATCGGCTCTATTCAAAACTGCACCACTAAGCCAAGTTTCAGAACACCCAGTGAGGTATTTTTTCGATTGAAGATAGAGAAGGAAACCATGTAGATTAAAAGTCCAAGACTAGAAGCCCTAGAGACCCAGGTCCAAAATTCCCTCACTCAGCGCCTGCCCCAGCTAGTCACCTGCTTTCACATTATGGAGCTGCAGAGTTAGAGACCAGTCCCCAAAACCAGCCTCATTTCTAACACCAGTTGCAGGTTTGGGTTTCCAAGATGACCCTCAGGTTCAATAATTTGCTTCAGCTCACAGAACTCACTGAAAGCTGTTATACCCACCCATGGTTGTGGTTTAGTACAGTGCAAGGATTCAGATTAAAATCAGCCACGGGAAGAGACATGTGGTGCAGCGCCTAGGATGGTTCTAAGTGCAGAGCTTCTGATCGTCCTCTCTCATGGACAGTGTAGACGCCCCCTGACAACAGGTGTGACAATAGGCATGGACATTGCCAACCAGGGAAGCTCCCTCGATCTTTGATATCCATAGTTTTTATTAGAGCTTCGTCACATAGATACTATTGACCTCAGTCTCTAGCCCCACTAGAGGTCAGCTAACACGTGACCCAAAGCCCCCATGATAAATCACATTGTTAGAAATCTGGTGTGACCCAAGACCCCAGATACCAGGCATGAGATCCCAAGGATTTAGAGATTACTTTCCAGGAGACAAGAACGAAGGCCAGACCTCTCTCCTTGGGCAAAATTAAAATTCTTTACTACACAAGGGCCACTGGTTTTCTGTTTGTTTGTTTACTTAACCTAGGGAGTACCTATTTCGTAGGGAAGTTGTGAAGATCGAATAAGACATTGGATCAAAAAACTACTCTGGTGTCCTTGGGTTTTCCGAGATTATATGTAGCTAGTAATGGTGGAGCTAAGAGTCAAACTCAGGACTTTCTAACGCGAAAGCTGATAGTATTTTTGTATTGTGTTTACTTACATTATTTAAAACTGCAAATAAAGGGGCCAGTGGGCTCTTAACCACAAGGTTGCCAGTTTGATTCCTCGACTCCCACAAGGGATGGTGGGCAGCGCCCCCTGCAACTAGCAATGGCAACTGGACCTGGAGCTCAGCTGCGCCCTCCACAACTAAGATTGAAGGGACAACTTGAGTTGGAAAAAAGTCCTGGAAGTACATACTGTTCCCCAATAAACCCATGTTCCCCCTCCCCAATAAAATCTTTTTTTGAAAAAAAACAAAAAAACTGCAAATAAAAAAATGGAATTAAAAGTGTCCGTTCTATTTGACATTTAAATTATTGGTGGCTTTCAGTAGAGTATTGGAGGCTAACCCCAAAGCCGTATTACAGAGAATTGAGTGATGGGAAGATGAGAAAATGGAGGCAGCTGAATATTAATTAGACTGATATTCTAAAAGTTTTGTCAAGGAAAAGGGAAAATGAAAATGTAGCTAGAAGGGATGCAAGATTAAAGAATAGGTTTTGATGACTTTTTTAAAGATGAAAGCCTTTTGAACATATACCATACAGTGACTAGACTAGTCTCTTTGTATGTTATCTCGTTTTGATTTTACTTGCATTGAAGTAGATACTGTGTTTTGCTATAAAACTGAGGATTAAGTGAGCTTTCCTGGTTTTCAAACCGTGTTTTGAAAACAATTGAGGCTCAGAGAGGTTATGCAAGATTGGTAGTAAACTGGAAATAAAAAGAATACCTACTGCATACAGTTAAATGGGACAGTCCTTATAAAAATCAGATGTCAATTTTAGAGCTTTCTCCTTAGGGGAGCCCCAGGCCTTCATAACAATGCTTGGCACATAGTAAGCACTCAGTAAATGCTAGGTATTGTTACACATTTTAAAACTAATTCCCACGTAATATGTGTTTAATGAAACGGGGGAGGGGAAGGTACATCAGTAATTTCTATTCTGTTAATTTTTTTTCAAAACTGCTTTTTTTCTAACCATTTAATTGTCACATTGGAGATAAAATTTAAATATATATTTATTCCTACTCAAATGAAGTAACTACATTAAGACATTTTTACTCACTAACTTCAGGTATTATAAATTCTTTTTTTTTGCATTCTTTTTTTGCTTTATGTTCTTTTCTTTCTTTTTAACTCTAGAATTAAACAGCCATCATGTCGAGCAAAAAGGCAAAGACCAAGACCACCAAGAAGCGCCCCCAGCGCGCAACATCCAATGTGTTCGCCATGTTTGACCAGTCACAGATTCAGGAGTTCAAAGAGGCCTTTAACATGATTGATCAGAACAGAGATGGTTTCATTGACAAGGAAGATTTGCATGATATGCTTGCTTCTCTAGGTAGACTTTTATATTCTTGATATGCCTGCTTCCCCAAAATTATAATTCAGTGTTTTATTAATTGTTTTCTGTGTGATGTACAAATATTCCTGTCCTTGCCTCAAAGGCCTACTGAGAGATGTCTGGGTGGGAGGTGCTGTGTTGGGGCTTGGCCAGTCATAACAAGATGAGCCTGCAGGGGTAGGGACCTGGCAGGAACTTGGCCAGGCAGGCCTGGGTTCCTGTCAGCTGAATACAATAGGTCTATTAGCTGAAAAGCCAGGGTGGCAAAAATATCAGAATTTAAAATAAAATGTGTAACTAATAGTATGGCATAGTTAGTAATAATGATTGAGGACAGGTTACAGATAGGAGGTGACAGTAATAAATGATAATGATTGTCTTGATAAGAAGGGCAGTGCTATTGGAAAAGGGAACACAGGGAAAGGGACTTTCACAATTTTATTTATAATTTTTTTTGTAACTGAAGAAAAAAATGTAAAGATAAAAGATTTAAAGTGTAAACTGTCCTATGTTATTTTGGTCATGTGGGTGTTATTTTATTATTCCTTATATAATTTTGTTGTTGTTTGTTTTGATTTTAAAAAGAAGGGAGAGATGGTCCTCCGTGTTCTGCTCTGAGTACTGATTTTATAGTTGGGAAGAAACGAATGACAAGCCTAGGAGTTCTCCATAGACCAAAGTGACTAACAGGGAAGGGGGCACCGTTCAGGGGTGGCGTCCAGTTAGGCTCTACACTCTGGAGTGTTCTTGTGCTTGATTATTAGCCAGAGGGCAGTAAAAGGGCCAGAAGGCAAAGAGAGAGAGAGGTTATTTTTTTCCTTTTAGCAACCACAACATGATTTTGTTCCTCTGTTTTTTTTCTCCTAATGTATTATTTTGAAAATTCTTAAGCCTACAAAAAGTTGACGGAATAACGAACATGTGTGCATCCTTTACCTAGATTCACCACTTACTGACATTTTATTACATTTCCTTTATTCAGAGTGAGAGTAGAATCAAGATACTGATCTAATTTGTTGACTTGCAGGGAGGTTCAGTCCCAGTTTTTTTCCACTGGGAAAAACACATAGCTAAGTGTACTCTTCTGGGCAGGTCACTACTGAAGACCACTGAAGAAAATTGAGGGACTTAGTTGTATTGCAGATTGAACAGTCAAGCCAGTACCATGATTGTAGTAGATGTTCAATTAATTTTTATTGGATGAATGAGTGACAGTACAGTAGTAAGAGGCTGCCTTCAGGGCCTTCTATTTTGGGGAATTCTGTGCCTTTAAAGACATGTACGAGATCTGACAATTAAGTTCACAAAGTCATCCTAGAAAGTGTGCTACATACCTCATTGCTGAATATCACTATGGTCACTTTCGAAGTACTCCCCTTCGGGAGCTATGCACTGATGCCAGTGCCTAGTCCACCCTTCAAAGCAATTTTGGAACTCTTTTTCTGGAATGGCCATCAGAGCTGTCGTCATATTACCCTTGATGTCCTGAATGTCATCAAAATATCTTCCTTTCAATATTTCTTTTATTTCTGGGTAAAGAAGTCATTGGGGGCCAGATCAGGGGAGTAGGGAGGGTGTTCCAATACAGTTATTTGTTTACTGGCTAAAAACTCTCTCACAGACAGTGCCGTGTGAACTGGTGCATTGTCGTGATGCAAGAGCCATGAATTGTTGGTGAAAAGTTCAGGTCAGCTAACTTTTTCACGCAGCCTTTTCAGCACTTCCAAATAGTAAACTTGGTTAACTGTTTGTCCAGTTGGTACAAATTCGTAATGAATAATCCCTCTGATATCCAAAAAGATTAGCAACGTTTCAACAATTTCACGGACTTAATTGTCAGACCTCGTATTTTCCTTTCAAATCAACAAATTATATTGGATTCCATGAATGGATCCATAGGTGCTTAGCCTAAACCAATTCATTTTTTATCCTTGTGTCTTTTTTTGTACCCATGTTCTCATGACACCTTTGGGTGACCTTTTCCCCAGAAGAATTGCTACAAGAGAGTTGAGTTAAATCTGAGGGTAGTAGAAAAATAGATCTTTTTTTAGCTACTTTTACTTATTCAATGAATCTTGAGATTAATTTTGGGCTAATTTTTTTTTTTTTTGATTGATATGGTGAGTAGGTATAATGAGTGAAGAATGTAATGCAGTAAGAGAGATTCCAACTCGGCATTTAAATTTCACCCAAATTCCCAAGGTTAAAACTTTACTTACGAACCATAATCCTAGATTGGACTATCATTAGCACTTAGTTGGGTGTAATATTGAGATGCTTCCTTAGGTATGAATATCTAACTTACAGATGTTCTTTTCGTGGAGAATCATACAAACTTAATGTTGGAAGGGATCTTTCAGATGCTAAATTTAACCAGTCCATTTTACAGATTAAAAAAGTAAACCCTAATAAACCCTAGACAGCTGCCACCTCGCTGGTCACACCCAACCAGTGGCAGAACTGGGATTCAAACTCACTATTCCAGACCCCTCAGTCTTTATTTTTTCAACCCCATGGGGGCCTCACAAATGCTGGACAAAGAGGAGCCCACTGTTACTCCTCCCATGTCTGGCCTTTCCAGAGGAATTTCTCCCAACTTTGAGGGAAGGAGCGTCAGGGCTGTTACCGCACCACTGGGCTATAAGAGCTCCCTTTTCTAGTGTTCTCACTTGGAACTGAGATTGAGATTCCCAGTTTGAACAATATGAAACAAGACTGCAATCCAGTGACACATCAACAGCATTTGGAGATATGTCTTTTAAGAATATGTTGGGGAGCATAACAATAACAAAACAATTATTTATTGAAATTAGTTCTGGTCTTTAAATATTAAAATGTGAACTCTTATAGGAAAGAATCCAACTGATGCATACCTGGACGCCATGATGAATGAGGCTCCGGGGCCCATCAATTTCACCATGTTCCTCACGATGTTTGGTGAGAAGTTAAATGGCACAGATCCAGAAGATGTCATCAGAAATGCTTTTGCTTGCTTTGATGAAGAAGCAACTGGTGAGTGCTCTTTGTTGATGCCCAGCCTTATTCCAGACTATATGAAACACTTTTTAGGAAATGAAAAAGATTAGTAAAATAAATTTTTAAAAAAATGAATAAAGGGAAAAGTATCATATACAATGGGCAGTACGACAGAATGGCTAGGACACAGGTATGTAAGTCATAAAACTACACATTTCATGGCATTCATCTTTGAATCTAGTTGTGAGCTTCCTGAAAGCCAAAGCGAGAATTGTCTGTTAAATAGTTAAACAATGAAAGCTACTTCTTCAAGAGACTACAAATTGCACCGAGAAGTATACACTCATGCGCTACATAATGCTGTTTCGTTCAAGGACAGACAGCATGTACAGTGGTGGTTCCACAGGATTATAATGGCGCTGAAAAATTCCTGTCGCCATAGTGATGTCATAGCCATCATAACATCATAATGCAACACATTACTCACCTGTCTGTGCTGATAATGGTGTAAACAAACCCACTGCACTGTCAGTCATATAAAAGTATAGCACATACAATATGTACAGTGCATAATACTGATAATGAAAGACTGTGTTACTAGTTTGTGTATGTACGATCCTATACTTTTTTAATTTTAGAGTGTACTTTGTACTTATAAAAAAAAGTTTGAAGTTTGCTATTTGACAGTATGCCATGCTACGCCAGCAGCAGCCTCATACGTCTTGTGTTTACCAGTCTCTCGATCGCATCATTTTCTCTTGTGCTTGATTTAATCTCGTTGTTTTGCATAGTAACATGCTGTACAGGTTTGTAGCCTAGGAGCAATAGGCTATCCCATATAGTCTCAATGTATAATAGGCATACCATCTGGGTTGTGTAAGTCACTCTATGATGTTCACACAACGAAATCACCTAATGACACATTTCTTAAAACAAAAGCGGCACCTGACTGTAGTTAACAAACTTGAACAATTAAAATATTAGGGTTTTCTCTTTTTTTTTTCTCATTTTAAAGTTTGTAAAACCTAGCTATTCATTGTTCTCACTCCTCTCATTTTCCCCTTTTCTTCTACATTAACCCTCTACTCAGCCACCCGCATCATTTCCTCAGATATACCTTGCACCCTGCTTCCTGCTTCCCCATCTCTATCTGTCAAAACTGCACCATCCTTCATGCACACTTGGTCTTGGCAGCACTGCCCTTTTTTCTGGGTAGCTGCTCTTTTTTTCATATCTCTGAATCACGATTTTTTTTCCTCCTCTAGAAAACACTTGCTTCAAATCAATTTTGTAAGCATATAATCTATTAACTGAGCTTTTGAAATGATTTAATCCAATATTATAAAGAACTCAAAAAGTAATAGGAAAACATAGTGATATAGTTACATATTGTCTTAGTTCACTAATTTATTTTGTGTAAATATGGATATTCTGAAATACTTTGTAATACTGACCTAGTTTAGAAATGAACCATTGAAATGCCAAGAAGTACTTATGACTCCCTTCTTTCTACTGCCTTGCAGGCACCATTCAGGAAGATTACCTGAGAGAGCTGCTGACAACAATGGGAGATCGGTTTACAGATGAGGAAGTGGATGAGCTGTACAGAGAAGCACCTATTGACAAAAAGGGAAATTTCAATTACATTGAGTTCACACGCATCCTTAAACATGGAGCAAAAGACAAAGATGACTGAAAGAACTTTAGCTAAAACCTTCCAACTACTTTGTCTTACTCTGTATTATTTCCCCAACACTTTCCCCACCCTCATAGACCTATTGCATGCAACTTAGTTTCACAGCTTTACCTCCTTTTTTTGATGTATTTATTCTAGACCTTTCTGCCACTTAGCACTTGTATAATCAGACTATAAATGGGGATGAGGTTGTAAATTGTGTTGAAAAAGAGATTGCGAATAAAAATCAACAAATGTGAAAGCCCAGGAAAATATATTCGGTATTTCTGGTTTTGCTGGATTTTTACATTTTTATATAATAAAAATGCTATTTTGAAATCAAGATTATGCTGACTCAAATGGAATATAATGGAAAGTTCAACAAATAAGTGGTAGGTAGGTGGGGGTAGTCCGATTTTCAGATTTTCAGCTTTACATAATTCAGATTTCATGGTTGAACTGATTTTTCCCATATACAGGACAATGTTCTTCAGAACTTTTAAGTAAAAATTAACATGCAGTAAAAACTAGTTAGCCTTTGTGGTTTTCATGCTTCTAGTAAGATACTTAAACTACTAAATTATAAATATAAAATATATATCTCAGAAAACGCTCAACACTTTATTGATCTAAGAGGCTAAGAAGATGAGGCAAAACTCTGTAGTTATTGTTGAACATTTACGTGGATAAAACATTGCACATAGATGATTTTAACAATCTTCCCAACCACCTCATGAGATAGATTTCTGTTAGCCTTGTATTTCAAGGGAGGGAGCTGAGCTCCAAGTAGTTGAGTGATTGATCAGTCACTGTTAGTGAGGGTTGGAATTCCATCCCAGGGCGCCTAACTCCAGAGCTTAGAGTACTGGAGCCACTGTTCTCTCAATGAAAAGCCCCCAATGCCTAAAAGGTCAAGACTTTTCCATACATTCTAACATAATTTTGTAGTCATTGAATTTAAAATGGTTTTTGGAAATTGATTATTTGAACAGAATTTCAGAAAATTCTATCTAGATCAAAAATAGAAGACAAAAGATTATAAGCAATATAATGTTTGAAGGCATTTCATGTGATGTAGACTGTAGGGAAGGACTGAAAAAGACGGCTCCTGTGAGCTCGTTTAAAGTTCTCAAGGCCAAGTAGTATTAGAAGTAGACAAAAAAACTGAAAAAGGAAAAAAATCCATTAGAAAAAGTTTCCAATGTTATTTAACACCTATTCCCTCACTTAAAAATGTATTGGTTTTTTTTGTCTGCTTAAAATTACATATTGTTTAATATTTGTGCTTTAGAGTTCGGTGTGGTAGGCCATTCCTGGTCAATTGTTGCTATCACTTAATTTTTCTAGGCTTTGTTTTCATCATCTTTAAAATGAGAGCAGTTCCACTCTAGCACAGTGTTTCGCAGCTCATAAGAGCTTTCACATTTATTATCTAACCCTCATGGCCCACAAGTTATGTAGGGCAGGTATCATTCCTGCATTTTTCTTTTTTTTTTTTTTATGAGACCTGAAGTTTAGAAAAGCCCAAGGACTTGTCCAAGATCCCACAAGTACAAGAATCCACCTCTGGCTCCCTTTGTACTTCCAAGCTTAAAAGTCACCATGCATTGTCAAAACCAGGTGGGGAATCACTGTTTAAGGGAAAGGGAAAAGATACTGGGATAATCTTGATCATCATTAAACCAATATTTATCGCCTGTTATTTGCCAGACATGGTTTTGAGTGTTGGGGATAATGGCAGGGGCGGGGGCAGAATGGACAAGGACACGCCCTCCTGGGGCTCATGTTCTCTAATGAGAGACAGACTCACTATGTCATACCAAGTAAGTACTGTGAGGTGAACTGAGCAAGTGGGACAGAGGGCCTCTGAGATCTGATGATAAGCTGAGATTTCAATGACAAGCAGGGCCTCTGGTGATGAACTGAGTGGGGCTGTCCATGCAAAGGAGACAGCTCTTCTCCAGGTAGGTGTGCTAGTAGCATTAGAACACAAGGACACGGATGGCATTTGCTGTGTGGTCTAAGTATGAAATCAGGGCTTTGGGCAGGGAAGAAACGAGTTATGTTTTTAAAAACCTTGCTGCTGTGTATAGAATGGAGGGACAAGAGGAGAAGCAGGAAGCCTTCCAGTTAGGAGGCTGTTGCTATCATGCAGGCAAGACAACGAGGGCAACTTGGACTCAGAAAACGGTAGGGGAGGTGGCTTTAAAATGCGTATCCTTGTCTACCTATTTTGTCCTCTCCAACCCTGCCTTGTTACCATCTCTGGCATCGTTTTAACTGTATTTATTCTGCTTAAAGTCAGATTTGAAAGATGGGGAGGGAACAAGTTTTCAAGATTAAAAACAAAACTTAGTTGTCTCCTTAGATGCTTTATGTTGACCTAACATACCCATCTGTTTCATCTAGTTTCTACAAAGAGAGTTGTGGAATCCAGTACTGTAAGGCACCTAGGCTGGGATACCTCTGGTGTTCAATAAATATTGATGACGATGAAAATGCTTTATTTAACATTTCTCTACATTGCGATGAACTAAGTTGACAATTTATCCCTTGGCTATCGCAGTGGGAATGTGTGTGATCACATAGTTAAAACTGTACTGAATCTTTACTATGTACTAAGCGTGTTACACTACTGCCCTTTGAGGTACCGTGTTTCCCTGAAAATAAGACCTAGCCAGACAATCAGCTCTAATGCGTCTTTTGGAGCAAAAAATATAACACCTGGTATTTATTATATTATTATATTTATATTATATTGTATTATACTAGGTCTTATAGTAAAATAAAACCTGGTCTCATATTAATTTTTGCTCCAAAAGACGCATTAGAGCTGATTGTCCAGCTAGGTCTTATTTTCAGGGAAACATGACAGGTAGTTTTATTATCCCTGTTCTACAAATGATGCATTGAGGAGTAGAGAAGTAACTTTCCAAAGTTATGTAACTAGTAAGCCATGTGGCCATAGTTTGAGTTTAGGTAGTCTAGCTCCAGCACTTGCCCTACCAGAAAAATGATTATTGGAAATAACAGCACTAGTTTCTCACCATTGTAGAAGAATTTTAAAAAGCATTTGCTATTGCATTTGATCCTCAAAACTCTAGGAAGTGGATAAGGTAGGCACTGGTATCCCATATTACAGGTGAGAATACTGAGTCAATACAGAAGTTACCCAACTTGTTCAAATTTATATACATAGACAATGTCTGAGCCAGGACCAGCTTCTAAACTTTTTGAGTGACACAGTGTTTCTCATTAGATTTGTAATTTCCTAATTAAATAATACCTGTAGCCTGGCCAACAAATTTTTCTCATTTATAAATTTATGTATAGTATATATCATATATGGAAGCCACTGATATTTGCAAAAATGAAATTATATTTAATTATACATTTAATGAATTATCTTTCTTGGTAAAAATAATTGCACAAAAATTAAAATTTAAATTCAGCAATATGCATATATGAATAAATATTTGAATAATGAATTTTCTTGATTGTAAATTTGGGTGCTTTTTACATTTTAATGATTTTGAAAACAGGATGTTTCACAATCGATGTATATATTTAATATTTATCCTGAAAAATAATTGTACCAATGTTGCATCTCAAAATTGATAGGTCTTAAAGATAAGAAACAGTCTGTGAAATAAAATCATACAAACTCCTGAAAAATCTGGTGTGAATAGGTTCTGTAATTGTCACCTGGGAAATAAGAATGAGGTTGTGAAAGTTTGTTACATACTGAAATTTTGAGAAGAGGTTTCTTGGACAGAAAAATGGTGAGGATCACAAATTGCACACATCGCACTACTTAATCTCTTAGGTGAATCTTTTAGAACAGCAGATGTTGTTATATGCAATTTTAGAGGCAATAACTAGAAGTGTCACTAGATGGCACTATTATTCTTGGAACTGTAGTAACCTATTCCTTAATGAATTTGAGAATGATAAAGCATGACTATGAATATGTAGAGAACACCACTCCCAGTAATGCTGTAACTTTGTCATTGATAAGGAAGTCTATTCAGTGAAATTCATACTATTGCATGAACCCAAAAATGCAGGGAGTAATCTCTAGGGCTCCTTTTTACAATGCTATATTCATCTATTCATTCAATCATTCATCCACTTGCACTTATAAATATTTATTGTCTGGAAAGTACCATGATGTCAGTGATACTGTTTATTTCACTGAAGTAATGACATTTGTTGAAAGTAAGATCATGGGCTTTGTTCTTGTAAGACTCACTCCTCTACTTACTGACGGGGTCATTTTGTGCAAGTCATTATTGTTACCACTGCTATTTTAGAGACAAGAAGACTAGCAGAGAGCCAGTGGATGTGTATAAAAATGCTTTGTAAAATGCTCTCTATATGAATATTATTAGTCCCTCAAGAATGTTGAGAACTGTTTCTATTAGTAGTTCTATGTAATATACTCTATTAAGTCACACAATCTGCGCTTATTAAGATCATCCCCTACACAAATGACCTTGAGACAGATTCTTAACGCAGCTGTTCCCTGCTTCCACCCATTTCTTGGAAATACTGTCAGATCAAAAATGAAGTAGGTAGATCTGAAGTGTTTTGGCAGAAGGATACTAGAAGTATGTCTAGGGATGTATATTAGTGGGTGTATTTAAGTATAAAAAATTGTTTCAATGTATCTTGACAGAAGCCAACCTAATCTTTTACCAGTCCTGCTTCTACTGCAGTTTATTTTGCTCCCAGCCCACAATACTTCCTTTCAGACACTCATTCTGAATGAACGTGATGACAATGCATATTTTCTTATGGACCTTGCTAACTAGCACAGCAAAAATAAATCTGAATACTTTATTCATGTTTTATAATAACCTGAGTATACATTGACAATGGTTCATTTAGAAGGTTGTACTCATTGTATTTTTCTCAAGTTATCTTTTTATGTGTGATCTCGTTATTCAGTTCCTACTTATTGAAGTGGATGTTGTGTCTGAATATTGCAATTGATGGAAAGATTCTGATCCTATTCTTTAGAAGTGTTATACTGCCTAACACTTTGGGTGCTCTTAGTTCTCTCCCTTTACCAGAATCCTAAACAGAGCTGTGTAGTTTTGCTGGGCTGTGGCTGATGTCTTAACAGCTCGCTGAAGAGGTTAAAGATGGTTTTTTAAAAATGCTTTTCTGACAATGGTGCTTGTTTTCTCAGCATTACCACTTTTTGCCTTCAAACCAGCCAATTACATAGCTAGGAACTCAAACACATTTTAAAAAGCACGAAACTCATTTATTTAGAAATTACATTTGAAAATATTCAATATTCAAATAAGAATTCCTGCTTGTTTTAGAGACAGTTAAAGAAATTCATTATATTATGCACATTAGGTCCCTACCAGATTATAAACAGTTGAGAGGAGTGTCCCCTTGTTGAAAGGCATCTTCAGAGAGAAACTCCCACTTCTCAGATTAGAAGACTAAGGCCCTTAATCTCTCAAGTCTCTCTTGAGCTGTCACAGCCAGTTGTGGCAGAACTAGCCTCCTACTCCATGCTCTTTAGGATGGGCTCTCTCTACCCAACTCAAGAGCTTTTCCCTTTATTTTTAAATTGCCCTTGAGTTCAACACCCGTCCTCTCTCTTTTCCCCACACAGTGTTTTTACAACTTTGGGGCCCAAACCTTGAATGTAATTACAAAGAGACAAGAATCTTTAAACAGAGAAGCAAATAGGGAACAATTCCTACATTCACGCGAATCAACAGCAATCTCAAAACAATCTAATGGCAAATTTTAATCAGTGGTTCTGAGAAACTTCCCAAACAAAAAAGATGTGTCTATCTCTCTCCCTACCCTCATTTCAGGTCTTAGTTCCCAGCTCTAAAAGAATGGGGGTGGGGATGGGTTTTCAGCACGCTCCTTGAACAATATCACATTCATATAACTTTTCTTTTGACCTCGTTTGTGAATCTGACTATTTCTTTCTCTGTTAAAAGACAAAAAGCGTCTATAGCCCCAACCTCTTCACATAACATCAACCTAACTAGAGCAGGAACCTCCCTTTATCTACCGGGCTTGCCATTGCAAAGTGGGCAATCCATGAAGAGCAATTGGCTGACCTGAAGCAAAGCCGTCACATACTCCTCAGGGAAGGGATGAAGGCAAACCCATTGCCAGTCTAAGATGATCACATGGAAAGATGTGCAAATCCATGCTGGCCCTTCAAGCTGGCAGGATTGGCCGAGAGCTGAGTGAATAATGTGAAATGGAAAATAAATGGATGCAATCAAATTATTACAAAGAGGAAACAGACAAGGTCATTTTAAAGAGATGAAAAATAAGCAGTTCTACCCCACAATCATAGGAATTGAAAATGTTAATATTCTTGCTTATCTTTTTTGGGGGGTGGATATTCGTCTTTGTAGGCATGTGGTTATTGTTGTGATTTTTTTTTACCACCTGTGTTCCAGATGTCTGCTACCTTCCCCGCTTTGCTACTTTGCTTGAATATTTCAAAACAGACATCAATTTTGAAACTCTCCCGCAACACATTTTTCTTTTATTTGAAAACATGTGTTTGGTTTAGAAAATACAAAAACATTGCCCTACTTTCTTTGCATCTGGGCTAAATTGGAAGTAGGCAACCAAATGGGTTACCTCCTAACTAGTGATCAACAGACTAAGAGTTGTAGGGCTATGGGGATGGGGGAGCAAGGGCCAAGTGCATTTCCCCAACCTTTGTACTTCATTGTGTCAATGAGGCCAGGAATGACAAAAGGATATGGAAATATGAGGCCTCAGTTTAAAATAGAAATCCATACTGTATTGAGAAATCTATTTGTAGATAATGTGTGTGTTCTACACATGTGAGTACCCATGTGTATTCATGCAGACATACATACATCAAACATCCCTGGAAAGACACGCAAGAATCTGGTTGCTGCAGAGGTGGCAGTTTGGTAGCCATGGCCCAGGGGTGAAAGGAAGATTTAATTTCACTGTAAGCACTTTCTTTTTAAAATGATGGAATTTTCCTTACATTCTCATTAAAAATTAAAACATTTGGCAATCATGACAAAATAATATATTCTACAAGACTGGGCAAATCTAAAAGTAGTTCCCTAAAGCCATTTCTGCCTGTGCGTAAGAGGAAGAAAATCCTACTTGTCACCTGAGTTTGAAGGGAGATTAATGTGGCATGTATATACACTAGAGTTCTACTGCAGAGATATTTAAGTGCCAAAGACATGTTCCCATGTAAGCAAATGGCTCTTCAATACCATGGGCTTGGCAGCTCCTATGGAAAAGACTGTTTGTGTCAGCTGGGCCTGGACACCACTTTCCTACTCCTGTTGCTGGGAGGCCCATGTTCTTGGAAGGACCTGAAGTGGGAATTGAGAAAACAAGTAAATTAGAAGAAAATGCTGAAGAAGCAGATTGTGGAAACCTTATCTCCCCCTCCTCAGGCAGTCAGGGTAGGTGGAACATCCAGATGCATGAAACCCTTTGGTTATGCCATCTTGACTCATTCCTTGCTGCTACCACTAGATGGGCACTCATCTAGTTTCCTGGGATATGAATCTAGGCCTTTCTCCAATTCCTCCCAGATTCTCCAGCAGGATTCCTTCTCCATCTTTGCACATGGCCCAGAACAAATAGACAGGTGAGAGGACAGAATACAAATGGTATATCTCTCATATAGTTTACCTTCTCAGGTTGCTTATTTATTTACTCATTTTATGAATATACACGAAAAACCTGCTATAAGCTTAAAGCTGTGTTAGGCTCTGGAGATGCAAGACCTCAAGAAGTTCACAGTCTAGTGGGGAATATGATTGTTTTTTAAAAAATATATGATTGTGAGAGTCTGACATGTGCTAACGTAACCTAAGCTCAGGGTAACTTAACCTAAGTTTGCTGGCTGGTGGCGGTGAGTGGGTGTTGAGAAGACTACAGGGCATGTCAGAAGCTGTTCATTGCCAGCGTGGATGAAACATAAAGTCTGAGACAGGATAGGAAGTATAAAGGGAAGATGAAGGGCTTTAAATGCCAAGCTAAGGAGTCTGAAAGGGCCCTTAAGCAGGTGAATGACATGATTTGGTAAGATTTGTGTTTTACAAAGATAATTGAAGTCAGCGGAGACAAAGCAGTGAGGGTGGGAAATATTAGCGGTAGGAGACCAGTTAAGTGGCCCTTGCAGCATTTCAGCCAAGGAGGGATGAGATGGTGCAGTGAGACAGCAATTGCAGGAAAAGAGAAGAATGGAGGTCAAACCAACAGTAGGGGTGACTATGATTTTCTTCTCCTGACAAAACAGGATTAGGATGTTGTGGGGGCAGAGCCCCAGAAAGAAGTTTCCAGGCTCTCGGCCTCACATAGACAGGTGCTGGCTCAGGTAGTAAATGGCCGTCAACTGTGATTGGATGGCCATCAGCTGTGGCTAGTTGGCCATCAGCTGTAACCAGTGAGCCATTTGCCACTAATATAACTGCTGTGGCTATGCTACAAGAAAAAAATGGGGGCTAGCAAGAAGACGGCGGCTGAGCCTGCAAGCGGAGCAATGAGGGTTGAGAATTGTATGGCTCCTGTTTCCTGTTTCTCCTACCCAGCCACCAGCAAGAATATAGTAGTGTGACTCCCCTACCTATGGCTCCGTGGGTGTTCCTTTTTGGCCTCACCATATCCTGCGTTCTTGTATGGGGAGCGGGAGCACAGACCCCGTCGGACGCCCCCACGACAGCCTGGGTAAGTAGTCCAAAGCCAATCTAAATTGAACCAAGGGGAAGGAACTGAGGGATAAGGCCAGGTGGGATGGAGAGTGAAAGGAGAAAGTGCAAGCAGACGCCACCGTAGCCTGATTTTTGTGGGATACTTGCAGCTGCTGGTGAGTGTTCCAGGAACGCTAAAGAAACCAACATGGAACATATATATGGGGGTGGGGAGGAGTCCAGGATCATTCATTTTCTGGTTTGAGTAGCTGGGTGGTTGGAGGTACAGTGGAGAGAGGTAGAGAGTTCAGGAAGTAAGATTTGGGGGAG
Source organism: Rhinolophus sinicus (assembly GCF_036562045.2). Classification (NCBI taxonomy): domain Eukaryota; kingdom Metazoa; phylum Chordata; class Mammalia; order Chiroptera; family Rhinolophidae; genus Rhinolophus; species Rhinolophus sinicus. The sequence goes on from NC_133758.1 coordinate 45,477,435, forward strand.
AAGATGATGCGCTCAGTGTTGAGCTTCTTTGACTTTTAGGTGCTTGATGGCCACCTGATCCACATTGACTCCAGAAAGCAGCTAGATAATGCAAGAGGTGTGGTGGAAGCTAAGAAAAAAGAGTCTCGAGAAAGAAAAGTGATAAAAACGTTTATTGCTTCAGTGAAATGAATAGGGTGTCCATTTGATTTGACAATATGTAAGTAACTGGTGATCCTAGTGAGAATGTTTTTGGTAGTGTTGTTAGCTTGGTGCAAAAGTAATTGCAGTGTTTGCCATCATTTTTAACCTTTTAAACCGTAATTTCTTTTGCACCAACCTAATAGTAGAAACCAGATTGCAATCAGTAAAGAAGTAAGGTAAGGAGATTGTCCTGGTAAGAAATGAACTTGCTGTAATGGTTACCTCCAAGTAGGATGACCAACTGTCCCTGTTTGCTCAGGACTGAGGGGTTTTCCAGTATGCTGGACTTTGGGTGCTAAAACTGGAAAAGTCATGGGCAAACCACAATAGGTTGGTCACCCTGCTTCTGAGCTCACTGCCAGGCAGGCTATTCTAGAGGTCACAAAATACAAGTGCATAGGCTGAGATCAAATTGATATGCCTGAATCACAAGGTTTATTGAATACATTTAAAACAGCAAGAAGCAAAGGGAAGGAGATGAAGTAGGTATCACACCAAGGGTAGGGTACAGCTCGGGTGGAAGAGCTCTCTCTCTCTCTCTCTCTCTCTCTCTCTCTCTCTCTCTCTCTCTCTCTCTCTCTCTCTCTCCTTGCTGATAGTGTGGTTCTAAGGTCCAGGATTGGAGGTGAGCAAGGGGACTCAGCTGACTGAAGGTTCCTGGAGCCAACACATGCTTGCTCTTTTAAAGAGGTGGAGGGGCAAGAAGCCTGGGCACAACTGAAACTTACCAATAACCTGCTGAGGAGCTATGGATTTATCTGTGTGTTTTGGACAGAGGTCAGTCACGTGGGGTAAGAATAGCTGTCACTGGTTTAAGGATGATATCGTTGTCATTCTGGGTGATACATGATCTGTGCTTTAGTCATATTTTAGATTTACTTGGTCTTTCTATCCCTTCCTATCTATAAGTATCCTCTTGTTTGTTCCATTATTTTCATTGTGTTTATCAAACATATGCTTTGTTTATGCTATGTATGCTTAATAGGTTTCTAACTTGACACATTTGTCATCACTCCTTAACATGTTTAATGAGTTTCACCTGTTGTTCTATTTTTCAGTTCCACTTGTTATTTATAGGAGAATTGAATATTCTCAAATAATATAGCAAAATCATATTACAGAAGTGGTAACAGCACCAGTATACTTTTCATTCTCAAAACTTGGTTGTAATGGAAGACGAAAGAGTATTTGCTAGAGGGATTTATAGAATCATGAGAAAAATAATTTTTTTTCAGTAAACTGAAGATATAGAGTCAGAATAGAAGATTTTTAAACCAGAGACATGAAGAAGTTAATTAATGGAGTATGATTCTTGGGAGAGTGTAAAAGGATGAAATCCAGATCAGGTGGAGAATTGGATGGAGGTCTCATCTTCTTATACTAGAGGGGAGAAGGAATAATGTATGACAAGGCAAATATGTTTCCAGTGGTGGATGGGGTTTACCATATATGTCTCAGTTTTCTTTGTGAAGTAGCTTGACCCTTAAACAATTACTTCCAGGCACTGATTGATTGATTTACAAATGTTTACTGTTACTTTTAGGTATGGTGGTTTTGTAATGTATCAGTTTGGCTATGCTGAACTACTTTTCCCAGAATTTCATTTCTTGTATGTTTCTGGTTATAGTGGGCCACAAGGGAGATTATTGTGAGATTTGTTGGGAAGAGCAGCCATTTTGTAGCTCATACACATTATTGCTGATCTGCTGACTCATCCCATTGGCATGAAGCAGAAGCTGGACCTGCTCTACCTTCCCCTGGATCCTCTCTCAGCTTCTCTGACTCCTAGAGGAGGTGTATATGTTTAGTTGCATGAGGAAGGGCCCCAAGCACCAACACCAGAGGCAACATGAACTGACACAGGTTTCAGTCTGTTCTTCTGAGTTCTAGCTCGTGCTGTGGTTCCAGCTTGTTCTTGCTATTCATCACTTTACATCCATCTTCCCTTCCTAATTGTCACCATCTGGACTCCAAGCTCCAGTGTCAGGTGAGAAGATTACAGTCTTACAGAGACTGCTTAACCAGTTCCAACAAATGTATAAGGCCAAATCCCTGTAATATAATCTCCTCAGACCTCACTTATGTTTATGCTAATGATATGACTTAGGACAATGGCTGTTCATATCAGAAAAACCAGCCAGATGATTAGAAGGCTGAGGTTTTGAACCACATGATATCAACCCTACCTCTGACCTATGGGAAGGCCTGCAAATTGAATTTAATTACGTGGCAAATGATTCAATCAATCATGCCTATATAACGAAATCTCAATAAAAATTTTGGAGCTGGAACCTTAGGTGAACTTCCTGGTTGGTAATCATATATTAATATGCCAGGGGGATGATGCATCCTGAGGACATGGAAGCTCTGTATTCAGGACCCTCCCAGACCTTGTTCTATGTGTCTCTTTGTTTGGTTGGTCCTGAGTTGTATCCTATATAATAAAACTATAATCATAGGTATAGTGTTTCCCTGAGTTCTGTAAATCATTCTAGCAAATTACTAAACCTGAGGGGTAGTGCAATTCCCTGAATGTGTAACCAGTTGGTCAGAAGCTATGGTAACCTGGGGACCCTGGAGCTTGTGGCTGGTGTCTAATGTGAGGGGAGTCTTGTGATGGACTGTGCCCTTACACAGTGAAATTTGATCTAACTTCAGATATTTAGTATTAGGATTGCATTACAAAAAAAAAATTATATAATAAACCCCCACGTGGGCATCACCTACCTTCAACTCATGATCAATCTTGTTTCATCCATAACCCCCACCACTAGCTTACTTTGAAGCAAATTGCTGATATGATATTTCATCCATAAGTACCAAAGTGATAGTTCCAAAAAATAAGCCCCTTCCATCTTTTTAATAGCTACAATATCATTAATTTATCTTTAGAAATTGACAGTGATTCCTTAATTACAGAATAATATTCAATCAGCATTCAAATTTCCCCTATTGTCTCAAAAATGATTTTATAGCTGGTTTGTACAAATCAGGATCCAAACAAGTCCCTGTATTGCATCTTGTCAATAGATTGCTTAATCTATTTTAATCTGTATGTTTCCCTCTCCTTTTTCACTCTTGCATTTTATTTGTTGAGGATATTGAGTGTCTTATCCAGAAGAGTAATATTTTGGAAACTTAAAGTATTTACACCTCACCTGGGATCTTGTTAAAAAGTAGATTCTGCTTTAGAAATAAGATCTGGAGTGGGACCCAAGATTCTGCATTTCTAGCAAGCCTTGCCAGGTGAGGTTGGTGCTGCTAGGCCACTCAGACTAGCAAACTCCATAGCTTCCTACATTCAGAATCTTGATGATTACATCCCTATGATGTAATTTCCATGTTTCTCTGTCCTCTTTCAACTGGTGGTTAGATCTTCTGGATTAAGTGTAAGCCCTTTGTGTGTAAAGCAACCTTCTCTTGTGTAACTTTTAATCCTCCTTCCAAAATATATATTTAAGCAATCTGAAAGTTTTTCACTGGTCTCTTTATAGTCCTCCCAACTCTTTTCTATATTCCCTCCAATTTAAAATTTATACCCAATTTATACTAATTGCACTAAGTAAAAATACATTTTAGGGAAAGGAGGGAATATATTTGGTAGTTGTGAAGTTGGAGGATATGCCAATATGACATGAAAGAAGGCCTAGATTGGGCAGAGGACAAGAATAGAAGCAACTGTAAGATTTACTTGGGTAAAAGGAAGGGCCCTTGCACAGAGGAATGAGGCAAGATGAGGGTTGGGTGATATAAGTGGGGGCAGAGCGTGTGGAAAACAACTGCATACAGTGATTCTCAAAAGCCAGTCCAAAATCCCAGAAGCATACAGGGGGCTTGTGAAAAATAGTTTCCTGTTCTGACCCATCATATCAGAATTTCTGGAGAAAGAACCCTGGAATGTGCTTGACAGGTAGGTACCCCCTGGAGATTCTGATGTAGAGTGAGTTTAGAAACCACTGAACTACATGTGATGACTTACACTTCCATAGCGTCTATGGTTTACAGTGTACTTTCATTCTTGGTAGTAGTCACTTGGTAGTCTGGATATATGTTATTTTATTTAATGGCTGAGACATGAAAGCACAGTGGTTAAGCATTCCAACAAAGTTAACCTCTGGGGGATGCTTGTGGTGTTTATACTTTTACATATGGCCACGATTCACATACCAATTATGTTGGATTTTCAGATGAACTAGATGACCATAGAGTTGCCAGGGTCTGGAGGAATTGGAACTTGGACAATAAAAATGGAAATAAAATTTGTGAATGATTTACAAGTTTCAGTACTGTTTTCAGTCATGAAACCAGACTTCACCAAAAAAGAAAACAGTGACGACAGAGGGACATTTACACACAATGGCAACACTTTCTTGAGCCACCTCATCATGGGCTGCTGACCTTCCTATCTCCTTGGCCTGATTGTCTCACACAGCCCTAGTTTACAGCTGGCTTGGTTGTGAATATTATCTTTCTATGGGCTTTGCTCATTCAGAGGGCAAACACAGGCTTTCAAGGATTTAAGGGAACCACCTTTTAAAATGTTTACATTATTTCCTCTTTATAGCCGCATATGCCAACTGCACACATTGCTTCCTACTCTGCAGATTAAGTTCTAGCTCCTCTTCCCTTGGCTCCAACACTCATCACTTCCTTCTGATCCTGTCTGTTGCTTCTTTTTCTTTTTTGTCAGAACTGGCCCTCACTCAAATTCAGTCTGCTTTTGAGAGTGTGTTTATTGGCATTTCTAAGCATTCTGAGAATGCCTGTAATGTTTTCACTACATTAGAACACTTAGATTACAGGAGGAGTTGAATTGATGATGTTGATTTTTTCACTACAATTACTCTCTCAGTTAGCATGTCCAGTAACACCAATAAAGTTTAAAACCTGAACAAGTTTTATAAATGCTCTGAAGTACTGTTTTCTTCTTGAGACCAAATGACATTTTGTCAGAAATGGAATGCCAACTTTATTCAATATTCTAAGCCAATAAAATTTAAGGGGGTGACTGGTGCCACCTGTACATTGGAAAGTCATATAGTGCCTTCCATTGCCAATTTGAAATGCTTCCTGAATTATCCACTCCATCATCTATCTCCTCATTGGGTCAAATGTCAAGAGTAAGGGGAAGAATTCAAATCACACTACTTAGGTTTGAATCTCAGAAGTTATTAGCTGTAGCATTTTGGACAAAACTGTAAACCTCTTTCAGCCTCATTTTTATCATTAGTAAAATGGAGATAATATTAGTACCCACTTTCAGAAGGATGTTGTAAGCACTGATTACTCTATAATCCATGCTAAGCACTTAACATAGCGTCTGGCTCACTTTAAGTACTCAAGGCACTTTAGTCATTAATACATATTTCTCCAAGGTTTGTTGATAAATATTCTGCTTTTTAGCACAGTATTATCATTAATTATGAAGTCATTTTTGGTAAAAAATTGTTGTCAAGAATATGATCACTATGATAAGAAGACTAAACACATAATCAATACACTGAATTAACCTTTCCTGACTTTTGATATTATTTAGTGCAATATGTTCCTTATTTATGACTTACAGCCTTTTGAACACATGGACTGACATTATAGATTGGCCTTGCAATGGTTGTTGTGAGACAAAAAACAGACTAAGTCATATTATCCTGATATAAGAGTTGTCACATATTATTATCATCACAAAGGAATTTCTGTAGGTCTGCTAATTTTAATCTTCTACTTAAAAAGAAAATGCCAAAACAAGTATTTGTTTGATATAAAACAAATTTTTGAGTCTATGTATCCCGAGTCATTTAGTGAGAAAATTTTCTTTAACTTTGTTTAAAAGTAATAAAATGCACATGATAAAAAATTCTGAATAAACAAGGATGTAAAAGGAAAATAAGTCTTTCTACCCGAGCCTTCTCTCCATTCTCCAGAGGGAACAAAGACTGCAAATTATTTGTTTATTTTTCCAAAAGTTTTGTAATTCATATACATAGTATATATTCTGGAAACTCTATAGTACATCTTGACCTCAGTGTTCTGCCAAATTCTGCTATTTGGCATCATCTTTGGCCTGTGAAAGATTTAACAGTCAAATGCCACTTTACTGTCAATCCTGGCATTCTCAGTTTTGTGCGTGATCAACTATCATCTGCAATTTACCACCTTCAAGCCAAACCTGGCTTTTCTTCTGTTTTTGCAAGTAAAGTTTTATTGCAACCCAGCAGACCCATTTGTTTAGAGAATTGACTATGGCTGCTTTCACACGAGGTGGCAGGGTTGAGTAGTTTCAATAGAGACTGGCCTGAAAACCTTAAAATATTTCCTGTCTGGCCTTTTATAGAAAAGGTTTAACATCTCTGATTGGTGATCACCATAGCTAATCAACATAAAAGCATCCATGATCCAAACAAGGCAAGTCATTGATTGCTAATATCAGAACAGTCACTTATAAACATAGTAGAAATTCTAGATATAATTTGGACAGAAACATCTTTCCAAGTGTTTTATATTGAAATTCTTTCACTTAAAGTATAAGTTTATACTTATCATTGCAAAAGAAAAGTGTTGAAATAATTAATGTTGTAAAAGCTGTTAAATTTATGAACAAAAATAATTACTAAGGATTTTCAAATTTTTAAATAAGGCAGTAAATAGATCAACAGTTAATGCAAATATTAAGACAGTTGAATAACTTTAGGTAAGAATAAAGTCTTTTTTGAGACCACAAATGTTTATAGAAAATGAAGTATTACTTCAAAGGATAATGACAGAAAATAGAGCATATCAAAATTATATTGTCTTTAAATTGGATAAAGGAACTATGGTATTTATACAATGAAGTATTACTTGGCCATAAAAAAGAATGAAATCTTACCATTCGCAACAACATGGATGGTGAAGATGGTTGCACAATATAAATGTACTTATTGCCAGTGAACTGTCCACTTAAAAATGGTTAAGACAGTAAATTTTATGTTATGTGTATTTTACCAAAATTTTTCAAAGAAGACTCTATGAAAATACTGTTGTGGCTGCTCACTCTAGGGTCGTGAAAGAATTCATGGGTCAGGTAGAAATACAGAAGGAAGATTTATTAAAGTAAGAGGAAGATTGGCTGGGCAGAATCTGCTGGAAAGTACTGCATCAAACTACTGTGCCCAGTCGTTGTTTGTCTGAAGTTTTATATTTTCTAACCAGGATGTAAATTGCTTTGGCCTGTAGTGGAATTTTCTGTTGAGTTCAGCTTTGTCCATTGGGACTGGTGAAGTGGTTAAACTGGTTATCGAAACCTTTGCATATGTTATGTAGATTAAAATTAGAGTCAGGAGTGGATCCCATATAGATGCAAAACCTCCCCCAAGTCACAGGGCCAATAAATAGAAACATTGAAACTGGTATGCATAGTAAATGTATAGGAAGCAGAATAAAGAAAAGAAAGCTTTCAAAAAGTCCCAAGCTAAATTACACTTGTTAATTCAAATTATACAAGAGATCCAAATCTCCAAATAGAAGATTTAGTGCTAACATTACAACCCCCCTGTCTTAACAAATACTTTAAGAGAATTCTTTATAGCTTTGAGTCTATCAAACTCAAAAATTTAAGCAGAAGCTTATTGAAATTACCCGTTTATTGTCAACCATTTTCAATAATTGAACTAAGCAGATTCTGAAGAATTGATCAATCTATAAATCTTAGGTACAAAGTTCCTTCTGAAGAACTACTTCCTAAATTGTACTGTGCTAAAAAGAAAAAGAAAAAGAAAAAGAAAAAAAGATCTTGTTATACGTGCAAGTTGAAAGAGAATGCCTAGTTACTTGTTGCAAACATGCAATACCATGACCACAGGAGCTGGTGTCTAACCCTGCTGTAGAATGACTGCTCCTGCACCATGCTGGCAATCTCTAAAGATGTGACTAAATGTTTAACTAATATTTGAATTTTAAATAAAATTTCAGACTTATTCTTTGAAATCAGAAGTTCATTCTATGATGGCATAATCTGTTTCAGTCTGAGTTTTAACTGAATATTGACTTTAACAGCCAGTCGTTTGGAATTCAGCCAAACTGTGAAGTTGTTGTTGAAGCACGTATACAATTGTATGTATTTTTAAAATGTACATAAATGAGACCAAAGTATACATGCTACATTTAAGTTTCAAAGTATACATGCTATATTTAAGTTTTAATGAGTAATATATCTTGGGTATCCTTCCATATTAGGCTATACCACTTGTAGGTATTTATCCAAGAGAAATAAAAGCAATGTCCATACCAGATTTGTATACCAATGTTCACAGCAGCTCCGTATACAGTGTGATCAAAAAATACGACCAATGTTTAAATTTAAAAAAATTTAATACAGTAAAAGACACATTGCCATTAATCCCCCTCAAAACACTCCCCCTCGCTTCAAACACACTTATCCCATCATTCTTGCCACTTTCAGAAGCAGTTCTGGAAGTTCTCTTTAGTGAGTGTCGTTAGTTGCATTGCCCTGGCTGCCCTGACATTCTGAATCATTTTGACTTTGGAGGAGAGCCAGAAGTCACACAGCACTAGATCTGGTGCATAAGGTGGATGAGGACACACTGTAATGTTTTTATTTGACAGAAATGTCATATACCAGAAGTGATGTGTGACACGGAGCATTGTCATGATGGAGGATGATTTAGGGCACACTTTAAAACACACCTTTTCTCAACTGTAGCTCACGTCCAACTAATTGCACCAAACAAGTTGGAACTTGTCATACACTGTTACCAAGATTCAATGCACCACTTCCCATATTGATGGTCCCTGCCTTTCCATTGGTTGGCACTCAGCAGCAACATTCACCATATTTTGTGATCACAATGGAAAGGTGTCACACATTGTTTCTGGTACAACAATTTCTGTCAAATAAAAACATTACAGTGTGTCCTCATTCACCTTATTCACTAGATCTGGCACCATGTGACTTCTGGCTCTTCCCCAAAGTCAAAATGACCATGAAAGGTAAACATTTTGAATTGATTCAGGTCATCAAGGCAGCCATGACAGCGCAACTAAAGACACACATGAAGTAATTACTTCTGTAATTTCAGAAGTCAAGCATGATTTGTATTCATCTTTTGTTATTGATATATATTGAGTATTACTAGGGTTACCAGGCAGGAATTCCCACCCATTCTCAGGAATTCTTTTCACTTTCCCATTCCCGAATCCCGAGAAAAGTTGGTCAGAAAATCGGGAAAATTGGCTCCTTTAACCCAGGTGGTTGGTAGTCATTTTGTGGAAACAATTCACGTGGAAAAGAGTTTATATCTCGGGATTTGGGAACGAGAAAGCGAAAAAATTCCTGAGAATGGGTGGGAATTCCCACCTGGAAACCCTAAGTATTGCATTTTAATACAATTTTTTCCTTTCTTAAAACGTGTATACATTTTTTTTGGCACTGTGTGTGTGTGTGTGTGTGTGTGTGTGTGTGTGTAATTTTTACAACTTTTCTATCCTCTTTAATTTTCCCCAGTTGTTTAGACTTCCCTCTATTTAAATGGAGTCAGTGTCCATGAACTCTTCTATAACCACAGATTCTCTATTTTAGGGGTTCTCAAACTGGTGTGCCTCAGAATCACCTGGACAGCTGGCTTTTTAAAACATAGACTGATTCACTAGTTCTGGGGTCAAGTGTGTGTTTCTAACAAGTTCCCAGGTGATGCTGCTGCTGGCCTAGGGATCACATTTTGAGAACCTCTGTTCTATCTTTGCTTCTGTATTTTGATTCATTTCTGGGTTAGCTTTATTTAATCCTTAAAGAGGTGTTTTTAATTTTTTTTTTTATCAAGCACTTATGACTTTTAAATTCCTTGGGTTCTTATATGTGCAAAATATTTATCTGTTGCCTTTATACTTAAAGACAACATGATTCAGTCTGTCATTCTTTAGTGAAACTCTTCACTCTCAGAATTTTGTAGGCTTCTACTGATACAGAAAAACTCAGTCTACCGATTCAAATGTTAACCTCATTCACAAACACCTCACAGACACATCCAGAATAATGTTTGACCAAACATTTTGGGCGTCTTGTAGCCCAGTCATTTTCACAAATAAAATTTACCATCACGCATTGCTATCTTAGCCTTCTGTTGCCTTAGCTCACCTTTGATTTCTTGTTTCATTGAATTTATATACTTTTTAATTTTTTTCATAGAATAAAAGCCTTTCTTGTAGGAATTTTTCTTTAGCTTTCTAAGATGCATTTCTTTCCAGGTATATTTTTAATTCTTTGTTCCTTTTCTTTTTCTGTCATAGTGTTTTTGCATTGTTTTCATGCAACGCTCTTCTCCATCTTACTGTTTATTATGTGGGACTCTATCCAGATTTCCTATTTTCACACTATGTTGTGTATGAATTCTTATTTACTATATTTTTCTTATTTACTATCTTTTGATCTGGGACTTGTTTGTCTTCCTCTTAGAAATTCAGTTGAGAGACTTTTGTGTTCCCTCTTCTCTCCATTGCCTGAGGACAAGTTGAAGGGAGCATCTATTAGTTAAAATTAGACTTGACTATAGAGAGAAAGCTCAAAGTAACTGGGCTTAAATCAGAAAGAAGTTTGTTTCTCTCTCACTTAAAAGCCTACACTGGCCATCACTGTTGATATGATGCTCCTCTGTAGTGTTAGAGTTTCACCATGTGGTCCCAAGTTGTCACTCTAGGTGCAGCCATCACATCTGCTTTATAATCAGAAAGAAAGAGGAAGTGAGAATGCTCACTCTATTTAACTACCCTTCCACAAGTTGTACACATAACTTATATCCCATTGTCCAGAACTTAAACCCTACATTGTTGCACTAAGCTACAAGGATGGCTTGGAAATATTTTTTTCTGGGTGGACTTGTGCCCAGTAAAAATGTAAGGATTTTTTTTTTTTAACTAAAGAACAGGGGAATTACAGACAGTGAGTGTATGCAAGGAAGAGGGGATGGTGGGAAAGAGGAGAATCTCACGATTGGTAGACGTAGTCATTGCTCTTTTACTATCCCTGGGTTAAAACTCCTGTACCAAAATTTATTACACTTTATTGGCAGAGTATATTTACTTTTAGATTCTAGCTGCTCTCCAGTTAAGAGTTGAACCATGAAGCCTTTGTTTCTGGTCAAGGAAAAACGTAGGCATTTACTTCCTCCTCTTTACCTCTGTTTCACCTGCCGATGCCTCTCCCTGGCAGCCTTGCCACTCCCCTACTGATGGACGAACAAAAAGATAAATGAAGCATGTGGGTTTTGATAATCTGTAATCAGGAAGGAGGGTCTTCAAATATAACTTCCTGTGAATTTCTTCTTTTTTGTTCACTTCAGTTAATTTTAGAGGAGATTCTGTGATTTAGATTCACAGTTTCTCATCTTACCTGAAATCCTCTTCAAGCATCCCTAGATAAAGACAAAATATGTAATTGTATGTTGAGTGGATAAATTTATCAGAATAAGAAAACCTATCTCTTTAATGGCTCTCATGTCCCACTAATGGAAGCTCTGGTAATTCAGGCTGATGTGCAATGGCTCTTACTTGTCCAAAGATATATAATTATATCTTTCTTAGGAAGCTAACTATCAGATCATTTATAAAATTAAAATTTTACCTAGAAGTAATAATACTCTCCTCTCCTCTACTATTAGTCTTTTTCCATCTCCTAACTTTGTTGGTTATGGTAACCTGAAAGTATTTTTACTTGATAAATGAAGACATCTTATGACATTTTAAAATAGACCTTCAGGGAAGCTTTAAAAACTATATTACTGATGGATTTTATTGCACGATATTCATCTTTTGTATTTTCCTTCTTAGACAGCTGTCTCCTAAAACATCAGACTGGCCTGTAGTGAGTCTGGCTCAGTTGAAAGGCCTGATTAGAGTGAATAATAATGATAAATATCACAGTTATTACTAACAAATATTGAGCCCTAACCAATAATATTCTTGCTTAAGCACAGCTTAGTGCTACACAGAAGTAGAAATATTTATTTAAAATTAGACTCTTCAACTTTAATGTGAAAATTTTTTTCCTTTGTCCTCCTCATTTTAATGCAATATTTATGTTGTAAACATTCCCCCTTCCCCCAAATTATAATACTGGCCTCATTGTCTGGAAAGCTGTCACATACTGCTCACTCACTTTGTTGCCCATGTTCCAGAGAGGAAGACAAAATTGCAGCTTCCCTGTTTTGTACCTCTGTTTCTATTCCCTCCACTACCACTTTGAGTTACTCAGATGCACTAATATTGTTGGTGACCATAGCAATTTGATTTGTCATTAATATTATTCAGTAACTTTGCTTTTGGGGACAAAGGGAATTCACTTTATAGCCATCTTTTGGATGTGTAGAGATAAGTAAAGATTTTTCTTTTTTTTCTTTTTCCAGAAAAATGTACATTCCAGGGTATTGGTGATTCTGTTTTTCATTTAAATGTCTGTCAAAGTCATGAGAGATGAGTTGTAGTCTTTGTTTTGTCCCAAACTCAGAAATCCCAATTTATAGAAAATTGGATAAAATTAGAAATCTATCAAGAAAATCAGTGATTAATTTAACACAAGCCCTGCGATGGACAAACCTTGATTGGGGGAGACATCACACCTCTGGGAGAGCAGAAACTAGAAGGGAACTCATGTTAGCTTCTCACTTCCTAATTTTTGTTTCTAGAACAAAAGTTTATTTTGTGTCAACCTAACATTCTACATCTAATCACGAGCATTCTGGTTTTCTTTTACCACCTCTAGGTAGTTTGTACTTGTTAAACACATAAAAAAAGTATTTATAAAGATTAGTTTAAAGGATGTGGTGCAGTGAGGAAATCAGATTTTAAATACAGTAAGTCCTTACTTAGTTTTGTTGATAGGTTCTTAGAAACTGCAACCTTAACCAAAACAATGTATAACAAAACCAATTTTACCATACACTAATTGATTTAAATAACAGTTAAGTTTCTATGGCATAGTTCTGTTCACAAAAACATCACAAAACTTCCAAATAAAGACTCAAAGCCCTTCTAATATTAAACACTGAACTAAATGGGAGTTGTACATACACTGAAGAAAGAATAAGAAAAACAAGTAAGACAACCAAGATAGAGCAATAGGTAAACGCTATGTTTACCTTCTCTCACAAATACATCAAAAATTACAACTAATCTACAAAACAGCCTGTCATGCAGAGTGTCATGAGGGGTCTCAGCTCCTGCTCCCCACATAGGAACACAGGATATGGTGAGGCCAAAAAAGAAACACCCACGGAGCCATAGATAGGGGAATCATACCATTTTATTCTCGATGGCAGCTGTGTGAGACACACAAAGTAGGATCCACACGATCCACAAGCTGCTGTCTGCTTTTTCTGCCTGCCAACCAACCAACCAACCAACCAACCAACCAACCAACCAACCAACCAACCAACCAACCAACCAACCAACAAACCAACCAATGCAGTCACGGCAGTTATATCAGTGGCCAACTGGCCAATTGGTTACAGCCGACAGTCAACCAATCACAGCCAACGACCATCCAATCACAGTTGATGGTCATTTACTACACGAGCCAGCACCTTTCCACGTGAGGCCGAGAGCCTTGGAAACTGCACTCCTGGCTCTGTCCCCACACGCCACCCCTACAGGGTCTTCCCTCACAATCTACATGACAAGCGTCTTCTGCAAGGGGCCCTGTGCCATAGTAGCCTATAGGCACCTACGGGCGGAAAGAAATAGCAGTCTTAGGAACCAACAATGGCAAATCCCTTCCATCTGGGAGGATACATGCTAGTTTTTTGTCCTGGGAAAGGAGGGTCGCTGCCACTGGCACCTTTCCTGGTTTGTGGTACCAGACCTTTATGCTTGGGGTCCCTTGCATAGTTTCAACATGTAACAGAACAGGGGACCCTATAATAGGCCATAGCGAGAGCACATAGGTTCCCCGCAAAATTGTCCCGGCATTGGGACCTCCATATACCACAGTCACTTGTGGTGGCCACTCAGCTACCACCCCTGGTATCACTTGCAAATCATGAGTCAAACCACCCCCCATGGGGCTGTCAGGCCCAACCATCGACAGTGGGGGCTTTTGACCTGCCAGGGCCAAGTCCATTGCTGCCGTTCCCCTACTTTCAAGCATGTGGGTGCTGGCAGCAAAATGTTCCCATTTCTGCCGTAGCCTGGCTTTAACAGAGGCTCACTTGTGGTAACTTGTAATTGAATGGGAGCGGCCGTTCGATGTAGCAGAGCTTCTACTAGTGTGGGCCCTCCCTTCCGTGGTCTCTCAGGAATCTCAAGACGTCCCATAGACGCGAGGCCCAGTCACACATTGTGGGAGGGTGTTTTGAAACCCGGAGGCCTTGCTTCAAAAGGCTGTTGTAGTGGTCAATCATGCCAGCTGCTTATGGATTATATGGGGTATGAAACAACCATTGTACGTCCATCCTGGCAGCCCAGCGCTGCACTTCTTGCCCCATAAAATGGGTATGCTACGCCTGTCACTTTCGATGACTTGGGGGCGCCCATAGAGGGCGCACAGCCGTGTAAGAGCCACCACTGTATGCTGCTGATTCGCAGCCGGACTCGGCCAAGCAAACATCAACCCCGTAGCAGTGTCCACTGCTGTAAATGCGTATATCGCATTGTGGGCCTTAGGCAGGGGTCCAATGTAATCCTCTTGCCAGCGAGTGAGGGGCACCCTCCCTCGTGTAATCTGCTGTGTCTCCCAGGGGAGCCTCCGCCTTTGGGGGTTGTCCTGGGCACAGATGGCACAGTCATAACAGGCATCTGCTATCTCCTGCCATTTCAAAGGCAGACCCCAGCATCTGCTCACTTGCCACATGGTTCAGCTTCCAGCGTGCTGCAATTTCCTATGCAGCCAATGGGCCACATCAGTGACAGGAGCCCATTCTAACCATCGGACCCGTGCTAGGGCATCTGCTTCATCATTACCTGGGGACACTAAGGGGGAGTGACCTGTGACATGCATTAGGGTCACCTCCTTTCTCTGCCCTGGGTCCCAGAGGTCCTGCCCCAGGGCTTGACCCCACAGTGGACCGTGTCTTAGCAACTAATTTTGGTGTTTCCATGTAGAGAGCCACAGTGTTAGGTCCCGGAACACCACCCAGCTGTCAGTACAAATAACTAGGGGCCCGGACTTGTGGCTGATTGTCATTTACACAGCCCGTAGCTCAGCCCACTGGCTACTCTGGTCCGTCCCAGTATCAAACCAAATGGTGTCTGTTTTGGGCTGCACACCAATAGCTGTCCAAATGGCTGCAACTCCTTGGCTGGAGCCATCAGTAAACCAGGCATCCTCAGGTACTGGGGGCTGTTTTTGTCTGTAGGGCGAGGGCTCCAAGTCCTCCCTTCTAGGCAGAAAGCTTGGCTCAGCCTGGGCTACATGCTCCACAGGTCCCAGGACCTGTTGTAGCTCTGTGCTCAAAGGACTTGAACTAAGGGTGCTACGTTGTTCCAAGTAAGCACCCCACTTAGCGAGCATGGTGGTCTGTGCCACCCCTGTTTTGGGTCCCTGAGTCCATATACGGACCCACCGCTGGACGGGCTAGGTTGTTTGAACCAACACCCATGCCATTCCTGTGATGGCGTATGTGGCCACTAGGGCTGCATACACAGCAGCCAGCTGTTTCTCTATTAGAGAGTAGCGGACCTCCGCTCCTTTCCACAATTGGGACCAAAATCCCACTGGTGACCGGACACGCTCCTACCATTGCCAGTGGCCCAAAGCATACCCCTCTTGGGTTACGTGAACATCAAGTTCAAACGGGCGACCAGGGTCTACTACTTGCAGAGCCTGTGCCTGCTGCACTGCCCGTTTCGTGGCAACGAAGTCTTGCTCTGTAGACTCTGTCCAGTCCCATGAGGCCCCCATTTTTATCATGTTATACAGGGGCCTTGCCATTTGCGCTAAATGGGGTACAAACACCCACCAATACCCCAGCAGACCCAAATACGTCCACAGTTGGGAGACCTTGGTTGGCCGGGGAAAGGCTTGTATTTTGTTAATAATCACCTCAGGTATGACTTTTGTCTTACACAACCACACAACACCCAAAAACTTCACGGAGAAGCCAGGGCCTTGGACGTTTTCCTCGTTCACCGCCCAGCCACGTGACTTCAGGTGGCAGAGAAGAGAGGGAGCTGCTTGTTCTAAATCTGAAAGAGAATCAGATGTTAATAAAATATCATCAACATAATGAAACAAGGCCACAGAGGATGGGTGATCCCACTGTGCCAAATCCTGAGCTATGAGCTCATGGCAGATAGTGGGGCTGTGCAAGTATCCTTGTGGAAGGACTTGAAAAGTCCACTGCCTCCTGTCCCAAGTAAAAGCAAACTGATCTTGACACTTGGGTGCAATGTCAATGGAGAAAAAAGCATTGGTCAAGTCCACTACATAGTGATACATTCCCAGGTAGACAGTCAGACGATCCATTAAATCATGAATTGAAGGCACTGCAGTGTGCTAGGGTGGCGTCACCTTATTTAACTCCCTATAGTCCACAGTCATTCGCCAGGTCCTATCTGGCTTCTTGACAGGCCATACTGGGGAGTTAAAGGGACTGTGCATTGGCCTCACAATATGTGCCTTCTCCAATTCCAATATTGTACAACCAATCTCCTCCTGTCCTCCTGGCAGGCGGTGCTGTCGCACTGTAACCACACACCGGACTGTGGCAACACTTGAGGAGGGTGGTGAGCATGCCCATGTGTCACCACTTTCACAACCCGGATCCAGAGACGGAACTCTCCTACCGACGTCTGTAAGTTGAGGCCATGTAGCACGTCCACTTCTAGAATATACTCCGGAACCAGGGAGACATAAACCTTGTAGGTACAAGGGGGAAGCCTTCCTATACCCAGTGGTAAGGAAACAGCTTTTACAGTCACAGTCTTTCCCCGGTAGCCATCAATGCAGATTGCTAGTCCGGGGAACAGTTCTGGGTTCCCATAAACAAGACTGCGCCAGTGTCAACTAGGGCCAAAACCCTCTGCACATTAGAAGGGGACCAATGTATGGACAGTTCCACGTGGGGCCTCCGGTCCCCGCTTGTCCCCTCTGATCGGGTACGTTGGCCCACCCCTAATCAAGCTGAAAGGAGTCGGCCTCAAGCAGCTGCATGAAGTCCTGGAGGGACAAGAGTCGTGCTTTCCCAGACTTCTCCTTTAGGCTTCTCCAGAATTTTGCTGTTCTGGACACAACTGTTTCCAAAGTTCTAACAAGAGTGCATTGGGTTGTCAGGTTATTTTTTCCCCAATCGACCCCTGCTGCCACGAGATCACGCCCCATCTGTGTGAGTGTTACTCTCTGAGGCCCGCGACCTCGCCAGTTTACTTTTGATTTGGGCTTCCAGGTCTCAACTGCACGGACGTCCTGTCTTAACTTCCTTTGCCTCTGGCTTTCAACATCCCCTAGGGTGCCCATGGCAGTTGTAACTTCATGGATCCGCTGCCCCACATAGGGCGTACGAATGGCAACCAAGGATCCAAAAGCACTCGCAGGTGCAGTATCCAAAACCAAGTCTCTCATGCTGGCTGTAAAAAGCTCGTCATCCAGCCCCCGCATATTAGGGTTGAAAATCGCATGTCTCATACCCATTTCAAGGATGATTTGAGTAAGTTCTGTATATGACTGCCATTGACTCACAGTGTCTGGCAGCTCACCAGCTTGTCCCCATACTGTGCGTACTGCAGCCGTGAGCCACTCCATTAGAGTGTGGATGCCCTGGTCTTAGGCCAACCTATGGCAGTTCTGTAACCCTTGTCGCAGGGACGGATGCACAGTCACGAAGGCTAGCTTTTCCATCTTGCCTGGGGAGCAGAGAATGTTGTCTGCTCCCTCATCCCATAAACGTAATAGCCAAGCCGAGACTGGATCTCCAGGGCGTTGTCGGTACCGCCTCCCTAGCTCCTGCAGCTCAGTGGGAGTGTATGGTGTGTAGGCTGTGAACTCAGTCACAGCTGGGTTGCCAGCAGCAACGCCCCCGGGGCCCAAAGGTTGCTCATGTTTTATCCTTTGCTTCAAGATTGGCCGGGCTTGGGGGTTGGGAGCTACATTGTCTCCACTCATTTCCTCCTCCTCTGCCCCACAGTCTCCACTGTGGGGCCCTTCTTTTAACAGGCGGACCCAAGCTTCCAGCGCCTCCAACCAAGACACCTGGTCCAGCACCTGAGCCATTTTACTAAGCGCATTTTCTATGTTGAGACTGAAGGCCGTGAGGAACATCCAGCCCACACGGCTGGCTGTAGCCTTCGCCTCCTCTGGCAATCGCTCAGCCAGAGCCCTCAGGACCCTCTCCATGCTGGCCAGAGAGCCATCCATGTCCTCCCACCCCTCCTTGGGGATCTAACTCCTGAGAACAGTGGCCACCAGGCACCACACACTGTGTGGGGGCCACCTATCCTCCTGCCCAGTGTCAGACGCCATTCCTACCTGGCCGGAATCTTGCTTGCCTCACCAGGCATCTGATTGGGTGGATGCCTCGGTGTAAGATGTCCGCAACCCTCGGAGCCTACAACAGCAGCCTCCCCAAAAGCTGGTGATGCCTGCTATGGCCAAAGGGCGGCATGCCATCCAGACGCTCGAGAGGACCACCAATTCACGGAGGGGTCACATCTCTCCCAGGCAGACTGCGCTCCCCGTCTCTGACGCTGCTCCTCATGGGCTTCCTGAGACTGCGTTTTCACATGCACAAACTGCTCTACCATCCCTCAGAGAGCTTTGGCCGGTGCCATACCCTGCTCGCTGCACCATTTGTCCCTCAGGGCGGCCTGAGGGGCCTCTAGTCCCGCTTCCCACATAAGAATGCAGGATATGGCTAGGCCAAAAGGAACACCCACGGAGCCATAGGAAGGAGAGTCATACCATTATAGTCTCACTGGAGGCTGGATCCACACAACCTGCAACCTGCCGTCGCTTCTCTGCCTGCCAACCAACCGACTGACCAACCAATGTGGCCGTGGCAGTTATAGGCAGTTATATCAGGGGATAATTAGCTAACTAGTAACAGCTGACTGCCAACTAGCCACAGCTGATGGCCATCTACTACCTGAGCCAGCACCTTTCCACGTGAGACCGAGAGCCTGGAAACTGTACTCCTGGCTCTGTCTCCACACAGCCCCTGGCAACCACCATTGTATTTTCTGCTTTTATGATTTTGACTGTTTTATATTCTACATATAAGTGAGATCATGCAGTATTTGTGTTTTTGTGTCTGATATTTCACTCAGCAGAATGCCCTCCAGGTTCATCTATGTTGTCACAAATGACAGGATTTTCTCCTTGTTTAAGGCTGAGTAATATTTCATTGTATGTGTATACTACATTTTTTTTATCCATTCATCCATCGATGGACACGGGTTGTTTCCACATCTTGGCTATTGTGAATAATGCTGCAGCAAACATGGGAGTACAGATATCTCTTTGAGATCCTAATTTCATTTACTTTGGATACATACCCAGGAATAGGACTGCTGGATCATATTGTAGTTCTATATTTTTAATTTTCTGAGGAAACTCCATACTATTTTTCATAATGGCTGTACCAGATTACATTCCCATCATCAGTGAAAAAGGGTTTCCTTTTCTCCAGATCCTTGCCCACACTTATCTTTTGTCTTTTTAATAATAGCCATTCTCACAGGTGTGAGGTGATTTCTCATTGTGGTTTTGATTTGCATTTCTCTGATGATTAGTGATGTTGAGCATTTTTTCATATACCTGTTGGCCATGTGTATGTCTTCTTTTGAAAAATATCTTTTTAGATCATCTGACCATTTTAAAATCAGATTATTTGTTGCTTTTGAATTGTTTGAGTTACTTGTGTGTTTTGGATATCAACCCCTCATGAGATGTATGGTTTGCAAATATTTTCTCCCACTCTGGTGTTGTCTCTTAATTCTATTGATTGTTTGCTGTGCAGAAGTTTTTAGTTTGATGCAATTCCACTTGTCTATTTTTCTTTTGTTACCTGTGCTTTTGGGGTCATATCCAAAAAATCATTGCCCAGATCAATTTCAAGAAGCCTTTAATTTCATCCTCATAACAGCCATATTTGCTAGATATTAATAATATCCTCATCTTAGAGTTAATTAAGATATGTAATAAGATATGTAATAATTAAGATACATATTAAGATATGTTAATTAAGATATGTATTTCCCTGGACTCTCTAAAGAATTTGAATTTGCTTGATTGCTACATTCTTTCTCATTCTTAGGATTTCATAACTCTTGTGGAGTATTAAAATGATACCTTTTGAATTCTATGTTTGTCTATTGGTTTACACCTTCCAAGGTAATATGTCTGACATGCTTTATGCTAGACAAGTTGCCTAGAAATTGGGAGGTTTGTCTCTCAACTCTATAGGGCAGTCTTCCTTTAGAAGACTCATAAATACTCTCATGTGTACATGTAAATGAACCTTGTCTTTTCTTCTGTTAATCTGTCTACTGTCAAGTATTTCTCAGGCCCATAACCATTTGAACTTAACTGGTAGTTTAAGTTTGAAACTTTCACTGGTGGTAAATGTTTTCTTTCCAACAGTTTTGGTGAAGAGGATGGGATGGTTGGGACTTCTTGTTTGCTCCAGAGATAGTAGCTGCGATCCCAGGACCTCTGACTAAGCCAGCAAAGACCAATGTTTTACTAGTCCAACTCCCATATCTCTATTCAGAGTCCAGTTGAGTGAGGGTGGTAAGAGACTCTCCTTGTCTTTTTTGAAAGGGATTTTCCGAACTTTAAATTTATAGGAGAAAATCTTTAGGTTAGAACTAGATCTTTGGCTATTGTTATAGCTAGCCATTGTGTCCTGTCAGTCTGTCTCTGACTTTTGCGGTGTTGTTTTTTGTCATGAGGAGAATCACAGGGTAGAACACAGGCATAGGTACTATAAGTCTTGTTGTTTGAGCTGGCCTCACAGACCACTTAGTTTATAGTTTTCATCAGACTGGCGTCTGCTTAGACAAGCTTTGCTCTGAGTCACTGATAAAACTGGATGAGGTTCTCCTTCCAACTTGATGTTATGTCCTGTGAGCTTGGCTTGGATCCAGAGAGAGTTCTCTCTGGTTTTCTGCCTGCTGGGTGGCATGGATTTTTTAAGGCTGTGCTCAGAGGTCGCCAACCATCTGGTTGGGCAGTGAGACATGAAGTACACAAGCAACACTTTCAGGAGGTACATCTAAATCTAAATCCTACAACATCTCAGCCTATAAGGACCCTTGTTGTCTCTTTCCTCATTGCCTTTGTAGTACAAGAGAATTCCCATCTCAGTATGATGGATGAGTGGGTCTATGATTGGAAGTGTCTCATCTTTGTAGGAGATAAGAGACACAAATACCTAAATGTCTTTCTTACTGCTTGTGGCAATGAGGGTCCCTGATTTCTTTCTCCTTAGCTGTCTTTGGATATGGGGACGGCATCTTCTGTGCCCTCTTTAGGGACATTTCTTTTCTCCATGTTTAAGCCATAAAAAAGCTAATTGGTTTAAGTGACATTTGGAATGAGTATACTTTCTGAAGTTGAGTTATAGTCCCAGGCTTCTTTGTTTGAACTGTATTTCTTGGGCTGGAAGTTCTTCCAGACTTCTTTTTTTAAAGCCCTCTCTTTTCTCTTTATTCGTCTCTCATGGGAAATCCTCTGTCAACTGAAACCTTCCTGCTTCTCCAAGTCGTGCTGACTTCATGCTCTGCCACTACAGTGATGTCTTCTTCCTTCCATATTGGTATGATTTACTAGGGATAATTTGGAACTTCAATGGCCCCTTTGAGAAACTTAAGATCTCCCCAGATTGGCTCTGCGAGTTTTCCCTCTTTAATATCTCTGCCTCCCTTCCTCCTTTTACCACCTTCAACC
This sequence comes from Rhinolophus sinicus, assembly GCF_036562045.2. Classification (NCBI taxonomy): domain Eukaryota; kingdom Metazoa; phylum Chordata; class Mammalia; order Chiroptera; family Rhinolophidae; genus Rhinolophus; species Rhinolophus sinicus. The sequence goes on from NC_133758.1 coordinate 45,499,483, forward strand.
TTCCTTTCAGCTCTTTAATGTTTTCCTTCAAACTCTTATTCCTTCATTCCTCTGCTCACCACTGCCAGACCTTTCCCTTCCTACTCCAGTCCCTCATCTCCCTACAGTCACTCAAGATGACGGGATCAGGAACCCCCAAAATCAGTGATGTGGAGCTAAAAATGCTAATTGGAAACAGACTGGATATTTTATCTACTTAGATGAGCTTCAGAAATATCCAGATGGTTGCTTGATGTATTTTCCATCCCTTGCTTAAAGTTTAGTCCACAGCCTCCATAAGGTTACATATCAGGGCAAAAGAAATCTTAAAATTCTTCCACATAAATATTTGTGGGAAGTCTTAATTCTCATATTGATCAGATAACTCAATGTGTTCCATCTGCCAGAAACATATTTGGGTAAATATATAAAGTAGAGCAAAGACAAGAACCAACTCTTATGTAAACTAATAGATTTTATATTACTATGTTTATGCCTGACTCATGGTTAAAATTTTAGAATGAAAACCAAAGGATCTCTATTTGCATCTGTCTGCATGTTTATATATGTATTATGTTATATATAGGTGATCTTTCCTTACCTGTGTTTGGTATTGCCAAATTCATTTATAAAACCCCTTATAGGCAACTCTAGGTTGACTTGTAGCTGCCCTTTCTCCGAAGCTCTGCAAGCGGAAGCTGGATGACTTGATATAAACTTCACAAGACTCATTGCCACAACAGTTTGGACTGTGTCTTCTGTGTTCTGTTGTGGGAAATAATCATGACTAAGACTCTAATGTCTGTACCATCACCAAAACAAATCCAAACTGTAAACCAGGAAGTCTGTTGGATTGTCACTGCCATCCTCATTCCACCATCTATCTAAAAATACTTTGAGCACAAGATCTAGAAATCTTCTTGATTGGCTGCACTCTGAACTAAAAACCTGGGTTTATAGTCTGCTCCAACAATTAACTTTTATTTTTCTTTCTGTTTCCATAGAAAGAATGTTAAATGCTCAGGACTGATTCAACAAAATGTGTGTTACATATGAGGCAATGTGTTTCCATTTGTTCTCTTCTTCATGTTCATATAATCTATGTTCTTCTTTCCCTTTGAATATCTCTTACTTCACGAATTCCCACCAGAGTCTTCTCTCCATGGCAATCAACCCAGCTCCTTGTTCATGAAACAAGATGGGACTGTATCATCTCCCACCCCAACTTAACCTGCCTCTTTTCACCTCCATTTTGATTCAACCCTTTGGCTCTTTGACAGTTTCTCAAACTTGCCAAACATGCTCCTGCCTCAGGGTGTTTGCACTAGCTATTTCCTTTGCCTGGAACTCTCTTCTTTTAAATCTCCGCACGACTCAATCCCTGATATTCTCCAGATCTTTATTCAGATGCCCAAATGTAACTGTACTAAAAAGAAAAAAGAAAGAAAGAAAAAAAAGCTTTCCTGATAAGCATAACGTAGTCACACTTATATAAAATAGTCACGATGGCAAGTTGGGTCTCTGGAATCAGACACTGAGACAGAGTTTGAAGTGTAGGATGTTTATTAGGGGTCAGTTCTTATGAAAGGAAGATCTGGGAGAAGCAGGATTGGGCAGAGGGAGAAGTTGAATTGTGATTCAGGCCTGAAAAGACTTTGGCCAATTTGGCAGGGAACTCTAGAGCATATCAGAATTGTCCTGCACTGGGCCGAAATGGTCAGACCTCTGTACCCCTGCTATGCTCAGCCATTGGATATGGATTGTCCTGGGAAGGGCATGACCTTGACCAAAACAGCAGTCTGCAGCTGAGACTAACTCTGGTGGAGATGACAGCCAGACTCTGCGGCTGACCACTCCCCATAGCTGGGCAGCAAGCTCTCCCTTGAAGGGAGATCTGAGGGGGGCACTTTTGTGTCTGCCACCCACCCCCACCCCCGCATTATAAAGAAGCTTCATGACAGCAGGGACTCATTCTCTAATAATCGCTGATGTATCACCCACACTTAGAACACTGCCTCTTCATAAAAGAGTTCAATAAATGTTGAATGAATGAATGAAATAAGTTACTAGATTGAAGACTTTATTAATATTATGCATGAAATGGTGCTTTACATTTTTTATTCCAATGAATAAAGAGCTCCTTCAACCATTCATCATGAAAATGTTTTAATTAGTCTTCCCCATGCCTGTTATGTTAAGGAACCGTAAATAACAGAACGGTGATGCATCTAACAACTTGGAAAAGAAGTGATCTCTGTGTTCTCTTCAGTCAGATTTTCTGTTAGACTGTGTCTTAGTCAGCTTGAACTGCCATAATAAAATATCTTAGACTAGGTATCTTAAACAACAAAACATTATTTCTATAATTTTGGAGGCCGGAAGTCCAAGATTAGGGTGGAAGCTTATTCAGTTTCTGGTGAGAGCTCTTCCTGCTTGCAGATGGTCATCTTCTTTATGTGTTCTCACATGGCCTTTCCTCAGTGCATGCATGTGGCACGTGTGAGAGAGATAGAGATAGAGAGAAAGGGAAATCTCTTTTTCTTATAAAGCCACTCACTCCATCGTGAGGGCCCCACCCTCATGATCTCATCTAACTCAAATTACCTGCCAAAGGCCCCACCTCCAAATACTATTGCATTAGGGGGGTAGGGCTTCAACATATGAATTTGAGGGGGACACAAGCCTTTAGTCCATAACAGGCAGGCTGCATGGCAGAGTGACAGAGCACGGGACAGGAGCAGCTGAAGGTCCAGGTGTTAGTGCCAGAACTGTTATTGAATGACTTTGACCTTGAACAAATCACAGCTTTCTTGGACCATGGTTTCTTCACCTGAAAATAGGGGAGTTGAAAAACATAATTTCCAGGAGCCCTCCCAGCTACTACATTTTGTAGTTTTCTTCATTCAGGCCCTTGAACTATATGCTTATGTGATATTTTGCCTGTTTATCTTTAGATATCTTACTAGAGAATAAAAAAAACCCCACAGGACTATTTGGAGAATGTAGGTAGGTAATATGTACCATGAGGAGTTGAAAAACAAAAGAAAGCTGGACAGGTGGTGGCTGAAAGCAGCTCTCTGTACAAAGAATCCATCTAAGAGATGACTTGTCAGTTCCGAGAGAGCATTCCAATTGCAAGGTCAGGCATGATCCCAGGTCAGGGGAACTGGATAAGCCCATCTAAAGATGCATCTGTATGAAGAGTGATTATATCATCAGAGGTGCGGAGACTAGAAAAAGGGGAGATCAAAGGGGTATTTTTATGTATTTGTTGCCTACCTTTTATCTCTCCCAGAATCATTTTCTCCACTGTTATCTCCATGTGAAGAATTGCTGGTACAGAGTAGACACCCAATAAATATTTGCTAAATAAATAAAAGATGTCAGGGTCTCAATAGAAGGAACATTTATACATTTTTGGGGAACATAATCACTGTAAGAACTACATTATTTTTTTCATATAGGACCCAGTTTCTTTCTTTCCCCTTCCTTCCTTCCTTCCTTCCTTCCTTCCTTCCTTCCTTCCTTCCTTCCTCCCTTCCTTCCTTCCTTTCTTCCTTTCACTTTCTTTTCCTTCCTTCCTTCCTTCCTTCCTTCCTTCCTTCCTTCCTTCCTTCCTTCCTTCCTTCCTTCCTTCCTTCCTTCCTTCCTTCCTTCCTTCCTTCCTTCCTTCCTTCCTTCCTTCCTTCCTTCCTTCCTTCCTTCCCTCCTTCCTATCTGTCACCATGTATCTAGCTATCTTCTAAAACAAAAGTTGCATACATGAAACAAATCTTACTCTTGCTAGATACAATGTGTTCTGGCGTTTTTATCTTCTACTTCCTTTAAAAAAAACATTCTGACTCTGACCTACTATACTCATTTAGCAGCCTCACACAAAGGGAGGAAGGAAGGGAAGGGGACCCCACTTGTAGGTGTGATGGGGTCACCCTGAGCTGGAAATGGATGTCCCACACTGGCAGAGTTCAGTGACACTAGTCCCTTCCTATCCTCCTCCATGCTGATTCCCTGCTCTGCAGGGAAGCCTAGTACTTCAGTGAGGTTTCTTCATGGATTTACCTTCAGGGAATTAATGTGCCAATCAGCAAACATGAGTATCTACCTCCCCTATATTTCTATCAATTAATTGATATTCTATTTTAATAAATCAGTTGATACTATTTAATACTCTATTTTATACACCTATCTCTTGTGAAATTGATTACAGTCAGAATATGAGAAACTGTTCACCTCTGGGTCCCTTGACAACATCGTAATTCTACAAAGAATGGCTCCCAGACTTGACACATGGAGGATCATTCTGTGATGTTGTAAGGGGAACTAACACTACTTTGGGGAGCATCTAATTCTTACAGCAGTTTGTAAAGACGACAAAGATCTTTTTGGATGTTGGCAATGACTTTCTTGTGAAATCCTTCTAAACCTCTCTTTGTCTACCCAAATCAGAGTGTTTTATAGAGATGAGAGGCTTAACGTTTGTTTTATAAAATTTACTTATAGTACTTGTCCTTTGAGGGTAACAATCACAGAATCACTTTCAGCTAATTCATACCTAGCACACAAAAGCATCATGTAAATGCAACCTCCAGGGCAAGTTAAACCTGAACAATATACTCGCATACACATATGCTTATACAATCATGTATTGCATTTAAATAGAGCTTTATGGTTTCCAAACGTGTGCAAAACTCACTTGGTCCTTGAGGAAGTTAGGAAGGTTGGTATTAATCCACCTACGATCACCTACTCAATAAGTGAAAGAATGAGGCTTTAAATTCCAACCTTCCAATGGGCAAGTCAGCTCTCTTTTTATGGTTTCACATAAATGCTTGAATATGATGATCCTTTTCTCCAGGGTTCCCAGCTTTTGGCATGCGTGTGAACTTGTCCTAACATTCTGCCAGCATGCACCCAAGGCTACCTATCCATCCAACCATGCACCTCATGTGGTTTACATGGAAAGAAAGAAATCTGGCTAATAGGATGTAAGAGAAACTTGCTCACACCCTTCACTCTTGAAACTATCCTCTTGGCTCTCATAGTTAGAGAGAGCTATCTGATTCAAAGAGTTACCTGATCAAATTATCTGGAGGGGACTTTAAATCAGACTTTATAAAGCAACAAAATGAGTTAATCAAAAATTAGCATGATCTACAGCTCACTTTATAGTTAATATAAGCACACAACACATTATAAATAGTATAGAATGAGTTTCTTTTGTCAACTTCCAATTTGTTTTCACTAAAACTAATTTAGGAGGCATATTCTACTACAGTTCAGGTGTCCTTTATTCTTATCTATTCTTCTTCTGTAGTCAAGGTTCTACTGATCTTTTTTCTAGGAGAAATGCACTGTGTTTTCCTTTACTCTCACAAACAATATTCTGACACTAGATGTCTGGGTTTTTCCCTACACCAGCCAATTCTCTGACACCGGCTGGGTATCCTACAATTCAGTTCAATTCTGAGACTAACTGGAGTTACCACAGACCCCACAGGTTACGTGCTCAGTCCCACAAGACTGCTGTCCCACTTCAGACGCCAATTGCAAATAGTAGGTCTCCAGGTTACCCACAACTCTGTCTGACTTGGCTCCAAATCAGAGGTTCCTATTACCCACTCCTTGGGTTCAATAATTTGCTAGAGTGGCTCACAGAATCCAGGAAAACAGTTTATTTACAGTGGCTGATTTATTATTAGGATACTTTGAAGGATAGAAATGAACACCCATATAAAGAGATACATTGGCGGAGATCTGGAAAGGTTCTGAGCACAGGAACTTCTACCCTCTTGGAGTTAGGTTGTCATCCTCTAGGCACAGAGATGTGTTGGCCAACCTGGAATCTCTGTGAATCCCATACTTTTGGGATTTTTATGGAGGCTTCATCACATCAGCACAATCTGTTCTTCACTCAATCTCCAGCTCCCCTCCACTTCCTGCAGGATGGGGAGTGGGGCTGAAAGTTCCAAGCTTCTAATCATGGCTTGGTCTTTCTGGTGTCCAGCCACATCCCGAAACTTTCCCACAGCCCAGCCAGAGTCCTTGCATTAGAACAAAAGACACGTCTATCACCCAGGAAACTCCAAGGGATTTAGGAGCCCTGTGTTAGGAACCAGGTCAAAGACCAAACATTAGGACAAAAGATGTTCCCAGGGCTCTTATCACTTAGGAAATTACAAGGGTTTAGGAGCTCTGCGCCAGGAACTAGGGGCAGAGGCTAATATATTTTGTCTATTATTTCACAGTGTTCTATTGTCCCTCTTAAAAAATTGCTTCCTTATGTCATCAATTCTCTGTCTCTGTGTATTAATGCTCAAAAGTGTAGATTTTATGATGGAGGCTTCATAAATTACTGTGGTGAAGATTTTGCTGACTACCTGCCTTTCTTAGTACATGCCCGGGAACGGGTTAGTCTCTGTTTCCTGCTCTGGGCTCTTGGCATCTCTCTGAGCTCTTCCAGCCATCTCTGAGCTCCACCCCAAAGTATGATAGACAGGGGTTTCTATAGTCTTCTTAGTGTGGGGAGGATTGTCTATACAGGGCCCAAGCTGTAAAGGGCTTTCTTAGCATCCAGTCCTGAGTGCCTGAACCTGTCCTCTGCACTCACTGTTGGGGCCCTTCTTGCTGAAGTAGAAAAAGGGGTCTGTTTACTCTTTGGCTCTGAACCTCAACTACATGACACCCCAATCTTCTTTCATCCCCTGTCTAGACCAAAAGTGGGTTAGAGAGCAGGAACTCTATGAATTTCATGTCATGGTCTCACAAGGAATCTCTTTAGGCAGGACTCAATTGGTGGAAATTATATGTGATAATTTACATTTTGCTTGGTTAGTGGAGACTCACAAACAGAAGTGCGTTTTGAGAAACTGACAGGGGAAGTGAGGCTGTGCTCTGCATGGGAGAAGTCCTGCCACATTCAAGTTAAATAGCCTGAGGAAATGCTGAGAGATAATGTCCGGAATCAACAATTATAAGATTGAGAACTTTGCAAAGCTCAAATCAAACTGATCATTCTAAATTATCTCACTTTTCTTTTTGTATTATTTAATAATTCTAAATTCTATCTAACCCTACAATTCTAAAAATGTCACTAAAGTATAATTTATTTGTGTTTTGCTTTATTTCTTCATTGGACTTTTATAAATTAAAAAAAAAAACACAAAAAAACCAACCTCCCACATCAGACCACACAATTCATTATTTGTGACCAGAAAATTTCTAAGAAGGAGGAATCTTCTGTTTAGGATGATTAAAAAAAAAAAAAAAAATCTGAAATGGATAGTGATGATGGTTGCACAACACCATGAATGTCCTTAATGCCGTTGAATACTTAAGTGTGATTAAAATGGGAAGATTTTATATGCATTTTTATAACAATTAAAAAAAATTTTTTTAAGACCATACCCCAAGGCAAGACTGAGACCTTCAAACTTCTCTTTGAGCATCTAGAAGCCTTGGGAAATGGAGATAACTTAGTATAACAGAAAAACCCTGGCCTTTGGAGCTGCAGTGACCGGTACTCCCAGTGAGGTCTCGTCCTCACTAACTATGTGACCTTGAGCAAGCTACTCTGCCTCTTTGGTTCTGAGTTTCTTATATTTAAGAAAGAGATATTAACTACCATGTAGGGTTTTTACCAGGATTAGATAAAATTATGTACTTGTAAGTGTGAGATTTAGACTATACCAAATTAGTTACTCTTAATAGCTTTTTGAAACTATCCATGCCCGGACTCCATTCCAGCCTGACAACCACCACTGCTGGAGGACCTGAGAAGTGATGACTCCTACTGCTTAAAGCAGGCATTCACACCAAATATTAGTGCAAAGTTCCTTTCTTAATTTAGTGCTTTAGTGTCTTTGATACTTCTCACCATTATCTACGTTTCATTTATCCCGATAAAGAAACTTGCTCCCTCTGTCTCTCCATACCTGCTGACACTTAACAAAACAACAGTCGTTTATATTACTGCTATGGTTGTTGAGTTTTCAAATGTAATTGTTATCAAATCCTGTCTTTGCCAGTTGGGTGAGAATATCATGGAGGTAAGAAAAGGCAAAACTAGGTAATCAATTCTGCAGGAGAAGCAGGATAAATTCCAAGACCCTGCCTGGGTGTAGCCACGGTGGACCTCGCTCAGAATACCTCAGGGTTTCAATACTTTCAATTTGCCTATTTTCCTGTTGTTACCCTTGAATATGAAGGGTATGTCTGCCTCCCGCATATCCTTCTTTGTGATTTAGAAGAATTCCCAGATTTTTAAAAATTATGCATCTCTAAGGATAACAGTTTGTATTTTTCCCATATAGAATAGCTGAATTCTTAAAGAACCTACTTTCCTTGAGTTATTAACTCATTCCTTTAGAAATCTTGCAGGTTAGGTGAAACAGTAATAACTACATATCAGAAGACTTCTAAAGAGAAGAGGGAACTGAAAGGTGTGATTCACTGATTTAACAGATATACACTGAGTGTGGCTCTGGGAGCTTTGCCTTCTTAACTCCTGTGATCCTCACAATAGCAACATTATCCTCATTTTGTAGTTATGAAAATGTGGCCCTGAGAGGTTAAGCCACTGCGTTTGGATGCACAGGGAGCAGGTGGCAGATGCTGGAGCCATGCCCTTCTTATTGCCCAGTATCACCACTGGGTTGTTACTATCCAGCCTCACTGGATGCCCAGGCACTGTGCCCAACTGGGAATACCAGAGAGGCAGCTGAAAATGCCCCGCCTCCATCTGCAGAAATGCAATGAATCCCAGCTGCTACATGAGAGATTGCCCCTCACCTCCTGCTCATATGTCCCACAAGGAAAACATCAGTCAGTAAGTGTTTAATATACCAAATTGTGGCTTTTCACTGAGCACCACTCTAAAGAATGATACTCCAGTAAAGGGTATGCAAAACAGAATTTTAAAATAAGGGGGTAGAATGAGTTTATCTCAATGATTCTGTCCCCAAGACTGAAGCAAGGTGGAGAAAAGGAGATTGTGACTACTTATTTAATAGGATTTCTAGAAAGCAGTATCTGATGACCACTTCCTCTAGTTTTCTTGGTAAGTGGATTCCTGTACAAAGGAGAAAGAGAGAAGGTCATGAAATCCAAATAACTTCAAACCAACTCCCAAAGCAAATCTAGCAAACAACTCACTGCCAGACGCTGAGAGGAATTCCCGGGAGGCGGCACCTCTTGAAGGGACTGCCAGAGTGAGCCAATAGAAATGCAGGATGTCCAGTGAAATTTGCATTTCAGATAAACAATGAATAATGTTTTTTTATAAGTATGTCTCTGTTGTTTATCAATTCAAATTTAACTGTGAGTCCTGTATTTTATCTGGCAACCCTACTCCCAACACTAAAAATAATAATAAAAGCATCCGTAGTGTAGTTTCTCCTATATGCATTAGTTTTCCTGCCTCAATATATATATCCAGAGAGCTGAAATTCCTTCACTAAACAGAAAAACTGTATGTGAAATGATGTATGGAATTTAAACAGGTCTGGTACATACCAAATCAGGGTACTAGGGGTGTAAAGTGGATTACTGCTGTTGCTCTTCCCAAGTGAAACACAATTAAAAGTGTAAAACTACTGGGTTGAGAATGAAGAGAAAGTTCTAGTCCTCTGCCTGGTCCAACCTTCCAGTTAGCGCCTGTCGTGTGGGAGACACTGCTCGCTGCGCCATTTGTCATGCAGGGCGGCCTGTGGTGTCATGCAGGCTCTCTGGTCCCGCTCCCCACATAAGAACGCAGGACATGGTGAGGCCAAAAAGGAACACCCACGGAGCCATAGGTAGGGGAGTCATACCACTATATTCTCTCTGGCGGCACTATACTCTCACTGGAGGCTGGATCCGCACTGTCCGCAAACCGCCATCCACGCTTGCCAGCCCAGCCGCCATCTTCTTGCTAGCCCCCATTCTTTCTCTCTTCCTCCTTCTCTGCTAGCGTAGCCACAGCAGTTATATTGTGGCCAATGGCTCACTGGTTACAGCTGACAGCCAACTAGCCACAGCTGATGGCCATGCAATCACAGTTGGCCATTTACTACCTGAGCCAGCACCTGTCTATGTGAGGCCGAGAGCCTGGAAACTACTTTCTGGGGCTCTGCCCCCACACTCCACCCCTACAGGCTCTCGCCTCACAATCTACGCGACAAGCGTCTTCCGCGAGGGGACCTGTGCGAGGAGCCTGGGGGTGAATGCAACATCCTGGACACAGCCAGGCTCTCTGGGCACAGCCAGGGTTTCTCAGGGCACCACCAGTACTTCTGGGCACGGCCAGACTTCCTGGACTTCTTAGGGTACCACTAGTATCCCCGGGCACAGCTAGGATTTCTCAGGGCACTGCCACTCTCTGTGGGCACAGCCACACTTCCTGGACACAGCCAGGGTTCTCAGGGCACTGCCACTCTCTCTGGGAACAGCCCGACTTCCTGGGCACAGCCAGGGTATCTTCAGGGCTCAGCCAGACTTCCTGGACTCAGCCAGGGCTCTCAGGGCACTGCCACTCTCTCTGGGCCTCTCAGGGTACCCTGCTGGAACAACAGCGACTCACAATCAAGGTGCTTACATATTCTCAATGGCGGGTAGTCAAGACACAAAAGCAAATATCCCCCAGTTTCACTAACAACAGTTTCCAAACAAACAGTCAAGCGGTCCATTAAATTAGGGATGGAAGGCAATGCCCCATAGTACATAGTCATTTCTCCAGGGCTGTCCTGGGGTGAAGGACAACCTTGACCTCACCCTCATCTCCCACGGAGGACTCAGCAAGCGTTACCTCCTGGGACTGTAAGTCCTGCATCCGGGCTGCCTGAGCAGGAACTTCCCCGGCCCACAGGGCTGCAACGACCTTCGCTTTCTCCGGCCTGTGCTGGTTGGGGAACCGTCCACATCTTTCCACCTCTCCATGGGGCTCCATCTCTCCAGCAACTGCATGGCTTTTCCTGTGCTGGTGGGAGAACCGTCCACGTCCTCCCACCCCTCCACGGGGGTCCAGCTCTCAGTCAGCTGCTCCTCCTGGTCGTCCAGAGACTTAGTGTTCATACACACAAACTGCTCCACTGTCCTTTGGAGAGCTTTGGCTGGCACCATACCCTGCTCGCTGCGCCATTTGTCATGCGGGAGAGCCTGCTCGCTGCGCCATTTGTCATGCAGGGAGGCCTGCGGGGTCTCTGGTCCCGCTCCCCATACAAGAACGCAGGATATGGTGAGGCCAAAAAGGAACACCCACGGAGCCATAGGTAGGGAAGTCATACCACTACGGTCTCACTGGAGGCTGAGTTCACTGGACGTGCGACCTGCTGTCTGTTTTGTCTTCAACCCACCGACGACTCTCTTTCACTCTCCTCCACTCTCCTCGGCTCTCCTTCGTAGCCGCAGCAGTTATATTGTGGCCAATGGCTCACTGGTTACAGCTGATGGCCAACTAGCCACAGCTGATGGCCATGAAATCACAGTTGGCCATTTACTACCTGAGCCAGCACCTGTCTATGTGAGGCTGAGAGCCTGGAAACTACTTTCTGGGGCTCTGCCCCCACAGCGCCATACCACTTCCATAGCAACTTTCCCCTCCCAACCTCCCAACCCACACTCGATTCAGGGAAGAACTGAGTTTTTCCCACTTGGCAGTGGGTGCCCACTTAGTGGTGAATGTTGGAGGAAGAGAGATAGAGACAGGAAGATTTGTATGAGGTGTGATCAAAACCTAAAGGTGAATGCTTAAATTAAAAAAAAAAAATTATTACAGTAAAAACACATTGCCATTAATCCTCCTCAAAATACTCTCCCTCACTTCAAACAGACTTATCCCATCATTCTTGCCACTTTCTGAAGAGTTCTGGAAGCCCTCTTTCATGAGTGTCTTTAGTTGCACTGTTGTGGCTGCCTCAATGTCCTGAATCATTTTGACTTTAGGGAAGAGCCAGAAGTCTCACTGTGCCAGATCTAGTGAATAAGGTGGATGATGACACACCATAATGTTTTCATTTGACAGAAATTGCTGCACCAGAAGCAATGTGTGACATGGAGGCTTTCTGTTGTGATCACAAAATATGGTGAATGCTGCTGCCAAGTGCCATCCAACAGAAAGGCAGGGACCTTCAATACTGAAAGTGGCACGTCGAACCTTAGTGACAGTGTGTGACAAGTTTCAACTTGATTGGTTCAGTCATTCGGATGTGAGCTACAGTTGAGAGAAGGTATGTTTTAAAGTGTGCATAAATCATCTTCCATCATGACAACACTCTGTATCACACATCATTTCTGGTATACGGCAATTTCTGTCAAATAAAAACATTAAGGTGTGTCCTCATCCACCTTATTCACCAGATCTGGCACAGTGTGACTTCTGGCTCTTCCCCAAAGTCAAAATTATTCAGGACATCGAGGCAGCTATGACAGCGCAACTAGAGACACTCACAAAAGAGGACTTCCAGAACTGCTTCAGAAAAGTGGCAAGAACGATGGATAAGTGTGTTTGAAGTGAGGGGGAGTATTTTGAGGGAGATTAACGTGTGTCTTTTACTGTAATACTTTTTTTTATTTAAACATTCACCATATTGTTTGATCACACCTCATGTATGTTTGTACAACCTGCAGATTGGGAACAAACTATAGTTTAATATTTAAAGGTGCACAGTGGCTTAATATAAGTCGGTATTTTAGTGATTATATTCATAATATTTTTTTACTGTTTTAGTTAAAAATAAAAATTAAACATTACTGTCCCTGAAGAGAGAGCTGAAGATAAATGACTGTCAGCCCAGCTCTGTCATACAGTAGTTAGGTCTAAGTACTGGCTGATTTTTTTCTGAGCACCAGATTCTTCACATGTGACACTGCAGAGCTGGGATGAAGAGCTTTAAGCTCTCTTCCTATTCTAGAACACGGATGGGACAATTCCTTAATGGGTTTTGTAGGCTGCAGGAATTTCATAAGTCAGAATAGGGAATTAATATCATTACTTAGCTAAGGGACAGAATTGCTCCAGCTTTACTACTGAATAACGACCATAAAATGAAAAGACCTGAACCTTAGGCCAAAAATAAAAAGTCACGTTAAATAATAATGGCATTCATTCTTCTGCTCTAGCTAAACTTGCCAAAGGAGCAGTTGTTCAAAGGCAGTTGTCTCCAGGCCCTTGCTCATCAGCTTCCTTTTAAAAGAAAATTAACCCCTCTGAGTCATGACACAAGAATATTCACACTGTAAGTGGGAAAGGAGAAAGAAACTATAATCACAAACTTCCCATCCCTAACTGTCTAAGCAGGTTCAGAGAGTTCTGAAATTATTTCTTTTGGGGCCATTTCCCAGGTCCAAAAAGACTTCCATGCAATCACTGTGTTTACTTGCTTACTATAAGTATTCACAATGTTCCCCAAGTTTTCATCAAAGAAGTACTTGGATCTCCAACCCATGAGTGTCCACTGGGCAAGTAGTAATTCTTCTCTTACCCACATTTATATTTTGTACCTTGATAATTTAACTCTAAATATCAACAATATCCATTAGTAGATGGCTGAAAGTGGTAGAAATCCTATAACTCCTGTTTATTTTGTACTCTGTTTAAGAAAAACATAATGGCTATTTAAATGTGGCCAGGCATAGCCAAATACAGTTGAATTGTATACACAAAGTTCTAGTGAATCCAAACTTAAAATGTTTGTCTCAAAATTCCAAAACTGGAAAAATGTATTTTTAATAGCATTTTAAAAAGTTATTGAACTGCAAATGGAAGACTTCAAGTTAGAAAAACTGGATTGACTTTAACAAGACTAATAATAATGAAAGTCATTACTTTTATTATTATAAAGGTGTTTGACCTTAAAACACCCCTTTCCTCTAATAATTTGAAGTACTCAACAATATGTTGTGCTCTACTTGTCTTCATGACAATAAGAGTTATGGATGGTGAAAATTATTATAAAAGAACGAAGTGACTATTGGATTATTGTAGCTCTCTATTAGTGCTCAAAACGAAGGGGAAGAACCTTTTTCTCTGTTTTCCTTTTCAATCAATATAGATAACTAACCAAGATAAATTAGTCCCAAAGCAGATCTAGGGTAGCTCTCTATCCAGTTTCAATTCAGTAGATAATTACCAACCCTCCCATATTCTTTTTCAACTCTACCTGTGCTTAACACCTGGCTTGGAATAAAAAACCTCGTTAAAAAGAGAGAGTAAGCTCAGGTCTCTCCTCTGGATTTCTGGGAGAGAGAAGAATACTCTTTACCTTCTTTCATCTGTGGGGCCAGGCTTATGTCTTACCATCCTCAGGGGTCCTATGACCACTGCAGAAGTCCTAGCCCTACCACTGTGCTGAGGAAGGCCTCTGAGTGTGCTGACTCAGAGGCTGGCACTTCTGCTGGAAGGATTAAGCAGGAGTGGGCTTTTGCTTAATCCTTCCAGCAGAAGTGCCAGACTGCTGCACAGAGCTCCCTGCTATGTTTGCGGCCAGTCTTCCACAACCACTGCCTAAGGTTAGTGGGAATGGGGCAATAGACATATGGGTACAGAAAAAAATTACTGAGAGCACTCCAAAAAGTACTTTAGAGCACCAAGTTTTGGTCCTGGATTTTCTCTGTGAAATGCCGAGTTTAGCCCTTTGTCTCCCAGGTCAGAAAAATAATGAAAATGATTGTTCTTTTGGTTCACTCAATGCAGCCACCTTTCAACACCTCGCCTGAATCCTGGGTTTCCCCATGTTCTTCTTTGGCTCACCCTCAGGGAGATCAACATTGCGGTTTAAAACTCTTCCATGACTTAACCCTTAGCTTTTTTCTCTCTCCCCCTTCCTTCCTTCCACTTTCCATTTCCCTAACCTTTCCTCTCTCCTACTTACTTGCCCTGCTTTCCTTTCTGAACTTTTTTGTTTCTCTTTCTCTTTTTCTGCCCTTTTTATACTTCCCACATCAGTCTTACTTCCCAGGCCTTACCTGGTTTTCTATAACAGCACCATCTAATAGAAATATAATGCAAGGCACACGTATAATTTTAAACATCCTCGTAGTCACATTTTTAAAAATTAAAAAGAAACGGGTTAAATTACTTTTAATAAAACATATTTTATTTAATCTAATATAGCCAAAATGGTACCACTTTAATATGTAATCAATATAAAAATTGAAATATTTTACATCTTTTTTCATACAAAGTTTTTGAAATCCTATGTATATTTTACATTTATAGTACATCTCAGTTGGGACCTGCCATATTTTAACTGCCCAATAGCCCAACTGGTTTGTGGCTGCCATATTGGACAGTGCATATGTGGAAACTAATTTGTCCACCCCAGTTCTGCTGTGGCAGAGATTGATAATTACTTCCCAATATTCATTTTCCACTTTTAGTTTAATAATAGAATCCCAGTTTTTAGGTTCTATTTCTAAGCCTTTCCTATCATTCACCATGGCCACATAACTAAGTTCAGACCAATGATATGTAAGTGACAGTATCAAGTAACACCAAGATGTCTCCTTATGGAGTAAAATCACGTGTTTCTGTTAACTCTACCCATGTTTAACATCTGGCTCAGGGATAAAACAAAAAACAAAACAAAAAACTTTAAAATGTGCAAGTGAACTCAGTTCTTCACTCTCGAGCTCTAGGAGACAGAAGAACGTTCTTGGCCTTCTTTCATCTGTTGGAATGAGCCTCAGAATGCTATCATGGAACTTCCACATCCCTGGACTGCTAGCCTCTGGAATCTTATGTGAGACAGAAATAAACTTCTGCTTTATTTAAGCTATTGAAATTTTGAGCTTTTTGTGAGCCCAATCTTATCTAATGTATTTCCATAAAATGGTTTTTGTCTACAATAAAATCAGTCATGGCAAATAGCAAGAAACCCTGGAAACTATTTTGTGGCAATGTCCTCCCCAGTGTCTTATCTTATGGTCTGTCCTCCAGAGATGTCTAGGTGTCTACGTGCACAAAAACCCATTTGACTCACTGAATAACCCTGAGAAGGGAGCTCTGTGTAGCTGGTTACCAGCCTCATTGAGAGAGAAACAAACCTCCCATAGCCACATCAAAATTATAACTAAACTTACAGAACAACCATCATTGGGAACCACATGAAGGCTAGCTGAAGAAAGTGTTATAACTAAGGATATATAGAAGAAGCCACGTTGAGATTTGTAGGAAGAGCAGAGACATGGAATGGGTATTCCCTACAACCCCCCTGTGTGGCACTTCAGAAATGGGAGAAATACCTCAGCTTTGGAAGTTCCCCCTGAGGAGTAAGCGATCCCAGTCCCACAACATGCTCCCCAGCTTATGGTTCCAGTACTGGGAAGAGAAGTCCCCAAAACTTCTGGCTGTGAAAATCATGGGAATTGTGGCTGAGTCTGACTGAGGGCTGCAGGAGTCCAAGATGCTCCTCTTAAAGGGCTCACTCATGGCCTTCCTTGCTGATTGATTCATTAGCTCTAAGCTCCAGCACCCAGGCAGCAGCCCCCAAAATGCCAGGGACATAAAGGGAGGAATTGAATTGCTTGGCTTCAGGGCAAGGGCCGGAGGGGCAGCTTTACCCCAGATGGGAGTGCTGGCAGATGCCATTGTTCCTTTGATGAGCAACCCCCCTCCTCCACCCAGCCTGCAGGCACAGGCAGGTGCAAAGTCTAAGTCTCCATTCCCTTGACTAACACTGTTTGCCCCACCCTAGTGATTCCCTGAGACGACACCACACCCAACTTGTGGACCCACCTAAGCCTCTTCTAGAGGCTTTTCCATACAAACAGCTTGTCTCAATCCATGCTGTGGAATTTCCTCAAATCTCTCAAAGGTTCACAAAGTCCAAACAAGCAGCATCTGGCCTTGGCATGTTTTGTACCCATTGCTAAGCAGCCCCAAGCCTGGCACTAGTGGCAATTGGTTTCAGATTATAGCTTAGCCACTCCCAGGCACCTCCAAGCCCAGCACAAGCAGCAACCATCTGCAGATACTTTGTAGCTCATACTAGTGGCCTCAAGCATGGCAAAGGTAGCAGCTGACCTTAGCCTATACCAGAGACCCTGCCGAGAGGCCCCAGAACCAACACACCCAGAGTACCACACAACCACCTCCACAAATGACACACACAAAGGGTGGGCTGGGCAGGCACTAAAACAAGTCATGCACTGTGCAGTCAGTCCCTTTGCTATAGTAAAGGCCAATCCTCATAGACAATTAGCCTGAAGGTCAATCCCACCCACTGATGTGCCAACAACAATCAATGCTCAACTATAACAGAAGAACACACACAACCCACATAAGGGACACACCTGGAGCACCTGGCTCATTGTCCATGGAGACTGCACCACTGGAATCCACAGTACACCTTCTACATAAACTCAACTCTACCAAGATGGTGAGACAAAAGCAGCTCTACCTAATTCATAGAAACAAGTACAGGGAAGCAGCAAAAATGAGGAGACAGAGAAACAAGTCCCAAATGAAAGAACAGAATAAAAATTAAACAAAATGGAGACAAGCAATCTACCAACAGAGTTCAAAACACTGGTTATAAGGATGATCAATGAACTTGGGGAAGAGAAGATGAACTCAGTGAGAATTTTAACAAAGAGATAGGAAACATGAAAGTGGAAATTGAAAACATAAAAAAGAACTAGTAGAAATGAAGAATACAATAACTGAAGTAAAGACTACATTAGAGGGAATCAAGAGTAGATTAGAAAGAACAAGGGGGGAGGTTCCGGAAAAATGGCGGCGTGAGGTGAGCCTCTGTAAAGCTCCCCTGGAATTTACAAAGAATCGAACAACAAAAACTCCACAAAGGACTCTCTGCACAGCAGACAGGCAAGACGAAGAGGCCCACTACCGACTGAAATCACCTACAGGTGGGAGATTCGCGCGAGTGGAGGGAGGAGGAAAGGGAGAAGTCTGCGGAGACGGAGCCGCGCGGGCGCAGGACGCAGACCTAGCTCAGTGCGCCAAGCTTGCTGCTTTCCGGAACGACTGCAGCTGCGGGAGATCGGACTGCTAGGGCTCCGCCTGGACTCCACAGGGCTGAGAGGACAGCATATACCACGGCTGACCCCAACGCTCATGGCAGAGACCTCGGAGAAAAGACTGAGGGAAAAAGGCTGAAAACGGTGGTTTAAGCCCTCACTGCTGAGCAGAGAATGGAGCCTTAGGCACTGAGACTAGCCGCCCCCTCCTACCCCTCCCAGAGCTCGCCCCGCCCCCACCTGCCCGGTGCTAGAAGCAAAACAGTAGCAGTGTCAGATCAAAACAACAGAAAATTTGCTGTTTTGAGAACTGTGGACCGCAAACACAAATTCACAGCCCAACTAGTTCCGGCAAAGGGGAGGGAGCTGTGGAAGCAGGACCAGCTATGGTGGTGGTCGCCGCTATTGCTCTGGGCCACCTCTCACAACTTACCCCGCCCCTGACCCCACCTATCTGGGTGGATCCCTGCAGGAGTAAACAGAACTGCTGAAACATACGGGCTCTGAATCAGGAGCTGGAAGAGCTTTGGAACATGAAAAGCTCTCCGCATACCCACCGGGACACTGCGCCCTGTGACCTAGACGAACTATTAACAGAGGAGAAGCCCGTCTCCCAGGGAATCCCCCCATTGTGTGAGAAGCAGGAATAGTGCAGAAAAAACAGCACTACCATGTGGGAGAAGAAAAATAAATTGCAGTTGGAGAAATAATAAAACATTCTACCAACAAGTACTGGAAAACAAAAGAAAGAACTCTTCCTATCAACCTGTTGCAGAAGTCACTCCTGTAGATGTCTAGGAAGAGAAATAGTAAACCAGTAATCGCCATGAATAACCAAGGCAACAAGATAGCTCAGAAAGAAAGTGAAAAATCTCCAGAGAAGGCACTTAAAGATACAGAAATATGTGACTTAAATGACAGAGAATTCAAGATTGCAGTTCTGAAAAACTCAACGAGATACAAGAAAACACAGATAGGCAGTTAAATGAACTCAGAAACTCAATCAAAGAACAGCATGAGCATTTTACGAAAGAGATTGAAATTTAAAAAGAACCAAATAGAATTTCTGGAGATTAAGAACTCAATAGAAGAAATTAAGAATGAAATAACCAGCTTAGGTAGTAGAGTTGACCAGATGGAGGAAAGAATCAGTGACATCGAAGATAGAAACCTGGAAATGACACAGAGAAGAAGAAAGAGACTTGAGACTTAAAAGAAATGAAAGAACTCTACAAGAACTTTCTGACTCCATCAGAAAGAGCAATATAAGAATAATGGGCATACCAGAAGGAGAAGAAAGAGAGAAGGAACAGAGAATATATTCAAACAAATTGTCGATGAGAACTTCCCAAATTTGTGGACAGAACTGGACCCTCGAATCCAAGAAGCAAATAGAACACCTAGTTACCTCAATCCCAACAGGCCTTCTCCAAGGCACATTGTATTGAAGCTGTCTAAAATCAACGACAAAGAAAGAATCCTCAAGGCAGCCAGGGAAAAGAAGACGGTAACTTACAAAGGAAAGCCCATTAGATTATCATCAGATTTTTCAGCAGAAACTCTACAAGCCAGGAGGAGTGGAACCAAATATTCAAACTATTGAAAGAGAGAAATCATGAGCCAAGAATAATATATCCAGCAAAGATATCCTTTAGATATGAAGGAGGAATAAAGACCTTTCCAGACATACAGAAGCTGAGGGAATTTTCTAATACACGACCTGCACTACAAGAAATACTAAAGGAGGCTATTCGACCACCATCAACAGGGACAATTTGTGGCAACCAAAACTCAAAAAGGGGGAGAGTAAAGGCCTGAACCGGAATATGGGAATGGAGAAAGTAAGCGTGCTGAAGAAAATGGAATACTCTAAATATCAAACTTTCTTTTACATAAACTTAAGGGTAACCACTCAAAATAAATCCAGAATTGAAATATATACTGAAATAAAAGAAGAAACAGAGGGAAACATCATAGAATACCACCACACAGAAATAATAGACAACAACAAAAGGCAAAGAAACAATGGAGACACAGCCTTACCAGAAAACTAAAGATAGAATGACAGGAAATCCTCACATATCAATAATCACCCTAAATGTAAATGGACTGAACTCACCAATAAAAAGGCACAGAGTAGCAGATTGGATAAAAAACTAAACCCAACCATATGCTGTCTCCAAGAGACACATCTCAGCTACAAGGACAAGCATAGACTCAAAGTGAAAGGGTGGAAATTGACACTCCAAGCAAATGGTACCCAGAGAAAATCAGGTGTAGCCATAATGATATCAGATGAAACAGACTTCAAGGTGAAAAAGATAACAAGAGACAAAGATGGACATTTCATAATGGTGAAGGGGACTGTACAACAAGAAGACATAACAGTCATCAATATTTATGCCCCCAATCAGGGAGCACCGAAATACACCAAGCAACTACTAACAGAACTAAAGGGAGAAATTGACCAAAACACAATTATACTAGGGGACTTAAATACATCATTGACAGCTATGGATAGATCATCCAAACAGAAAATAAATAACGAAATAGTAGCCCTAAATGACACATTAGATGAAATGGACATAATTGACATTTATAGAGCACTTCATCCTAAAACATCAGACTATACATTCTTTTCTAGTGTACACGGAACATTCTCAAGGATAGACCATATATTGGGACATAAAATCAGTCTCAACAAATTTAAGAAGATTGAAATCATACCATGCATATTCTCTGATCACAAGGCTTTGAAATTGGATATCAACTGTAAAAAGAAAGCGGAAAAACACAAATACATGGAGATTAAACAACATACTTTTAAAGAAGGACTGGGTCAAAGAAGAAATTAGAGGAGAGATCAAAAGATACATAGAAACAAATGACAATGAAAATACATCCTACCAAAATTTTTGGGATGCAGCGAAAGCAGTTTTAAGAGGGAAATTTATCTCATTACAGGCCTATCTCAAGAAACAAGAAAACTCCCAAATAAATAACCTCATGTTACACCTTAAAGAACTAGAAAAAGAAGAACAAGTAAAACCCAAGGTCAGCAGAAGAAAGGAAATAACAAAAATTAGAGCAGAACTAAATGAAACAGAGAAGAAAAAGACAATAGAAAAAATTAATGTGACAAAGAGCTGGTTCTTTGAAAAGATTAACAAAATTGACAAACCCTTGGCTAGACTTACTAAGATAAAAAGAGAGAAGACACTGATTAACAAAATCAGAAACGTAAAAGGGGAAGTTATCACGGACACCACAGAAATACAAAGGATCATCCAAGAATACTATGAAGGACTATATGCCACCAAATTCAACAACCTAGAAGAAATGGACAAGTTCTTAGAAACATATAGCTTTCCAAGGCTGAACCATGAAGAACTGGAAAATCTAAACAGACCGATCACCAGTAACGAAATTGAATCAGTCATCCAAAACCTTCCCAAAAGCAAAAGTCCGGGACCAGATGGCTTCACTAGTGAATTCTACCAAACCTTCAAAGAGGATCTAATACCAATTCTGCACAAACTCTTCCAAAAATTGAAGAAGAGACAGTACTCCCTAACTCATTTTATGAGGCCAACATTACCCTGATACCAAAACCTGGTAAGGACAGCACAAAAAAGAAAACTACAGACCAATATCTCTAATGAATACCGATGCAAAAATCCTAAATAAAATTCTAGCAAATCGAATACAACAATGCATTAAAAAGATTATTCATCACGACCAAGTGGGGTTCATCCCGGGGCACAAGGATGGTTCAACATACGAATCCATCAATGTGATACATCACATAAACAAA
The DNA here is from genome assembly GCF_036562045.2 of Rhinolophus sinicus. Classification (NCBI taxonomy): domain Eukaryota; kingdom Metazoa; phylum Chordata; class Mammalia; order Chiroptera; family Rhinolophidae; genus Rhinolophus; species Rhinolophus sinicus. Next base: position 45,521,228 of record NC_133758.1, read on the forward strand.
ATAAAGGACAAAAATCATATGATTATATCAATTGATGCAGAAAAGCATTTGACAAGATACAACATCCATTTATGATTAAAACACTTAATAAAATGGGTATAGAAGGAAAATACCTTAACATAATAAAGGCCATATATGACAAGCCCTCTGCTAATCTCATAATTAATGGAGAAAACTGAAGCCCTTTGCTCTACGTTCAGGAACACGACAGGGCTGTCCCCTATCACCTCTGCTTTTCAACATAGTGTTGGAAGTCCTTGCCAGAGCAATCAGGCAAGAGAAAGAAATAAAAGGCATCCAAATTGGGAATGAAGAAGTTAAATTATCACTCTTTGCAGATGACATGATGCTATATATAGAAAACCCTAAAGACTCCACCAAAAAGCTATTAGAAACAATCAACGAATACAGTAAAGTTGCTGGCTACAAAATCAACGCACAAAAGTCCATTGCCTTCCTATATACTAACAATGAAATCTCAGAAAAAGAACTCCTAAATACAATTCCTTTTGCAATTGCAGCAAAAAGAATAAAATACCTAGGAATAAACTTAACCAAGGATGTGAAAGACCTATATGCTGAAAACTATAAGACATTTTTGAAAGAAATTGAAGAAGACACAAAGAAATGGAAAGACATTCCGTGCTCATGGATTGGAAGAATCAACATAGTTAAAATGGCCATATTACCCAAAGCAATATACAGATTCAATGCAATCCCCATCAAAATCCCAATGGCATATTTTAAAGAAATAGAACAAAAAATCATCAGATTTGTTTGCAACCACAAAAGACCCCGAATAGCCAAAGCAATCTTAAGAAAAAAGAACAATAATGGAGGTATCACACTTCCTGACTTTGGCTTGTACTACAGGGCTACAATAATCAAAACAGCATGGTATTGGCAGAAAAACAGACACATAGACCAATGGAATAGAATTGAGAACCCAGAAATAAAACCACATAAATATGGACAGATAATTTTTGACAAAGAAGGAAAGAACATACAATGGAGCAAAGACAGCCTCTTCAATAAATGGTGCTGGGAGAATTGGATAGCCACGTGCAAAAGAATGAAACTGGACTGCTATTTGTCACCATGTACCAAAGTTAATTCAAAATGGATCAAAGACTTAAGCATAAGACCTGACACAATAAACTGCATAGAAGAAAACATAGGTACTAAACTTATGGACCTTGGGTTCAAAGAGCATTTTATGAACTTGACTCCAAAGGCAATGGAAGTAAAAGCTAAAATAAACGAATGGGACTATATGAAACTTAAAAGCTTCTGCACAGCAAAAGAAACCATTGACAAAATAAAGAGGCCACCAACTGAATGGGAGAAGATTTTTGCAAACAGTGCCTCCGATAAGGGGCTAGTATCCAGAATATACAAGGAACTCATGCAACTCAACAACAAAAAAACAAACAACCCAATTGAAAAATGGGCAGAGGACTTGAAGAGACATTTCTCCAAAGAGGACATACAAATGGCAAATAGACATATGAAAAAATGCTCAACATCACTAATCATCAGAGAAATGCAAATCAAAACCACAATGAGATATCACCTCACCCCAGTCAGAATGGCTATCATCAACAAGACAAATAGTAACAAATGTTGGAGAGGCTGTGGAGAAAAAGGAACCCTCATACACTGTTGGTGGGAATGCAGACTGGTGCAGCCGTTATGGAAGGCAGTGTGGAGGTTCCTCAAAAATTACGAATAGAATTGCCATATGACCCAGCAATCCCTCTCCTGGGTATCTACCCAAAAATCTGAAAACATTTAGAGATAAAGACACGTGTGCTCCAATGTTCATTGCAGCTTTGTTTACGGTGGCCAAGACATGGAAACAACCAAAATGTCCTTCGATAGATGAATGGATAAAGAAGTTGTGGTATATATACACAATGGAATACTATTCGCAGTAAGAAAAGATGATATAGGAACATTTGTGACAACATGGATGGATCTTGAGAGAGTAATGCTGAGCGAAATAAGTCAGACAGAAAAGCAGAGAACCATGTGATTTCACTGATATGTGGTATATAAACCAAAAACAACAAAAGAACAAGACAAACAAATGAGAAACAGAAACTCATAGACACAGACAATAGTTTAGTGGTTGCCAGAGGGTAAGGGGTTGGGGGTGGGGGTGGGAGATGAGGGTAAGGGGGATCGAATATATGGTGATGGAAGGAGAACTGACTCTGGGTGATGAACACACAATGGGATTTATAGATGATGTAATACAGAATTGTACACCTGAAATCTATGTAATTTTACTAACAATTGTCACCCCAATAAATTTAATAAAATAAAATTTAAAAAGAAAAGAGTAGATTAGATGGAACAGAGGATGAAACCAATGACTTAGAAAGCAAGGTAGCATAAAATACCCAATCAGAACAGCAAAAATAAAAAGAAATCCAAACAATGGGGCCTCTGGGACAATATCAAGTGTACCAACAAATGCATCATAAGGGTACCAAGAGGAGAGAGAGAAAAAGGAATTGAAAACTCATTTGAAGAAATAATGACAGAAAACTTCTCCAACCTGGCAAAGGAAATAGATATACAAGTCCAGAAAGCACAGAGAGTCCCAAATAAGATGAACTCAAAGAGGCCCATACCAAGACACCTCAAATTAAAATGACAAAGGTTAAAGATAAAAATCTTAAAAGCAGCAAGAGAAAAGCAGTTAGTTACCTACAATGGAGCTCCCATAAGACTGTCAGTTGATTTATCAATAGACACTTTGCAGGCCAGAAGGGATTGGCAGGAAATATTCAAGATGATGAAAAGCAAGGACCTATAGTCAAGATTACTCTACTCCGCAAGACTATCATTTAGAATCGAAGGACAGATAAAGAACTTCACAGACAAAAAAAGCTAAAGGAGTTAATCACCACCAAACCACTATTATAAGAAATGCTAAAGGGACTTCTTTAAGAAGAAGAAAGGGGGAAAGAAGAATATAAATATAAATAATAAAATGGCAATATCTATTAGGTTGGTGCAAAAGTAACTGCGGCTTATAAGGTTAAAAATAATTGCAAAAACTGCAATTACTTTTGCACCAACCCAATACTGTATGTACCTATCAATAATCACTTTAAATATAAATAGATAAAATGCTCCAATCAAAAGACAGGAAAGTTGAATGGATATGAAAACAAGAGACTGTTACATATGCTTCCTACAAGAGACTCATTTCAGACTGAAAGACACACAGACTGAAAATAAAGGGATGGAAAAAGATATTTCATGAAAATGGAAATAACAAAAGATTTTTAAAAAGCTGGGATAGCAATACTTATACCAGATAAAATAGACTTTAAAACAAAGGCTGTAATGAGAGAAAGAACCCAGCAATGCCACTTCTGGGTATTTATCTGAAGAAACCCAGAACACTAATTTGAAAAGACATATGCATCTCTCTGTTCATTGAGTCATTATTTGCACTAGCCAAGATATGGGAGCAACCTAAGTGTCCATTGATAGACAAATGGATAAAGAAGACGTACAGATATACAATGGAATGTTACTCAGCCATAAAAAAAGAATGAAATCTTGCTATCTGCAACAACATGGGTAGAACTAGAGAGTATTATGTTAAGTGAAATAAGTCAGGAAGAGAAAAATAAATACCATATGATTCCACTTATATGTGGAATCTAAAAAGCAAAATAAATGAACAAATAAAACAGAAACAAACTCATAGATACAGAGAACAATTTGACGGTTGCCAGATGGGAGTGGTGTTGAAGGAATGGGTGAAAAAAGGGATGGGATTAAGATGTGCAAATTGCCAGCTATAAAAACAGTCATGGGGATGTAAAGTACAGCATAAGAAATATAGTTAATAATATCGTAATAACTATGTATGAAGTCAGATGAGTACTAGACTTGCCAAGGTGATCACTTCGTAAGTTAAATAAATGCCTAATCACTATATTGTGCACCTGAAACTAATGCAATATTGTATGTCAACTGTAACTGAAAAATTAAAAAAAAATTTTTAAAAATAAAATAAAAACACATTCAGCTCAGTCACTTTCAGAAAAGGCCTGGCAGCTTCTTTATAAACTAATCATACACACACTTTATGGCCCAGAAATTCTACTTCAGGGTATTTGCCCAAGATAACTGAAAACATATGTCCACACAAAGCCTTGTACAAGAATGTTTGCAGCAGCTTTATTTATAATAGTCCTAAGCTGAAAAGAGCCCAGGTGTCCATCAATGTAGGACTGGCTAATCAATGTGTGGTATATTCATTCAGTGAAATTATACCGGTCAATATTCTACTGGGCAATAAAAAACAATAAATTATATACTCAATGATATGAATGTAACTCAAAACAATGTGGAGTGAAGGAAGACTTACACAAGAGTTCCCGCTGTATGATTCCATTTATATGAAATTCTGAACAGACAAAACTAATGTATTGTTGGAAAAAATTAGAACAGTGAATGTCTGTGAGGGTTGGGGATAAGAATTGATTGGGAGGGGGCAGGACATATATGTGTGTGTGTGTGTGTGTGTGTGTGTGTGTGTGTGTGTGTATTCTATATATAGAGGGGGGTTTGGTTAACACAGGTATACCCAGTTGTCAAAACTCATTGAATGAGGGGCAGCCAGATGTCTCAGTTGGTTAGAGTGCAAGCTCTCAACAACAAGGTTGCCAGTTCAATTCCCACAAGGGATGGTGGGGCGTGCCCCCTGCAACTAAGACTGAAAACAGCAACTGGACTTGGAGCTCAGCTGTGCCCTCCACACCTAGATTGAAGGACAGTGACTTGGAGCTGATGGGCCCTGGAGAAACACACTGTTCCCCAATATTCTCCAATTTAAAAAAAAATAAAATAAAAAACTTAAAGTTTCCCTGTATTTCTCTAAAAAAAAAAAAAAACAAAACTCATTGAGATGCACTTCAAATTTTAAAATCTGTGCACGTCACTGAAATTTTTTTATTGTGGTAAAATGTACACAACATAATAAAATTTACTATTTTAACCATCTTATATGTATGATTTAGTTGCATTAAATAAATTTACAATTTATGCAACCATCACCACTATCCATCTCCAAAGTTTTTCATCATCCCAAATTGAAATTCTATACCCATTAATAACTTCCCATTACCCTTTCCCCACAGCCTCTCATAACCACTATTCTATTTTCTCTCTCTATGAATTTGACTGTTCTAGGTCTTTCATATAAGTGGACTTATACAATATTTGTCCTTTTGAGTCTGGTTTATTTCATTTAACGTGTTTTCAAGGTTCATCCATATATAGCATGTATAAGAATTTCATTTCTTTTTAAGGCTGAATAATATTTCATTTTATGTAAATACCACATTATGTATATCTGTTCATCCATTGGTAGACATTTTCGTTGTTTCCACCTTTTAGCTATTGTGAATGATGCTGCTATGAAGACTGATGTGTAAATATCTGTTCAAGTTCCTTCTTTCAATTTTTGGGTATATATCTAGAAGTGAAATTGCTGGATCATATGGTAATTCTATGTTTAATTTTTTGAGGAATTGCCGTGTTATTTTTCACATCAGCTATACCATTTTAATTCCCACAGGCAACACAATTTCTCCACATTGCCAACACTTGTTATTTGTTTTGTTTTGTTTTTATAATAGTCATTCCAATGGATGTGAAATGGTATCTCACTGTAGTTTAGACTTGTGTTTCCCTAACGATTAGTCATGTTTAGCATCTTTCCATGAGCTTCTGGCCATTTGTATATCTTTTTAGGAGAAATGTCTATTCATGTCCTTTGCTCAGTGTTTAATTGGATTCTTTGGGTTTTCTGTTGTTGTTGAATTGTAGAAATTCTATATACATTATGGATATTAATCCTTTATCAGACATATAATTTGCAATATATATTCTCCTGTTATGTGAGTTGCTTTTCATTCTCTTGATAGTGTCCTAAATGCATAGAAGTTTTTAATTTTGAAGAAGTCCAGTGTTTCTATTTTTTCTTTTATTGCCTGAACTTTTTGTGTCATATCCAAAAAATCATTGCCAAATCCAATGTCATGAAGCTTTCCCTCTAGGTTTTCTTCTAAGAGTTTTAGCTCTTAAATTTAGATTTTTAAGGGGCAGCTGGATGGCTCAGTTGGTTAGAGCCTGAGCTTTCAACATGCTGGGCTGTGCCCCCTGAAACTAAGATTGAAAAACAGTGACTGGACTTGGAGCTGAGCTGTGCCCTCCACAACTAAATTGAAGGACAATGACTTGACTTGGAGTTAATGGGCCCTGGGAAAACACACTGTTTCCCAATATTCCCTAACTTATAAACAAACAAACAAACAAACAAACAAATAAATAAATACATTTAGATCTTTAACCAATTTTGAGATAGCATTTTGTAATGGTGTCAGATGATGGTCCAACTTCATTCTTTTGCATGTGGATAGCCAGTCTGCTCAGCACCATTTTTTGAAAGATCATCTTTTCCCTGATGAATGGTGTTGGAACTCTTTTTGAAAATCATTGCACATATATTTAAAGGTTTATGTTTGGCTTCTCAATTTTACATCATTGGTCTATATGTCTATCTTTATTCCAGTATCATACTGTTTTTTATTAGTGTAGCTTTGTAGTAAGTTTTGGAATCAGAAATTGTGAGTCCTCTAATTTTGTTCTTTTGGTGTGTGTTTTTTTCAGGTTTGTTTTGACTCTTCAGAGTCCTTTGTGATTCCATATAATTTCAGAACGGATTTTTCTATTTCTCTGTAAAAACATCATTGAGATTTTGATATTGAATCTGTAGATTGCTTTGGGTAGTATTGTCATCCTAACAATACTAAATTTTCCAAACTATGAACGTGGGATGTTTTTTCACTTACCTGTTTCTTCTTTAATTTGTTTCAAAAACATTTTTTAGTTTTCAGTGTATAAGTCTTTTGCCTCCTTGGTTAGGTTTATTCCTAAGTATTTCATTCTTTTTGATGCTATTGTGAAATAAATTGTTGTTTTTTTTTATTTCTTTTTTGCATGGCCTATTATTAGTGTATAGAAATGCAGTTGATTTTTGTGTATTCATTTTATATCCTGTAACTTTGCTGAATTTATTTATTAGTTCTAACTGTGTTTTTATGGAATCTTTGTGATTTCTATGTATAAGAGTATGTCACGGGCCAGCCTAGTGGCTCAGACAGTTAGAGTTCCATGCTCTTAACTCCAAAGGCTGCCGGTTTGATTCCCACATGGGCCAGTGGGCTCTCAACCACAAGGTTGCCAGTTCAATTCCTCGAGTCCCGCAAGGGATGGTGGGCAGGGCCCCTGCAACTAAAATTGAACACGGCACCTTGAGTAGAGCTGCCGCTGAGCTCCTGGATGGCTCAGTTGATTGGAGTGCATCCTCTCAACCACAAGGTTGCCGGTTCGACTCCCGCAAGGGATGGTGGGCTGTGCCCCCTGCAACTGGCAACTGCAACTGGACCTGCAGCTGAGCTTCGCCCTCCACAGCTAAGACTGAAAGGACAACAACTTGAAGCTGAATGGCACCCTCCACAACTAAGATTGAAAGGACAATAACTTGACTTGGGAAAACGTCCTGGAAGTACACACTGTTCCCCAATAAAGTCCTGTTCCCCTTCCCCAATAAAAATCTTAAAAAAAAAAAAAAAGAGTATGTCACATGTAAGCAAAGATAATTTTACTTCTTCTTTTCCAATTTGGATGCTTTTTATGTATTTTTCTTATCTAATTGCTCTGGTTAAGGCTTCAAATATTATATCAAATGCAAGTGGCAAAAGTGGCATCTTTATCTTATTCACAATCTTAAAGGATTCATTGGAAGTTTACCTTAACAAAAGAACCAAAAAACATTTTTAACTCTACTTAATGATATACATGTTGAAATGTTTAGAGATAAAGTTGCCAATGCTTGCAACTTACTCTGAAGTGAATCAAAACATAAAATGGACTGTTAGATGGATGAGTAGCTAGACATGTGACGACAAAGCAAATATAGTAAAATGTCATTTGTAGAATTCCAGGTGGTGGGTATATGGGTGTTCATTGCACAAGTCTTTCTAATTTTCTCTAGTTTTGATCTTTTTCACAACAAAACTTTAGAGGTAAATCTTTCCCATATTTTACTGTGAAAAATTTACCTCTAAAATGTCTAAATTAAAAACTCAAGATGCTGCTTCTAACAGAGTAGAAGTTAAATATCTTTACAGACACTGTTAGCTGCCCACATGCACAGCCTGACTCCCACAGAAAGGCTTAAATTGTTGAGATAGCATTCTTAGCTTCTACTGCACATAGGACCAAACTGTGGCCAATGAGACATTAGAAGAATTCTTCCAGGAGTAGAGTCTCTTCTGAGTAAGATTTTTTTTTTTTTTCCAGTGTGAAAAGAGAATCATAAACAAGACTCCCTCACAATTCTGGTTTTGCTGTGCATTCTGCCTTTGAACTTGGTCCTGTGAGGCCAGGAGACCTGGCGCTTCAGCAGGCATCTTGAGGCCATGAGGCTTCCTCTACGCTGGGGATAAAAGCCAACCAGTGATTTTTCATGATTCATGATGATGGAAAGAGACTGGGTGCCCAGTGGCATCACTTAGTTGTTGAACCAACCCTGGAACTTCTTACCTCCAACTTCCATTATATAAAAATAACTGAAAGCCTTTAATTAAAATTATTGATAGTTGAGTATTCCATTTGCACACTAAAAACACTCTAGAAGATACAACTTAAATATATATATACATATATATGTATATATATGTATATGTATATATATGTATATGGTGTCTCTTAAGTTCTGTCATATATATATATATATATATATATATATATATGGTGGCTAAGTCCATCTTAGTTTCTTAGATAAGAAGGAACCAATTTCCCAAATAATACAGAAATTCCTCTTAGAATTTCTATGACAGGTAGTGCTTGAACGAGTTGCTTAAATACTTCTAGAGACAGAAATGTCACTGTTGCCTGGGCATTCACTGACCTCTTTTAATTGTTACAGAGCTCTTTTGATATGTTAAATCAAAATATACCTCTTTACTACTTTTACCCTTGGGTTCCTTGGAGCAATCCGTGACAAGCTGTTCCCTTCTCCACATTCCAAATATCTAAAAGTGGCTGACAAATATCTGAAAATGGTTCTTATATATTCCTAAGGAGTTTCTTTAACTATTTCTTATAGAACATTATTTTGAAATATTTTTATATCCTTGTCACCCTTCAGTTTATACCAGTTTTTTTTTTCTTTCTTTTCTTTTCTTAAAATAGTATCTACAAATAAACAAGAGACCCCAGATAAGCCTAGCTAAGACATGGTGAACTAGGATCACTTAGCTTAATCTAGGAATGTCATCAAATATCTAATTCATGCTTTTGAGTCTGCAATCGGGCCAGTTCTTTCTTTCTTCCGTACATATGAAAAGAAATACTTCTTAACCTAAATATAATTTTCATCTTATGGTTTTAATTCATGGTCTAGCCCCTGAAATCTTTGTGAATCTTGCTCTATGATCGATCAAAAAAGCTATCCCTCCCAGGTTTTTAACCCCAATTTATTAAATAAGCATATCTGATAGCTCTTCACCAAAATAAACCTTAAAATATAAGACATTACGATATAAAACAAGATCCCCAAGATACATCATAGGAAACTAATCTCCAGTTTGACACTAATCAACTAATACTCTTTGGGTGTTATTGTTCAAACAGCTGAAATAATATAGAGGGTCATTAGCTGAGCATAATTAATACTGAAAAATAAAACCCACTTAAAACAAAACTATTTAACACAACAAAAATGTATTAAATATTGAAAATAAAGTTTGGAAATTAATCTTATAAAATAAAACCAAAAATTTTGCAAAAGAATTCATTTTATCTCAAAGTTATAATTTTAGTTATGAGTGCAATCATGCATCAATTCTGAGAATAAAAAGAGAGTGGATCAAATTCCATTTTTCTTTAGGGGGGGAATTTTCCTGACAAAGTTGTATAATAACATGATACAATAGTCCTCCTTTGACTTCAGATAACAATCATAAAGACTGTCATTTCTGGAAAAATATTAGAAGGCTTTATTAATTTTCCTAAGGTTTTACTTTTCCTTTTTTTATTAAAACAATTCATTTCTGTGGTCTTTTGACATCTTCATCAATTTTTCTCTTCCTCAGTTACCAAGTCTGACTCTTCTAGATTTTTTTTTTTGTTTTTTTATTTTGGGTCTCATTGAATCAATTCTCCAAAAGCCTTCTTGAAATGCTACATCTTTTGCAAGATTTATAATTTCATTTGCAATAGATTTGAATTCCCGCAAATAAGGTAGCTATTAAAGTGGGTTCTAGATCCAGTTCATCCAGGTTGAAATAATACTGTATCACGCACTTAACCTAGGGCCTCATTTGTAAAAAGGGTTAATAATAATATTTACCTTATAGAGTTTTAACAAGTATTAATCAGTTAATATGGGTAAAGCACATAAAACATGGCTTGGCATATAGTATGCATTCAATAATATAATGCCCATTTTTATTATTGTATTATACAAGAATTCTTATGTTGAAATCCTAACCCCCAGTATCTCAGACTGTGACTGTATTTGAAGATAGGGTCTTTAAAGAGATGATGCTTCCTGTATATTAAAAAGAGCTTATTGAGGGGGTCCTGATCCAAAATGCCTGGTATTCTTATAAGAAGAAGAAATTAGAACACAGACACACATAGAGAAAAGACCATGTGAAGACACAGGGAGAAGATGGACATCTACAATCCAAGGAGAGAGGCCACAAAAGAAATTAACCTTGTTGTCACCTTGATCTTGGACTTCCCAGCCTCTAGAACTGCGAGAAAATAAATTTCTGTTGTGTAAGCCCTTGGTATTCTGTTATGACAGCCCTTGTAAATGTATAAAAATGAGGAGTGATATTTGAGTGTGACTATCTTACTTTAAAAAGTTGTTACTTTTTTAAAAAAAGTTCATTAATAAGCATTTCTCTTTTTTTTTAGTTTTCTTTTTTTTTTTAATTAAAGTTTATTGGGGTGACAATTGTTAGTAAAGTTACATAGATTTCAGGTGTACAATTCTGTATTACATCATCTATAAATCACATTGTGTGTTCACCACCCAGAGTCAGTTCTCTTTCCATCACTATATATTGGATCCCTTTTACCCTCATCTCCCACCCCCCTCCTCCCTTACCCTCTGGTAACCACTAAACTATTGCCTGTGTCTATGAATTTTTGTTTCCTTGTTTGTCTTGATCTTTTGTTGTTTTTGGTTTATATACCACATATCAGTGAAATCATATGGTTCTCTGCTTTTTCTGTCTGATTTATTTCGCTTAGCATTATAATCGCAAGATCCATCCATGTTGTCACAAATTTTCCTATTTCATCTTTTCTTACCGCCGAATAGTATTCCATTGTGTATATATACCACAACTTCTTTATCCATTCATCTATGGAAGGACACATTGGTTGTTTCCATGTCTTGGTCACCGTAAATAAAGCTGCAATGAACATTGGATCACACGTGTCTTTATGTATAAATGTTTTCAGATTTTTGGGGTAGATACCCAGGAGAGAGATTGCTGGATCATATGGTAATTCTATTCGTAATTTTTTGAGGAACCTCCACACTGCCTTCCATAACGGCTGCATCAGGCTGCATTCCCACCAACAGTGTATGAGGGTTCCTTTTTCTCCACAGCCTCTCCAACATTTGTTACTATTTGTCTTGTTGATGATACCCATTCTAACTGGGGTGAGGTGATAGCTCATTGTGGTTTTTATTTGCTTTTCTCTGATGATTAGTGATGTTGAGCATTTTTTCATATGTCTATTGGCCATTTGTTTGTCCTCTTTGGAGAAATCTCTTCAGGTCTTCTGCCCATTTTTCAACTGGGTTGTTTGTTTTTTTGTTGTTGAGTTGCATGAGTTCCTTGTATAGTTTGGATATTAGCCCTTTATCGGAGGCTATGTTTGCAAAAGTCTTTTCCCATTCAGTTGGTTGTCTCTTTATTTTGTCGATGGTTTCTTTTGCTGTGCAGAAGCTTTTAAGTTTGATATAGTCCCATTCGTTTATTTTAGTTTTACTTCCCTTGCCTTTGGAGTTGAATTCATGAAATGCCCTTGGAACCCAAGGTCCATAAGTTTAGTACCTATGTTTCCTTCTATGAGGTTTATTGTTTCAGGTCGTATGCTTAAGGCTTTGATCCATTTTGAATTAATTTTGGAACCTGGTGACAGATAGCAGTCCAGTTTCATTCTTTTGCACGTGGCTTTCCAATTCTGCCAGCACCATTTATTGTAGAGGCTGTCTTTTCTCAATTGTATGTTTTTTGCTTCTTTGTCAAAAATTATCTGTCCATATTTATGTGGTTTTATTGCTGGGTTCTCAATTCTATTACATTGGTCTATGTGTCTGTTTTTCTGCCAATACCATGCTGTTTGATTATTGTTGCCCTGTAGTACAAGCTAAAGTCAGGGAGTGTGATACCTCCAGCACTGTTCTTTTTTCTGATTACTTTGGCTATTCGGGGTCTTTTATAGTTCCAAACAACTCTGATGATTTTTTGTTCTATTTCTTTAAAAACTGCCATTGGGATTTTGATGGGGATTCAATTAAATCTGTATATTGCTTTTGGTAATAAGGCCATTTTAACTTTGTTGATTTTCTCAATCCATGAGCACGGAATGTCTTCCATTTCTTTGTGTCTTCTTCTATTTCTTTTTAAAATGTCTTATAGTTTTCAACATATAGGTCTTTCACATCCTTGGTTAAGTTTATTCCTATGTATTTTATTCTTTTTGCTGCAATTGCAAAGGATTTGGTTTTTTTTATTTCTTTTTCTGAAATTTCATTGTTAGTATATAAGAATGCAATGGACTTTTGTACGTTGATTTTTTTAGCCGGCAACTTTACTGTAGTCATTAATTCTTTGTAATAGCTTTTTGGTGGAGTCTTTAGGGTTTTCTATATATACCATCATGTCATCTGCAAAGAATGACAATTTAACTTCTTCATTTCCAATTTGGATGCCTTTTATTTCTTTCTCTTGCCTGATTACTCTGGTGAGGACTTCCAACACTATGTTGAAAAGCAGAGGTGATATGGGAGAGCCCTGTTGGGTTTGTGAATGTAGAGCAAAGGGCTTCAGTTTTTCACCATTAATTATGACATTAGCTGAGAGTTTCTCATATATGGCCTTTATTATGTTGAGGTATTTTCCTTCTATACCCATTTTATTAAGTGTTTTAATCATAAATAGATGTTGTATTTTGTCAAATGCTTTTTCTGTATCAATTGATATAATCATATGATTTTTGTCCTTTATTTTGTATATGTGATGTATCACATTGATGGATTTGCATATGTTGAACCATCCTTGTACCCCTGGGATGAACCCCACCTGGTCGTGATGAATAATCTTTTTAATGCATTGTTGCATTCGATTTGCTAGAATTTTGTTTAGGGTTTTTGCATCTGTATTCATCAGAGACATTGGTCTGTAGTTTTCTTTTTTTGTGTTGTCCTTACCAGGTTTTGGTATCAGGGTGATGTTGGCCTCATAAAATGAGTTAGGGAATACTGTCTCTTCTTCAATTTTTTGGAAGAGTTTGAGCAGGATTGGTATTAAATCCTCTTTGAAGGTTTGGTAGAATTCACTAGTGTAGCCATCTGGTCCCAGACTTTTGCTTTTGGGAAGGTTTTGGATGACTGATTCAATTTCCTTACTGGTGATCCATCTGTTTAGATTTTGCAGTTCTTCATGGTTCAGCCTAGGAAGGCTATATGTTTCTAAGAACTTGTCCATTTCTTCTAGGTTATTGAATTTGGTGGCATATAGTCCTTCATAATATTCTTAATTATGACATTAGCCGAGAGTTTCTCATCTATGGCCTTTATTATGTTGAGGTATTTTCCTTCTATACCCATTTTATTAAGTGTTTTAATCATAAATGGATGTTGTATTTTGTCAAATGCTTTTTCTGTATCAATTGATATAATCATATGATTTTTGTCCTTTATTTTATTTATGTGATGTATCACATTGATGGATTTGCGTATGTTGAACCATCCTTGTACCCCTGGGATACTTTGGATGATCCTTTGTATTTCTGTGGCATCCATTACAACTTCCCCTTTTTCATTTCTGATTTTGTTTATTATTGTCTTCTCTATTTTTATCTTAGTGAGTCTAGCCAAGGATTGGTCAATTTTGTTAATCTTTTGAAGAACCAGCTCTTTGTCACATTAAATTTTTCTATTGTCTTTTTGTTTTCTATTTCATTTTGTTCTGCTCTGATTTTTATTATTTCCTTTCCTCTGCTGACCTTGGGTTTCATTTGTTCTTCTTTTTCTAGTTCTTTAAGGTGTAACATGAAGTCATTTATTTGGGGTTTTTCTTATTTCTTGAGATAGGCCTGTAATGATATAAATTTCCCTCTTAAAACTGCTTTCGCTGCATCCCAAAAATTTTGGTAGGATGTATTTTCATTCTTATTTGTTTCTATGTATATTTTTATCTCTCCTCTAATTTCTTCTTTGACCTGGTCATTCTTTAAGAGTATGTTGTTTAATCTCCATGTATTTGTCGTTTTTCCTGTTTTCTTTTTGTAGTTGATATCCAATTTCAAAGCCTTGTGATCAGAGAATATGCTTGGTATGATTTCAATCTTCTTAAATTTGCTGAGGCTGGTTTATTTCCCAATATGTGACCTATCCTTGAGAATGTTCCACGTACACTAGAAAAAAATGTATAGTCTGATGTTTTAGGATGAAGTGCTCTATAAATGTCAATTTTGTTCATTTCATCTAATGTGTCATTTAGGGCTGCTATTTCATTATTTATTTTCTGTTTGGAGGATCTATCCATAGCTGTCAATGATGTATTTAGGTCCCCTAGTATAATTGTGTTTTGATCAATTTCTCCCTTTAGTTCTGTTAGTAGTTGCTTGGTATATTTTGCTGCTCCCTGATTGGGGGCATAAATATTGATGACTGTTATGTCTTGTTGTATAGTCCCCTTTACCATTATGAAATGTCCATCTTTGTCTCCTGTTACCTTTTTCACCCTGAAGTCCGTTTCATCTGATATCAGTGTGGATACACCTGATTTTCTCTGGATACCTTTTTTTTTTTTAATTTGTAAAATAACACTTTATTTGGTTTTATTTAATACAGAAAAAGTATAAAATGAAAATAAATGTTCATTAATGTCCGAACCCAGAAGAAACCTTTTGACAGGAAAAGAGACATACGCACACATGTTCTCTGGATACCATTTGCTTGGAGTGTCAATTTCCACCTTTTCACTTTGAGTCTATGCTTGTCCTTGTAGCTGAGATGTGTTTCTTGGAGACTGCATTTGGTTGGGGTTAGTTTTTTGATCCAATCTGGTACTCTGTGCCTTTTTATTGGTGAGTTCAGTCCACTTACATTTAGGGTGATTATTGATATGTGAGGATTTCCTACCATTCTATCTTTAGTTTTCTTGTAAGACTGTGTCTCCATTGTGTTTTTGCCTTTTTGTTGTTGTCTATTATTTCTGTCTGGTGGTATTCTGTTGTCATGGAGCTGCCTGCCCGTCTGTCCCCTCGTACCTATCCCTAAAAAGAAAGAAGAGTCTGTGAGACTATTCCTTTCAGGGACATTGCTTCACCTTTATGCCTTCTCCTTGTTTGGCCCCAAAGAATGGCTGGCTAGCCAATGACGGGTAAGATTCCTCAAGAAAGCAATGACCTAAGACAGGCACATTCATGTGGGGACCACCAGGAGAATTCACGGGGTTGATAGAGGTGGGCACAGCCCCTCACCTTCCCCCATCTAAAGAGAGCTCTTCCTCTGTGGCTGTATTCCTTCCCACAACCTGCTTGGGAAGTGATTCTTGATGTGATAACATCAGTTCTACATCTCAGTAAGTGTTCAACATAAAGGTTTAGTCCCCTGGGGATGTACAAACAATAATTATTTATACATCATGGGACTTTCGACAGGCAAGGGTGATTGGTTTGAACCAGTTTTCTGGTATCATGTATGAGACTCACAGACCGTAGTACAAAACAATGCTACTTCCTTGTATGTGCATCAATAAAAGCCACAAATGGCCTGATTCAGGGCTCTCAGTCCTTTGAGAGTGTGAGACCCTTGGCCCCTGTTTCAAAACTTTCTTGATTTCTGTTTCTTTCTTGATCCTTCGCCACCCCTTCTCGTTCTCTCACTGCCCATGTTGCGCTGGACGTGACAGTATTCTATGATTTTTCCCTCTGTTTCTTCTTTTATTACAGTATATATTTCAGTTCTGGATTTTTTTTTTGAGTGGTTACCATTAGTTTGTGTAAAAGAAATTTTGATATTTAGAGTATTCCATTTTCTTCAGCATGCTTACTTTCGACACTCCCGTGTTCCAGTTCAGGTCTTAATCTCCTCCTTTTTACATTTTGGTTGCCACAAATTGTCCCTGTTGATGGTGGTATTTCTTGCAATGCAGATTGTGTATTAGAAAATTCCCTCAACTTCTGTATGTCTGGAAAGGTCTTTATTCCTATTTCATATCTAAAGGATACCTTTGCTGGGCATATTATTCTTGGCTCATAATTTCTCTCTTTCAATAGTTCGAATATTTGATTCCACTCCCTCCTGGCCTGTAGAGTTTCTGCTGAGAAATCTGATGATAATCTAATGGGCTTTCCTGTGTAGGTTACCGTCTTCTTTTCCCTGGCTGCCTTGAGGATTCTTTCTTTGTGGTTGATTTTTGACAGCTTCAATACAATGTACCTTGGAGAAGTCCTGTTGGGGTTGGTAATTAGGTGTTTTATTTGCTTCTTGGATTTGAGGACCCAGTTCTTTCCACAAGTTTTGGAAGTTCTCATTGACTATTTGTTTGAATATACTCTGTTCCCTTCTCTCTTTCTTCTCCTTCTGGTATGCCCATTATTCTTATATTGCTCTTTCTGATGGAGTCAGAGAGTTCTTGTAGAGTTCTTTCATTTCTTTTAAGTCTCAAGTCTCTTTCTTCTTCCCTCTGTGTCATTTCCAGGTTTCTATCTTAGATTTCATTGATTCTTTCCTCCATCTGGTCAACTCTACTACCTAAGCTGGATATTTCAGTCTTCATTTCATCTATTGAGTCCTTAATCTCCAGAAATTCCACTTGGTTCTTTTTTAAAATTTCAATCTCTTTGGTAAAATGTTCATATTGTTCTTTGATTGTGTTTCTGAGTTCATTAAATAGCCTTTCTGTGTTTTCTAGCATCTCTGAGTTTTTTCAGAACTGCAATCTTGAATTCTCTGTCATTTAAGTCACATATTTCCATATCTTTAAGTTCATTTTCTGGAGACCTTTCACTTACTTTCTGAGCTGTCTTGTTGCCTTTGTTATTCATGGCAATTAATAATTTATTATTTCTCTTCCTAGACATCTACAGGATTGGGTTTTGCATCGGGTATTGCATCGGGTATGCATGGGCAGTGAGAGAACGAGAAGGGGTGGCGAAGGATTAAGAAACAGAAATCAAGAAAGTTTTGAAACAGAGGCCAAGGGTCTCACAGCCTCAAAGGACTGAGAGCCCTGAATCAGGCCATTTGTGGCTTTTATTGATGCACATACAAGGAAGTAGCATTGTTTTGTACTACGGTCTGTTTGCATCGATAAGAAGAGGTGTTTCTTTTGTTTTCCAGTTCTTGTTGGTAGAATGTTTTATTTTCTCTCTGATTGCAGCCTTTTTTTCTCTCTCACACTGTAATGCTATGTTTTCTCTGCACTATTCCAGCTTCTCACACAGTGGAGGGATTCCCTGGAAGGCGGGCTTCTCCTCTGTGAACAGTTCCCCTGGGTCATAGGGCACTGTGTCCATGTGGGGATGTGGAGAGCTTTTGAAGTTCCAAAGCTCTTCCTGTACCAGATTCAGAGCCCGTGTGTTTCAGCAGTTCTGTTTACTCCTGCAGGGATCTGACCAGATAGGTGGGGACAGGGGCGGGGTGGGTTGTGAGAGGTGGCCCAGAGCAATGGCAGCGACCACCACCACAGCCGGATCTGCTTCCACAGCGCCCTCCCCTTTGCTGGAAGTAGTTGCGCTGCGAATCTGTCTGCAGACCACAGTTCTCAGAACTACAAATATTCTGTTCTTTTGTTCTGACACTGCTACTGTTTCATTTCTAGCACTGGGCATGTGGGGGTGGGGCGAGCTCTGGGAGGGTAGGGAGGGGGCTGCTAGTCTCACTGCCTAAGGCTTCTATTCTCTGTGGTAGTGAGGGCTTAAGCCACCGTTTTCAGCCTTCTTCCCTCAGTCTTTGCTCTGAGGTCTCTGCCGTGAGCGTTGGGTTCAGCCATGTTGTATGCTGCCCCCTCAGCCCTGTGGACCATAAGTGGAGCCCTAGCAGTCCGAGTTCTTCCCTCTCCCACAGCTGTGGTAGTTCCAGGAAGCAGCGAGCTCGGAGCATTGAGCTAGGTCTGCGTCCTGCGTCCTGCACCTGCGAGACTCCGTCTCTGTACTTCTCCCTTCCCTCCTCCCCTGCTCACGCAATTTGCTCACCTTTAGGTGAATTCAGTAGTGAGCCTCTTCATCTTCCCTGTCGCGATGCAGGGAGTCCTTTGTGGATTTATAGCTGTTTGACTTGTTGTAAATTCCAGGGGAGATTTCCAGAGGCTCACCTCATGCCGCCATTTTGATCAACCCAGTAAGTATTTCTGTTGTGATCATTTTATTTCCCTTTTATCCTTGTAGCTGAGGTTTCATGTAGTGATACTAGAATGAAGAGGACTGTGGTTTCACCAGCCACGTTTCTCTGTCCACAAGGATAGCACTAGAGACTTCTGGTAAATGTCTTGCTAAAATAAATCATTTCTGACTACATTATTTTCCTGCTCCTCCTGGCAAGTGATATAAAATGGAAACAAGGTTGATTCAGGTGAGCCCAAATCTCAAGGAACTCAGGAGAGTAACTAGCAGTCATCACTTTCTTTAATAAATACACACAAACCCCCTTTAATTATCCATTCTGGTGTTTTACTGAAGCTCAACATTAAACTTTACCAGTGCACAGATCCATAAGTCACCTTCCCTGTTGTGTTGGAAAATCTGGAACTCATTTGCCCATCTCTGGTCTTTTGAAGCCTCTCCGTCTCTCCTTTCCCTGATTCCTGACATTCAGATAGATGTGATCACATCTGCAAGTTCTTTTAGGACTCTGGGGTGTCATTTATCTAAACCAACAGATTTGCTCTCGTTTTAGGTAGCTAGATGCTCTCTTTGCATCTGTCTTGGGTTGAAGATCATTCTGCTTGAGAGAAAAGACCAAAGCTTTATCATTTGTGCTGTTTTATCATATACATTGCACATTTTGCATTTACATTGATCATCTTTCCTTTTGTCTCCTGGTTTTGTAAGTCCAAAATTGTATTCACTGTCACAAATATCCTTTATGCTGCAAAATCTCATTAAGTAGATATCAGCTAAATTCAAGATACACTATCCAATGATTACCTGTTTGACTGTAAGATCCATTGATAAGATATAATAATTTGTATTATTATAAATATACTCAGAAATTCTAAATATAGTTCTATTTTTCCCTACTCCTCCAAGTCTGGAGCTAATCTTGAGTCTTTGTCATATATGACAAACAATATATCTAAAAGTGTAAGTATCAGAAGTATTGAATATCATGTACGAAATCATGCCATGTTGTTTCCCATTAAATGATGCTAGCTCAGAAAGGTTCATACTTCTTTCCTTCCATGCTTCTTGTATAGTGAACATGTTTGCATGCTGGTATTACCTAGACCCCATTCAGTGGCTCATCTATTAAATCTCCTACACACCAGGGAATGTTCGTAAAACCAAACACATTGGTCCCCTGCAAGATTGAGCTATCTGAAAACCTGCACTGCCCACCTGAGCCCCAGTTCCTCAGGGGATATAGTCCTGCTAACTGTTCCTGATGCCACCGTGGGCTCCAGCAGGAGAGGCTTCTGCTACCTCCAAAATTGGTCAACACTTCCTCTAATATTTCCACTGAAAGGCATGGCAGGACCTTATTCAGGGGTCTCCAGAAATAACCCAGGAAACCCACCTCCTCCCAGATGGAAGAAATTGCTACATGCTCTTCAGTAAATTTTCACATTTGGCTGTGATGCCTCAAGCCATTATAAGAAAGGTGGGGTGAGGAGAGGGCCCCCCTTATCCCTGCTTCAACTTGAGCGGATTAATTGCTTTTTTTATGTATTTGGCTTCCTTATAAGATTTTGTTTTAACAAAGCTTTCAAGATGGTTTGTAATAATAAGTATTTCTGGAGGCTATTCACATCCACTCCTCACTTAAGGTTGCCAGCTTTGGCCAAAAAAAAAAATCATGAAAACCAATTATTTTTGAATTTCAAATAAGCAACAAAAGAAATTTTAGTATAAGTATGTCTCACCTATTTCACAGGACATACTTATACTAACAAATGATGGGTTGTTTATCTGAAATTAAAATTTAACTGTGCCCTGTATTTTATCTGGAAGTCCTATCCAACTCCCAGTAACGAACAACCCTTTCTCTCACTCCAGAGCATAATAAAGTGGGAGACTGATCACCTCAAAATGGTCATTTGATTCATTAAGATGATATGCATAATAAAAAATTAAAAAACAACAAAGAGACACTATAATGAGGTGATCACCAGAATGGAAGGCTGTGTCCAAGTCTATTAACCTCTCTGACACTCAGATCGATTGCAAATAATAAATTTGGTATGTGTAAAGGTTTTGTAAATTTAAAACACCATAGAAATGTACGCAATTGTATTTATTAAGTGCATGAAACAAAATGTAGCATAAGAAAACTAGTTTAACACCAACAAACAACCAGCTCTTTGATATTTGTTTGTGGCCCTCAGAAAACTTGAACTGAAGAAAAATCACTGCCACGCAGAGATATCATGGCTAGTCCTTATGGAAAAGAAAATGTTGCTACGTCCCACAGGGCACTCAGGCTGCTCTTATGAATGTTCATGGAGTGAGAAATCAATCTAGTGTTTATGGTAGGCACTGGGTACCTACCATATGGTACATCCAATGTGTACCATAAGATGTTTCCCAAGATGGGTCCTGAGCCATCTTGCCTGGGTAATCACACAAAAATAGCCAAGTGTGTTGTATAGTTAATAATATTGTACAAACTTCAATTTCCTGGTTTTGATGATACTCTATGGTTATGTAAGATATCACCGGGGAAGCTGAGTGAAAGAGACACATGAAACTTGTTTTTTTTTTCAACTTCTCGGGAGTCTAAAATTAATTTTTTTAAAAAATTTAAAAATAAGAGTATCCAGACACAATTAATGCTCCAAACTAAAGGGAACCAAACTACATCTGGAATGCAAAAGTGATGTGAACCCTATGAGAACACTGGATGGTGCTATAGCAAGGAAAGGCTGTATCAACATCCTTACAGACTGTTTTTTCTTGCCAAGAAGGAATGAGATTTCACCAGATCCATTTTCCTGAGCCATTTGCTCAGTATCTCCCTTCAAACCACTATTTTATTTCTGCCATTAAAAAAAATTACCAGGTTACAGTCACCCACCCTGAAGAAGGAAGAGAGTATAATTGTTTTGCTTACTTTCAGATAACAAAGTAGGAAATCAGAAGTCCCTAGGCAATGGGAAAAAATTCCAACTTTGTTTTATTTAAGAGATGCCAAGACTCCTTGTGCCACTGGCACTGTGCATGGAGGGATTTCCTGCATGCTAAGTCACTAATGCAAGATGCATTAGCCCTTAGCTTTAGAAGTTCCAGGTTTCTTGGCACCAAAGGGTTATGAATAATCCTTTCCATTCCCTGTGACTGCTGGAGGCCTTTCAAAATGTTTCCTAGCCCTCACCCCTCCTGCCCTTTGATCTTGTCAGGGAGAATGCAAGATATCAAGTTGTTTATATCCTAGAGTATCTGCAGTGCTTCTCCAACTTTAGTGTGCATTGGAATCACCCGGGAAAATACAGGTTCTCAGGCCACACACACTGAAATTCTGAGTCCATAGATCTGGGCTGCAGCAAGTGTTCTCTATTATTGACAATTGACAATATTGACTGTAGCTCATAGTACGAAAATCACTGGGAGAGGGCACTTGCTTATAAAATATAAGGAAAATGGTTTATTATACACAAGATTTCATTAAAAGATTATATGAAAATCAAAGGGTTGACATGAGCATTAAATCAAGAAGTGAAAATGTGATCGTGATTCATCAGCTCACATTTTAGACTTAATAGCCTGTTCAATAATTAATCATTTAAAAATGAAAATTTAGAATTCTCCAGTTATTTTCACTTATGAGATATGGCATCGATATTATTTCAAACAGCCTAATTGGGACAAAATGAAGCAGAATTCCTTAGTGTTTCTTGGCCAATTGTAAATACTTGCATCTAAATTTTAAAGACTGACTTCTTTTTAAGTATCAACAAGAAGAGTAGAAATGGGTTAACATACAGACTTGCTTAGTTTACATGGGTCGTGATTATTTAGGAAAGTTGAAGGGACAAGTTACATTTTATAGCTGGGCCATCTTCAAACAGGTGTGGTTTTTGTTGTGTGTTTTTTTTGTTTTTTTATTGCTCCAACCCAGTTCATTCTTCCCTTTCTGAACAGAATTCCTCTTAGCATCTCATTTACCTTCCAACTTGGCAATTTATCA
This sequence comes from Rhinolophus sinicus, assembly GCF_036562045.2. NCBI lineage: Eukaryota > Metazoa > Chordata > Mammalia > Chiroptera > Rhinolophidae > Rhinolophus > Rhinolophus sinicus. The sequence continues at coordinate 45,543,930 of NC_133758.1, forward strand.
ATTTTTCAAGCACAAGACTTTTGTCCTCAGCAGGACTGTGAGTACGGGGAAGAGTAAAATCATACCACTCTTCCACATGCTTTGCATACAGCAACTGTTCAACAAATATTTGTTGTATGAATCTATGAATAAGTAAATGTAAATGAGCCATCAGTCAAACCACCTTCACTAAATAAAATAACTCTGAAGGGGAAGGAATCCATACTAGCAAGACCATTGAATTTGTTTTTTTTAATTTTTTTCCAGGAGATTGAGTTTTTAAAAAATTTTTTGTCATTCAACATTATTTTATATTAATTTCAAACAGCATAGAGGTTAGACATTTATATATTTTAAGAAATGATCCCCTGACTAGTCCAGTACCCACCGGGACTATAATACATAGTTATTATAATATTATGGACTATATTTCCTATGTTATACTTTACACCCCCATGATAATCTTGTACTTCTTAATCCCTTCTCTGTTTTCACCCACCCCTTCAACCCCCCTCCCATCTGCCAACCATCAAAATAGTCTCTGTATCTATGAGGTTGTTTCTGTTCATTTGTTTATTTTGTTGTTTAGATTCCACATATAAGTGAATCACATTGCATCTGTCTTTTGCTGTCTGACATACCCACTTAACAAAATACCATCCAGAACCATCCATGCCGCAGCAGACAGCAAGAACCCATTCCCTTCCATGGCCGAGCAGTATTCCATTTTACATATGTACCACCTATTCTTTATCTATCCATCCGTGAACACCCAGGCTGCCTCCACATGTTGGCCATTGCAAATAATGCTGCAATGAACATATGGATGCATACATCCCCTCGAAGTAGCGTTTTGCATTTCTTCAGATAAATACCCAGAAGTGGGACTACTGGGTCCTTCTTTGTCTTTGTTATAGACTTTGTTGTAAAGTCTATTTGTCTAAGTATTGCTGCCCCAGTTTTTTTCTTTTTTCATTTTCATGAAATATGGTTTTCCCATCCCTTTATCTTCAGACTGTGTGTCTTTCAATCTGAAATCAATCTCTCGTAGGCAGCATATGTAAGGGTCTTGTTTTCTTATCCATTCAGCCCTCCTATCTTTTTTTTTTAATTGGAGAATAATGGGGAGTAAAGTGTATTTTTCCAGGACCCATCAGCTCCAAGTCAAGTCGTTGTTTTTTGTTTTTGTTTTTTTCAATCTAGTTGTGGAGGGCGCAGCTCAGCTCTAAATCAAGTCATTGTTTTCAATCTAATTGTGGAGGGTGCAGCTTACTGGCCCATATGGGAATTGAACCGGCGACGTTGGTGTTATGAGCACTGTGCTCTAACCAACTGAGTCAATCAGCCGCCCCTTCCGATCTTTTGACTGGAGCACTTAATCTATTTACATTTAAAGTTATTGTTGATAGATATGTAGTTATTGCTGTTTTATTATTTTCTTTTTTCTTTTTTTTTTTTTGTCTTAAAGATGTCCTCTAACATTCCTTGTAATACTGATTTGGTGGTGACGAACTCCTTAGGTTTTTCTTGTCTGGGAAGCTGTTTATCTCTCCTTCAATTCTAAATGATAGCCTCGCTGGGTAGAGTAATCTTGGTTATAGGTCCTTCATTTTCATCACTTTGAATATTTCCTGCCAATCCCTCTGGCCTGCAAAGATTCTGTTGATAAAGCAGCTGACAGTCTTATGGGAGCAACCTTGTAGGTAACTAAGTGCTTTTCTCTTGCTGCTTTTAAGATTCTTTATCTTTAACCTTTGGTGTTTTAATTTGATGTGTCTTGGTGTAGGCTTCTTGAGTTCACCTTGTTTGGGACTCTCTGCACATCCTGGACTTGTCTATTTCCTTTGCCAGGTTGGAGAAGTTTTCTGTCGTTATTTCTTCAAATAAATTTTCAATTCATTTTTCTCTTTCTCCTCCTGCTGGTACCCGTATGACACAAATGTTGGTACACTTGATATTGTCCCAGAGGCCCCTTAATATTTTGGATTCTTTTTTTCTTTTTGCTGTTTTGATTGGGTGTTTTCTTCTACCTATCTTCTAAATTATTGATTCGATCCTGTGCTTCATCTGTTCTACTGTTGATTCCCTTTAATGTCTTCTTTATTTCAGTTATGGTATTCTTCATTTCTGACTGGTTCTTTCTTGTGTTTTCTATCACCATTTTTTATGTTTCCTATCTCTATGTTGAAGTTCTCACTGAGCTCTTGAGCATCCTTATCATGTTTTGAATTCTGCCTCTGGTAGATTGTTTATTTCCATTTTGTTTAGTTATTTTTCTGGAGCTTTGTTTTATTCTTTCATTTGGAACATGTTTCTTCCCCATTTTAGTTGCCTCCCTGTGTTTGTCAGTATGTATTAGATAGGGCTGCTATACCTCCCAGTCTTAGTAGAGTGTCCTCATGTAGTAGGTGTCTTGGGGGTTCCAGTGCTGCAGTTTCCCTGGTCACCTGAGCTGGGTGATTCAGGTGTGTCCTTGTGTGAGATGTTTGTGTCCTCCTATTGTAGTTGAGCCTTGGTGGCTGTTTGCATGTCAGTGAGAGGAACTGACCTTCAGGCTGATTGATTGTGAGGACAGGCTGTGACTACAGTGGAGGAGCTGTTGTGCAGGGGCTGATCCTATCAGCAGGATTTGCTTTAGCAGGATTTTGGTGTCTGCTTAGTATGCACTTTGGGTGTGTTGTCCTTGGAGACAAACGGATGGTGCTCTGGCTCAGTCCAAATCTGGCCATAGGTCATGCCAGCCCCAGGGCATCTTGAGAGGAACCCTGTTGCAGGACTATTTCAACCACAATATGTACTCTGTTTGGGGCCACCTGACATGAGCCACAAAGCAATACATAGAGGGCAGCCACCCAAACTGGGCTTGGACATGCTTCAATAGGCCAAGCTGCAAACCGAAGCTAGTTGCCTCTAGTGCCCAGACTTGGGGCTGCTCAGCAAGACGTATGGGGCATGCTGAAACCAGATGCTTTTTATTTGGGTTTTGTGATAGTTTGAGAGATTTTAGGAATGTCCATAGCATGAGCCAAGACAGGCTGTTTGGAAAAGCCACTCAAAGTGGCTTGGCTATACCTGAAATTTTGGTAAGTTGTAGTCTCAGAGAATCACCAGGGTGAGGGGAAGAGTGTTAGCCATTTGATAGAGGCTCTGATATGACTGCTTCCTGCATCTGCATACTGGGTTGGAGGCAGAGCTCAACACAGAAACAATGGATTCTGCTAGCACTTCTATCTGGGAGAAAGCTGTCCCTCCAGCTCTTACCCTGAAGCCAGACAACACAGCTCCTCCCCATACATCCCTAGTACCCTTTGAGCCACTGCCCCAGCCCTGGAGACCAGAGAGAGAGTGAGTCCAAGAGCAAGTAAGTCCATGCATGGGCCGTTTAAGAGGAATCACCTAGAAGTCTAGCCACCCTCTTTCTCCCTCAGCCACAATCTCACCTGGTTTTCATAGCCAGAAACTATTGGGACTTTTCTCCCTGGCACTGGAACCTGAGCTGGGGAGCCTGATGTCAGGCTGGGAGCCCTTGCTCCTCCAGGTGGAACCTCTGCAGACAAGATATCCCTCCTGATTTTTAACGGTCACATGTGGCTGTGAGACCGGCATGTTCAACATCTCTGCCCCTCCTACCAGTCTCAAGGTGTCTTCTTCTATATGTCCTTAGGTTCAACTAGATTTCAAGCAATTCTCAGTGATAGTTGTTCTGTTGTTTGGTTGTAATTTTGATGTTGTCATGACAAGAGGCAAGCCAGTGTTTACCTACTCTGCCATCTTGACTGGAAAAAACAAAAGAGCATTGAATTTAGAGTTAACAGAATTAGTCTCTGCTTCTTTAACTTGTAATATGTAAATGTGCAAGATCCAATAGAAATATAGTGAAGTTACTAACACAAGCTGTCTATGTAATTTTAAATGTTTTAGTAGCTCTATTTTTAAAAGTGAAAATAAACAAGTAAAATTAACTTTAATAATATATTTTATTTAACCAAATGTGTCTAAAATATCATTTCATCATATAATTTATATAAACTATTAATGAAATATTTTTCATTGTTTTTATATCATTTTTGAATCTGATGTGTGTTTTATACTTATAGCACATCTCAATCTGGGCCAGTCACATTTCAAGTGCTCAAGAGCCACTTATGGCTGGTGGCAATCATAGTGGAGGAGACAGTCCCAGAAGTATGTTGGTTATAAACAAGCCTCAATTTTCTTATTGGGAAAATTGGAATAGTACCTCCCTCATAGGGCTTCTGTGAGAATTCACTGAAATAATGGGGTGTGAAGATGTGTAGTGGTTTATAACACAAGGCTTATTTTTGCTTACACTGCACAATATTGAGCAGAGTGGAGATTCTTAAAGTTTCCATTGTCCTTTTACATTTTATGGTACAAAATAAGTTACATAGCCACACCTAATCTTCAGCAGTAATGAAGAATTGCAATCTTACCATGCATCCAAAAGGTAAAAAACAAGAAATATTTGATGAACGTTGACAAGGACTAAATCAGAGGGTATTTCAGAACAGTTTATCTAATAATCATTTACCAACTTTCTGAAGAACTCATTTCTGTAGCCCATATGACTCCCAGAGATAGCATTTTAAACACAACATTATCTGCCAGCACATGTTTGTGTAGTGAACTAAGGGTGGGGAAACCACTCCAGTCATCTCACAAACACCAAGTTTCAAAAGTCTCAATACTGTGGTGCCTTTGCAAATGCTGATGCTAACTGGAATGGTCCTCATGAAATAAGAGTCAAGCCAGGGGCTGGCCTGGCGGCTCAGGTGGTTGGAGATCCGTGCTCCTAATTCTGAAGGCGGCTGGTTAGATTCCCTCATGGGCCAGTGCGCTCTCAACCACAAGTTTGCCAGTTCAACTCCTCTGAATCCCGCAAGGGATGGTGGCCTCTGCCCCCTGCAACTAAGATTGAACACAGCACCTTGAGCTGAGCTGCCTCCCTGATGGCTCAGTTGGTTGGAGTGCGGGCTCTCAACCACAAGGTTGCCAGTTCGATTCCTCGAATCCCGCAAGGGATGGTGGGCAGCGTCCCCTGCAACTAAAATTGAACATGGCACCTTGAGCTGAGCTGCCGCTGAGCTCCCAGATGGCTCAGTTGGTTGGAGCATATCCTCTCAACCACAAGGTTGCCGGTTTGACTCCCGCAAGGGATGGTGGGCTGCGCCCCCTGCAATTAGCAACGGAAACTGGACCTGGAGCTGAGCTGTGCCCTCCACAACTAAGACTGAAAGGACAACAACTTGACTTGGAATAAAAGTCCTGGAAGTACACACTGTTCCCCAATAAAGTCCTATTCCCCTTCCCCAATAAAACGCAGGGGGAAAAAAGAGTCAAGCCAAATCCTTGCTTTTTTCCTGTTTTAGGCAGATCTCGCCCATGTGCTAAGCAGTGTTCGAGGATCTGGGAAAACCACAATGAACAAGTAGATCAAATCTCTTCCCTCATGGAGTTTTCTTTCCTGATTTTCTCTATAGAATGATGTCTTTCTCTCCTAAGTGGCACACTGCTATTGCAGGACTGCCACTTGTTGAGATGTCCCTCTCTCTCACTTCTGTGGAGCAGGCTCAAGCTTACTTACCTTTAACACCATCCTCTTCATATTCATAGAGTTTGAAGACAAGGGTGTTAAAAGTTCAGCCTCTGAAACAAAAATTCATAAGTCAACTCATAAGTTTGGTGTGAATGGAAGTCACTGGGAAAAAGCTATTGATGATTGTCTTCTGAATCTAAGGGTGATAAATAGAATGCATTATAAAATAAACATATGATTGATAAAAATGGGACTGGAGAGTAAGAACTGATTACCACACACAAGTGAGAAAGCCACTGCATCTGACAGCATTAGAGATGGAAAACCTAGAGTGGAACAGTTTTGTCATCTGTAAAATGGGAGTAGTATCTACCTAATGGGCTGTGAAGATTAAATAAGAGAGTCTTTATAAAGTACAGTACTGCTAAGAACTCAATATATTATAACTATTGAAATAATGATTTCAATAATTGTTAGTATTATTTAAAATTATTTCAGTAATTGTGAATAATGATTTTAATTGTTTTAGATTCCTTTAATTATTATTGGTTTTGACAACCACCTTCTAGTTTATGTGTTGAGCACGTCTGCATTAGCAGACTTAAGCTAGTTGGGATGGAGCTTATATGCTGCACTGGTCACCAAACTGAGATAAAGTGAATCTGAGGATATTGGTGGTTATCTTCCTAGCTATATGAGGAGAATGTGCAGAAAGAAGTCCCCAACAAGAGGCATTGGAAACATAAAAGCACCCTAATGACATTGTCAAAGTCCTGATGACCAGATTAGTCTGAAGTTGGACTCACCTTTAGATATCCAAATTCCAGGAAACTTTTTTGGGACAAACTTTGTGCTACATTGAACTGGGGTTTTAATCTACATAACTGAGACCCTGCCATCAGCATGCTGCCCAGGGCTCAGCCTGCCTAAAAGCAAAGAACTGTCTTGCTGTTCATGTCCAGGCACTTTCTTTGTCCTTCAAAGCCCTCCTTGGGTCCAAAGCAATTGAACTCCTCTGTTATGAAGCTTTCTTATAGCTGCCTGAACCCTTGCTCTGCACTCTGGCCTCTTGCTGCCCCTACCTGCTCCAACCCTCAGGTAGCTGAATGAGGGTGGGAAGTCTGAATCACCTTAGTCTTCTGGAGCTGGGGAATGCAGGCTGGGCATAGGGCCATTATAGATTGGGGGGGTGCTATGTGTGTGGTGGTCTTGATCCTGAGGCGCTTCTCCTCTAGCTGGCAGGTTACACTCTCTCCCTCACCTTGCCTGCTGTAGGGTGCACATGATGGTCCTTTCCCAAGCCAAGGGTCCTCAGCAGGGGGCTGTGGTAGGCGCCAGTCATTTATCAGAAAATTCACCTTTTAGTACACCTCCTTATTATATTGGGAGACCCTCAAATGATTAACATTAAATTATTTATTCCTCTGACTATAATGAGAAGAGGGGCCATTTTTAAAAAATAAGACACATAGGAATCAAGGTTTCTGTGAGTCTGAGTTCACAAATCTGTCAGATTTAAGATTTGTACATATTAGATACATGTTACTTAAAGTGTAGGCTTATCATCATTCTATTGCCAATGAGAAAATTTGGCCCAGAGATCTAAAGGGCCCTGTTCAAGTTCACAAGAGTTTATGAGGTATGATTGAAAAATATGGTGAATGTTTAAATTTTAAAAATTTAATATAGTAAAAAACACATTGCCATTAATCCACCTCAAAATATTCCTTTGTTTTGGACACACTTATCCCATTATTCTTGCCACTTTCTGAAGCAGTTCTGGAAGTCTTCTTTCGTGAGTGTCTTTAGTTGTGCTGTCATGGCTGCCTCGATGTCCTGAATCAATTCAAAACATTTACCTTTTACGGTCCTTTTGACTTTGGGGAAGAACCAGAAGTCACAAGGTGCCAGATCCAGTGAATAAGGTGAATGAGGACACACCGTAATGTTTTTATTTGACAGGAATTGCCGTACCAGAAGTAATGTGTTACACAAAGCATTGTCATGATGGAGGATGAAACCGTTTGCCCATTTCTCAGGCTGTTTTCTGTGCACATAGTTTCTTAAATGCTCTAATATGCCCTTATAATATTCAGAGTTCACCATAGTGTTCCCGGGTAGAAACTCAGCTCGCACAATTCCATCAAGACCAAAAAATACAATTAACATCACGTTGATGACCTCAACAGATCTTGACTGATGTGCTTTTTTCATGAGGGGAGAACTGGGTGGTTTCCATAGAGAATTCTGAAACTTGGTCTCAGGATCATAACCATAGACCCAAGTTTCACCTCCCGTGATGACATGTCTTTAAAAAAGCTGGAATCTGAAGTGATATGATCATGTATCTCCAGTGAATTTGACAAACGCTGTTGCTTTTGTTCCACAGTCAAAACTCGTGGAACAAATTTCGCGCTCACTCACCTCATATTCAAATCTGTTGTTAAAATGCTTTGAACAGAACCATAAGAGCTGTTGATATCCTCAGAAATTTTCCTAATAGTCAATCTCCTGTTTGATCAAATCATTTAAAAAGTCTAATCACATCTTTCCATATTCTCTTGGGTTTTTTATGTTGAAGGACATCCCAATCACTCCTCATCTTCAATCGATTCACAACCATTACAAAATCACTCAAACCGCTTTTAAACTGTCTTCATGGTCACTGAAACATCACCATAAACTAATTTTGACATTTTGTGTGTTTCTCTAGTACTTTTTTTCAGTTTGAAACAAAATTCCATGTTAATGCGTTGTTTATAACCCATGATTTATGGCACACTTTAAAACATACCTTCTCTCAACTGGCGCTCACACCTGACTTGTGATAGCACTGAACAGGTAGAAACTTGTCACATGCTGTTATTAAAATTCGATGCCACTTCTCGTATTGAAGATCCCTGCCTTCTGTTTGATGGCCCTCAGCTGCAGCTTTCACCATATTTTTTTATCATACCTTGTTAAATCTATTTCCTTGGACACTGTCATGGAAACTGTAGCTTTCCTCTGCCTAGTATTTCTGCTTTTGAAGGAATCATCTCTCTTTACTCAGTGTGATCATTCCGGGAGTGCCTTGGTCCCAGCACCCAGCTGCTCCCCAGGTAATCCTATGATTGGCAAGGGGCTCTAGTCAGAGTACCTCACCCATCAATAATGGTGATTGTAAACGTGGCCATGAGGCTGAATCTACTGATTCCATTAGACCAAAACTGAATTTGTCATAGACAGATCAATTAGGCTTTTGTATGTTTCTAGTATGTGCTCAATATTCATGCTTCTCATTTAAATTTTAGTGACTATTTCTAAGAATATTTATGGTGATTTAGAAAACAGGATCTGTTTTGTTTCAAATTGAAAATACTCTGTTCAAAATCCTCCTGAGAGATGGGGCCAGAGTTGTTTACCACAGGGCATGTAGAATTTATGGGTGTGTATGTGAAACTTTCTGTGTCTTGATTGTGGCAGTGGTTACCACTGTATGCATTTGTGAAAACTCATAGAACTAAATATCAAATATGGTGAATTTTACCATCTGTAAGTTATACCTTGAAGGAGATCAGAATATGCCACCCTAAAATATGCCACTTTGGCATAAAGATTATTTTTAATTAAAGGCAACTGAGAATTAACAGATCCAAGAAGAGTTCTTGTGCCCTTTTTATCTGCCTAAAAAGAGAAATTAATATCCCCTTTGTGAAGGTGTCACCACTCCCCTCCACCAGAAATCATTGTAATTAAGGAGTTGACACTGAGATAAGTTTGCATAAACACACCTTACTAAAAATAATCTTTGTACAAGATCTAACAATGAAGTTTGCAAACTAATCCTACAAAAAGTGCTGTATACCTCATTGCTGAATATCACTATGGTCACCTTCAAAGTACTCCCCCTGGGAAGCTATGCACCAGTGCCAGAACCTAGTCCACCCTTCGAAGCAATTTTGGAACTCTTTTTCTGGAAAGGCAGTGAGAGCTGTCAGTATATTACCCTTGATGTCCTGAATGTCATCAAAATATCTTCCTTTCAATATTTCCTTTATCTTCAGGTAAAGAAAGAAATCACTGGGGGCCAGATCAGGTGAGTAGGGAGGGTGTTCCAATACAGTTATTTGTTTACTGGCTAAAAAGTGCCTCACAGACAGTGCCATGTGAGCTGGTGCATTGTTGTGATGCAAAAGCCATGAATTATTGGTAAAAAGTTCAGGTCATCTAACTGTTTTAATGCATGCTTTCTTTTCAACACTTCCAAATAGTAAACTTGGTTAACTGTTTGTTCAGTTGGTACAAATTCATAATGAATAATCCCTCTGATACCAAAAAAGGTTAGCAACATCATTGTAACAAGCTCGTGAATTTAATTGTCAGATCTTGTATTCCATTATTTCCCACATATATTTGCTAGTCATTTCCCCATAATTTATCATCCTTTGAAGCCCAACCCTCTTTTCTCTCTTAAAAGGGTATATAAGACCCAGTCTAATCACTTCTATGAATTTCACTGTTTTTCTGTAAACAACCGTGCATGTGAATATTAATTAAAATTGTTGGCCTTTTCTCCTTTTAACCTGTTTTTTAGGTGGTTTAATTTACAGATCCCTAGTTACTGAACAAAAAAGGGCAGAGGAAATGTTTTTCCTTCCCAACAAGCTCAATAATTAAAAAAAAAGTTAAAAATAAATCCCTTTCCAAAATGTGTTTATGTAATACCAGTCATTGGGGGTAAAGAAAAAAAGATCACAAAACATCATGATCAGTTTGATCTTAAATGGACATCTGTGGTTTGGATTTGCCCAAAACCCCCCTTCCCTCTGGGAGTCTGCCCCTCCCTGACTACTTGCCTCGTAATAACACAACAGTAAAATGGCTAAATGGGAAATTTTCTGAAATATTATTATTAAATATTTAAACACTTTGACATATTAAAATTACTACAAGACTTCATATAATTGCCCTCATGATGCAGCACTTAACGATTTCTTGTGTAGTGCATACAGCTCAGTCACTACATTATATAGACAATATCATAAAGCATCAGAAATAATTGTCTCCTGTCATAGTCAATGAATCATTAAATTAAGTAAATAATTATATGACCCCTCCCTGTAGGGGTCACTGCTGTTCATTGCAAAATCATATAATAGTGACTTAGAAGAAAACTTTAAGATCATAAACTAAGGTTATTCATTTGGAACACAAATTATTTTTAAACACTTCCTCTGTATCTCATCATTTTGAACAATCTATTTTAAACCTATGAACCAATACTTTATAAAAGTTATACAGACTACTTTAAGGACAACATATGGCTGTTAAAAGATAAACTGAAGAATTTTAAAAGTTTTAAGAGTTTATTTGATCAAAAATCAATTAGAATCAGGCAGCACCAAACTGAAAGTGATTAGGAGTGTTCCACCAACAGGAGCCAGTGGAAAGACTTTTATAAAGAAGATATGAAAGCAAAACACGGAAAATATTTGATTGGCTAGAGCTTAGGGTTGCCTTATTTGGGAAAGCCTGCTTGGTTCTTTGTGGTCAGTTGTCTTTAGGTTTTGATGTCTTACCTTGACTAAGTAAACCTTGATTTACTTACATAGGCTACTAAGGCATTAAAGCCACTGAAGTCTAAGGGCCTACTTGTTTATGAAGAAGAGCAGAGTTTGTCACTCCAAAATATGCCTCTTTGGGGATATTGACTATTTTGGGCTGGATATTTTTAAGAAACAGCAGACATGGGAAAAGCTTTGAAAACCAAGTAGAAGTTACCCTTTGTAAAGGACATTTACATTTATAAAGGAAATCTCCATTTATAAGGGTGTTTCCCTCACTGTACCATGAAGAGGAGGATATTTAAATGTCTAGAAATTGTTATCAATGGAGAAGGCATGGATTTAAATCTGCATAGCAATCTTAGCCTCATTTACTGTGATTTTCCTGGTAACTTCCCGTAACTGATTCCCTACTCCAAATAGCTTCTTTTGACTTTAGCAGAAGGTGGTATTTAAGGTGATGGCTTCTTCCATTTTGGCAAGTTACTCAGTGTTCCTTCCTGGGTCTGTCCCATGTATACAGGAGGTATATTAAACGTTAGTTTGTTTTTCTCTTGCTAATCTCTTTTATGTCAATTTGATTATTAGATCAGCCAGAAGAACCTATAGAGGTAGAGGAAAAATTTTCTTCCCCGACAGGATCCTTACTATACATTTCATTTGTTCATGGTTTTTCTTACCATTGTCTTTGTCATTGCCTAGTCTTTTAAAATTCCATATTCAGACTTATAATTTATTTTCTAGTACTTTAAACACTAGTTATTTTGGACCACATGAAATAGACAATTAATACAGTTAGATTATCCCTGCCTGAAGATTATTCTTTTGGAAAAATACATGGGAAGAGGAATCATTATGAGTTCCATGTATTAGGTTTTACAAGGAAATTGCCTACCTATAAATAGCAAACATTCCACCCTGAGACATCAACTTGTGTGGTTGGATGATGAATGGGAAGATGAAATTGGAGTCATGGAATTTTAAGGCTGGGAGAGATCTTAAGTATTATGAATACAACATGGTATTTGCTCTTAAGTGGCTCAATATCTACAGCAACCAGTGAGTGAGTGGACTGCAAGAAGTTTTGTGACCATTTGGATACACGTGCAATCTGGAAGTACAGACAGGTAGCGTACCATGGGACAACCTTTGATCTCTGGGGTTTGGGAGTTCCTTGATAAATATTCTCCTCTTCTATCCTTCCAGTAGACAATTCTGAGGTGAGTTTATATACGGCTCCTTAGAGACTTTACAGCAGGATTAAACTTCAGTTTCCCAGAGCAGTGAACAGTTTGAAAATGCAACTATCAGCCAATTTCACTTTTTTCAGTACCTCCCACTATTAAGATCACTTCTCAAAATGGTCTGCATACAAACATATTTCTCAGCTTCTGCTTGAATAGACCCACATTCTACAGGATCTTACCTGGCACCTGCAAGGCCTGATCCTCTCAGTTTCTAGAGAGAGAATCATCTTACTTCACATTGACGTGCTCTCTGCTATGGTTAGGAGCAGACTCATCTTCTCCGCTAAAGTGGTGAAAATTCCTTCATAAGCTCCCCACAATATAAATATTCCTGTATAACTATTGTCTGTCAGTGGCTCCTCTCCCATTCCCTTGGCCCTTGCTAGTTGCAACCTTTTCAACCTTTTCACTACCGTATTGTTATTTTAGCTGGGGACCATTGAAATATACAATTACCAAAATAGAAACACTAACGGATGGGCTCAATAGCAGAACGGAGATGACAGTGAAGATTCAGTGAACTTGAAGACAGAACAAAAGAAATCACCAATCTAAACAACAGACAGGAAATAGACCCTCCCCCCCCCCAAATAAAAAAGAAAGAAAGAAAGAGGCTTAGGTGTCAGTGGTACTGTAACAAATGATCAAACATGTGCCTTTCCTTTTTGCGTCTTTTGAAATGTTCATATGGCATTTCTTCTTTTTGTATTGCTGTTGTTAATATGGTGAATAACATTGATTTGTCTTTTGAATGCTAGGCCAATCATGCATATCTTGGTGATAATATATTATCCATTTTGTTTATTGTTGGATTCTATTTGATAATATTTTATGAAGGATTTTGGTAACTGTGTTCATAAAGATATTGAAGGAAGACATATCATGTAAAAATATTTAAGTAATAATAATCTGGATTTGTTATAATAGCAAAAAACAAGGAATACTTGGTTTAAGAAATGTGTTGGTCTACTTTGCATCTTATCTGAATGGGGGTGGGGAGTTGAGGAGAGCTCCAGTTCATTTTTGGCTTTGTCATTTGTTTGAAGATAATCACTGTAGAATTTAAAAATAAGTTATGAAATAAAATAACACAGGAAAGATCACTGTATCTATTATAGCAATGATTAGATCATTAATAATCATTAGATAAAAATAGACTAAACTTCCAATGAAAAGACAAAGATTCTCAGACTCAACAGAAAACAGAATCCAACTCCAACTCTATGGAGTTTCTAGGGAAATCCAAAAAAAAAAAAAAAAAAGTCACAGAAAAGAATAAAGCAAAATGATTTCCTAGTTTTCTGACACTAAACGTACAGCTGTTGAATTTATTGACTGCCTTCCTGCATATACTGCTTTATAAAAGATGTATTATACTTATTAATTTGTTAAAACATAAATTAAAGCATATTAAAAGTATTAAGAGTTTATTTGAGCAAAAATTGATTTCATTCGGGCAGCATCAAACAAGAAATGGTTATGAGTTCTCCACCAACAGGAGCCAGAGGCAAGATTTATATAGAGTAAGTACGGAAGTGAAAACCATAAATTATTGAATGGCTATAGCTTAAAGCCTAGCTAGCTGCTTGTAATAGATTGCCCTTAGGTTTCAATTTTGTAACCTTAGGGTATTAGGGTATTTGTAACCTTAGGCTTAGATTTTGGTTTGCTTACATAGGAGGTAAAATGGTGGGACCAGTCTAGGTGTTTCTTCTTCATTGTTCTTTGTATATTTATGCTTTTTCCAGTTTTTCCCATGACCATTTGTTCCATTTTATAGGATAAATTTTGTTTTAGTTTTTGTGTTCCAAGAACTGGTTAGCGATATTTAATAAGTCTTCTAATTCAGTAATTTGATTTGTTGCCATTTTTTCTTTCTTCTTTCTTTGGATATTGTTATTCTTCTAAATACTTTTTTTTACTTGCTTATTGAATAATCCTTCTTTTACCTTGATAAAGAATGATGACATTACAGGTCATGAATCTTTCTCTTGGTATTACCCTACCTTTCTTTCATGGTAAAATGTTGATCTGTATTAGTATTCTATTATTAATATTGTTGTTATTGTTTTATTCTTTTCTACTAACCACCATAAAACTTCCAAGTTGTTTTGTTTGCCCCCTCACTTTTATTGCTGATTTTCTCTTTGATTACATTTAAATGCATTTGTTGTCTGGAAAAGTAGGTTGTATTCTCTTCTTTGGGGATATTTTTGAGGTGTTCTTTGTGGTGAATATTTACAGTAAATAGCAGTAATTATTCATTAGTGTTTGCAAAGAAGATGTGTTTGGGGAACAGATTTAAAATAATATTCAGGTTTATAATATGTTAGAAATTTTCTTTATTTGATGTATTTCATATTATAATACTAATTATGGCAATACTTGCTGTGTTAACTATGACAATACAATAAAGATACATAAATGCAAAGTCAATCATCTCTTCACTCCCTTTCCCTAAACTCTTGTTAAGAGCAAGTAAAGGATCCTTTCATTTTTCATACATAATCTTTAACACATACATATTTAACCTTTTAAATTGTTATTTTATCCTTGTTTCTTAGTTTTTATTAATACTACCTGGGAAAAGCATATTATTTTCAAGTTCTTTTTTTTTTTTCTTTTAAAGATTTTACTGGGGAAGGGGAACAGGACTTTATTGGGGAACAGTGTGTACTTCCAGGACTTTTCTCCAAGTCAAGTTGTCCTTTCAGTCTTAGTTGTGGAGGGCGCAGCTCAGCTCCAGGTCCAGGTCCAGTTGCCATTGCTAGTTGCAGGGTCGCAGCCCACCATCCCCTGTGGGAGTCGAGGAATTGAACTGGCAACCTTGTGGTTGAGAGGACTTGTTCCAACCAACTGAGCCATCCGGGAGCCCAGCGGCAGCTCAGCTCAAGGTGCTGTGTTCTATCTTAGTTGCAGGGGACACTGCCCACCATCCTGTGCAGGAGTCGAGGAGTTGAACCGGCAACCTTGTGATTGAGGTCTGACAATTAGGTTTGCGAGTTTGTTGCAATGATGTTGCTAACCTTTTTCGATATCAGAGGGATTATTCATTATGAATTTGTACCAACTAGACAAACAGTTAACCAAGTTTACTATTTAGAAGTGTTGAAAAGGCTGCATGAAAAAGTTAGACGACCTGAACTTTCGCCAACAATTCATGTCTTTTGCATCACGACAATGCATCAGCTCACACAGCACTGCCTGTGAGGGAGTTTTTAGCCAGTAAACAAATGACTGTATTGGAATACCCTCCCTACTCACTTGATCTGGCCCCCAATCACTTCTTTCTTTACCTGAAGATAAAGGAAATATTGAAAGGAAAACATTTTGATGACATTCAGAACATCAAGGGTAATACGATGACAGCTCTAATGGACATTCCAAAACAAAGAGTTCCAAAATTGCTTTGAAGGGTAGACTAGGTGCTGGCATCGGTGCATAGCTTCCCAAGGGAAGTACTTCAAAGGTGATTGTAGTGATATTCAGCAATGAGGTGTGTAGCACTTTTTCTAGGATGAATTGGGGAACTTAATTGTGTGATCTTGTATGTATATGAGAGAGAGAGAGAGAGAGAGAGAGAGAGAGAGAGAAATTGATAAAATAGAAAGAGGAAAACCTTACATTTCCACTACCCAAAGGGAAGTGATAATGTTTTGTTATATTTCTTTCCTTTATTTTTCATACACTAAACATAATCTTTTAACTAGGTTTTGAAAAACATAGTAAGGAAGTAGTTCTACGTGGCAAAAAAATAAAAATGAAAACATAAAGAATATAAGTTGCCTTCTGAATTATTACTACCCTTAGTTCCAGTTTCCAGAAATAAAGATTTTCTGTTTTGTTTCCCTGGTGGTTACAGTTAACACTGTAAATTATATTGCTATGTCTTGATTCCTTCCATTAAGGATGAGGGCTTTATATCCTTTACCTTTTTCATCCCCTTCCCTTTTCAGCATTCAATATTTGTTAATTATAATATTTGTTGTCATTATCAGCATTTTAAACATTTACATGCGATTCTATAATCTGTGGTGATTCTGTGGGTTGACTAGGCTCTGCTGGGTCGGTTTTCTGCTCCAGGTGATGTGGGCTGAGCTATATTCATCCGGGCTTTCCCTAGGGCTGCATTATTTAGATGGTTCAATCATGGCTACAGTTAATGCTGCCTGTAGGCTAGAAATTCAGCTGGGCCTATTGACTGGAGCACCTTCACATGCCCTTTCCATGTGGCTTGTGCTTTTCACAGGGTGGTTGCTGGGTTCTGAGAGGTAGTTGGGTTCTAAGAGCTCCAAGAGGAAGGAAATGAAAGCTGCCAGTCCTCTTCAAGGGTAGACCTGGAACTGACATATGTGTTAGGTTTGTTGACTCTGAGCTTACAGCTTTCCCAGATGCTGCCCTGGGAAAAATTGCTCTTATATCTGATATTTTGGGCTGTGGCATTACCCCTCTTTTTTATCCCATAAACTATTCTATTATCTTCCATGATTACTTCAAACTTTATGGTCTATACTGTTTCTTTGCCTTCCAGCACTCTTGCCATCTGATTGTCTTTTGGCTGCTTTTCAATTTCCTCAATGGAACCTGGAGAACAAGGGGCATATCTGAACCAGCTTCAAATCTTTTGCTTTTTGTTGGTATGTTCTGTGATTTTTCAAATCTCAGTCTATTTTCGAGAATTATTTTTATAATATTTTCATAGTGTAAAACAAAAATACATTTCTTTCAGAAGGCATAATAATCTCATTATTCAGAAATACTAGGTACCACAGTTATATTGATTTAATTCTGTTTAGCAGAATACAATATTTATTACTAACCTATTACAACTTCACTTAGAAATTATGGATTTGATTTTTCTTTTAGATAGCAGTGTTATTCTTTCAAGAGGATTTTTCAGGAAGATTTTATTAATGCTAAAATTACAAAGTTCTTACATATTTAAGAATGTATTTCTCATGCCTTTACCTTTGAAAGATATTCTGGCTAGGCTGAGAATTCTGTCATCTAATTTTTTCTCAACATTGCTCCATTATCTTGTTTACCTAGTGTACCTGTGGACAGTTAGCTAAGACTTGCCTGATATATATTATTTTCCTTAAAAGTTGACATGTCTCTTCTGCCTGAATGCTTGTAACATGTTTTTCATTCTTGAAATTTATTTGCTTAATCAGTATATGTCTTGAGCTTGATCTTAGTGACACTCATCACTTTTTTCTTGATGTGGTTTTAACCTGAAGATTTAGATCTTTTCTTTCAGGAGAATCTCCTTTTTGAATTTCGAAATAATTTTCTGTTATTTTTTTTCTTCTTCTTCTTCTTTTGGTTCTCGTCTCTAAGAACACCTATTATGTGTGTGTTGAATCTTTCCTGTTTCTTTTCACATCTATAACTCAAATGTTAGCAAAGCCTCTTGGTCCATTGAAGATCTAAATAAGTGATTTAGTCCCCAACCAATTCCAGGACATAAGACCAAAGACTTCACAATATCAATTAAGTCCTATTTCTCTCCATATGCTCATAGATACAAAACTATCAGCATACAAACTATATACTTTTAAAAAAAAATTTTTTTTATTCTCAAGAATTTAACTGATATCAATATACAGTGATTTTTAGTTGAATTTACTTAAGATTTAGAGAGAGATAAGGAACGATTATAGAAGAGGGTTATGGCCTGTCATTTCCCTCACCCTGTCTCTATTTCTCTTGCCACTTCTTCTCCTCAGCCCCTCCATCCTGGATGACAGCCCAATTCCAAATTTGTCCCCTGTATTTTTGCAGAGTAATTTTCCTCTGCCTTTAAAGCCTTCTTACCAACTTGCCAAAGCTGGAGCTGGAAGTGTGATGGGGGTGGGGACATTAGAACTCATTTTCTACTCTTACAATCTGCTCGACCAAACAAAGGCTTTAGTCACAGGTGCATTCAGGTGTTTAAATGATGTCATCAAGATTATATTTCCCACTCTTCCTCTCAGGTTATGTTTGTCTTTTTTTTTTTAATGTGGCCTAATTATCTTCTGATATAAATATGCTCATTACTCATGGCAGGAAATATGGCTATTGGTAGCACCAATCCTATATATAACCTTATAATTTATGGTACAAAAATGAGACACTCCCTCTCTTTTTCAATATTTCATATATCAAATCTCTTGGAAGAAATATGATTGGACTTGTTTGGGTCAATGCCCAATTGCATTATGTAAACATGGCTGGGGTGTCATCATGATTGGATGGAGTGGATAGTGTACCCACCTTCATAGCCAGTCCCATGGGAATCCTTTGGGCTCTGAGAAGACCAATTCCCCAGTGTAAAGAGAACTGTTGTGTTGAGAAGACAAAAGCAACAGATGTCTACTACACCTCATACTCTTTGGTATGGAAATGAGCCCTCGCTGTGTCCTCTTTCTCTCCCATGGCTCATCCTGCCTTTAGTTAAGTGTTATTTCCAGGGCCTTTCAGAACACTTTCACTAAGATATCATTGAAAAAACAAAATTCAACCAAGTAAATTTGAAGATTTAATTGGCTTCATTAAGCAATTCATAAATCAGGTAGCATCCCTTCTAGCAACTAGAAGGGAGCTCCAAGGGGTTTTATTCCAATGGAAAGATTTTATAAGAAGAAAGGTAGGGCAAAGGAGCTATTAACAAAAGAAAATAAAGAATTATTTTTAGAGTATGACATTTTCTTTTTTGGGTGTGGGGGGGAATTACAAGCATTTTTATCATGCAGATTGCCTCTTCTTTCTATGGGAGATGGAGAGAGCCCATATTGACAGATTACCTCATTGGTGTTGACCAGAAAATTCCAGATTGGTTGATTAAGATTATATTTCTAGGAAAGGCTGAAACAGCAATTAGCTCAGGAATTAAATCTAGGTTTGGTATCATGGGCTTTAAGCACAGTGGAAAGCCATTTTGGGCCTGTGATTTCTCTTTAACAATATCAATATTTGTATTCTATTAAAGATTTGAGGAACTAGCATCAGCTTGCATTTTCACCTCTTTTGTGATTGTTCCTCCCAGTAAATTGCAGGGAGAGGAGTTACAGTGGAAAGTTACTTTTACGCACGGTCTTTTATTTGTTTTTGTTTTGTTTACATGTGAAATATGGTGGAAACTGAAGACCAAATGAGAATTAATAAGAGGGGAAAAGACTAAAGGAAAAAAAGCCTCATAAATCCCAGCCTTTCAAAGTGAAATTATAATTGCTGCCGTGATTCCACATACAGAGGGCTCAGTGAGTTACACTGAGGCAAGTCACAGCAAGGCAATTCCATTGGTAAAAATGCTCAATCAACTAGGTATCTGAGAGGTACCAGAGAGAAAGAAAAATCTTGCTTTGAAGCTGTTTACTGAAAGCAATATACATTTATTGAGCACTTAAGATTTTTCAGGCACTGTGCTAAGTTCTGAGTACAAACATAGATGATTAATACAGACTGTCTTAAGAACTTAAAATCTAGCTATTGTGTTGTATAAATCCTTTTCTTCCTCCATATACATTATTCTTTATTATAAGTGATGATATTAGAAGATTCTACCATACTTATTTCCTTTTTTAAAAAAATACTTTTATGTGTAACAATAGCTACCATTTAGTGAGGTCCTATTATGTTATGTATACTTTATATGCACTATCTCTAATCCTCCCCCAAATCCCTGTGAGGTAAGTGTGATTATCTTCAATTTACAAATGAAAACAATGAAGTTTAAAGGGGTTAAGTAAATTCCTCAAGATCAACTGGCAGAGCCAGGTTTGGAACTCAAATCTCCAGTCTCTGTTCCCTCAAGGCTTCTCTCTGCATCTTCTCATCTTTGCCTCCCTCGGGTAATTGCCTCCTGCTCCCACACTTTCTCAGTTTGACTCAATCCATCCTTTCCCACTGGCTCACACCATAGTCTTTGGCCTGCCCTTGGGTTGGTGTCCACGCCTGGTCCAATCAGTTGTGGGTTCAAATAAGGCCACCTAAGTTAGTCTCTATAGCAATGGCCATCAGAGGCAGAAGTCCTCTTAGAAAAGTGAAGATGACTGGCCTTAAATGCAGTGAAGTTGTAGCAGTACAAGCCGCACAAAATGTGTCACTTTGGCATGAAGATTATTTTGAGCTGAAGACAACTGAGAAGAAACAAATACAAGAAAAGATTTCTGCCCTCCCACTATTTGCCAAAAAGCAGGGTATAAATTTATAAAGGTGTTCCTCCCCCTAACTTTGCCCTTTCTACCAGAAAGAGCTGAAATTAATAACTGGAGACAATTCTAGATGATTATCAGCCTGGAGATGGGACCAGAGGAATCTGCATAACAAACTACTAACTATCCCTTATCTTCCTTAGCTTCCCCATATACTGGCCGACCCATAATTTGCTACCCTTAGAAGCTCAAAGTCATTTTCCTGTCTTGTCACTTTTCAACAAAATTATTATTCTTTTGTTAAGATGCTATTAAGCCCAAGTTCTAACCAACCTCTTTGAGTTACTATTCATCACCGAGTACGCCCATCTATGTACGGTGCACGCATTAATACACCTCCATTTTTCTCTTGTTAATCTGTCTTGTCGGTCTAATCTGCAGGGCCCCAGACAATGAACCTAAGATGGATAGAGGAAAAAGATTTTTTCCCTCCTTTATAGCAGACACACCTGAATGGCATGCTTTTTATTAACATGTTAATATGATTTTATTGAATTTTGTGTCATAGTTGACAGGAGACTTGCCCAGAGTCATCCCATACAGATGAGAGGGCTAGCGAACATCTAAATTAGATGGAATATTGAAAAGAGATAATCCAAATGTCAAAAAAAAGAAATGGTTAAGCAATCATAGTACATAAGTTGTCATATTATGTAAACATTAAGAGTTATAGTTTCAAAAAAATCTAATGACATGGGGAAATGCCCAAAATATAATAGATAAACAAAAACAGGATAACATTTCTAAATATATCACATATGAAATGAACATAATGTGAATTTATAAATGATAGAAGGAACTCTGAATTTAAAACTAAAGAGAGGAAGAAAAGAAGAGGTATGTTTTCCTGGAAAGTGTCAATAGAAGGAGTTCTAGAAACAGGAAAGAAAGGCAGGAAAATATATGCTTCTCTGCATCAGTGTTGGGGAACATGGTTCCAGGCCAAGAAACAGATGATTCCAGAGCAAACACATTATAGGTTCTTGTATTCTGGTAAAAATATTGGGTCACAGAGTTAGCTCCCTTTGTCGACATTCCACTAAGCTGATTTATGATTCTGAAGCTTACCAGGTACTTTGGCACAGAGAAGGTAATGCTCTCGCAAGTATATCTGTCTTTTTGAGAACATGCCGCTGTCTTCGAGAATACTAGGCTGGCTGTCTGGGTGACAAAGCAGCCCCTGTTTAGATAAAGCGAGACAGTTACCTCATTCACCTCCAAGTTCACCAGGGAAGCTCTGAAACTTCAGAGCAGAGAAAGAAAAACGCTAAACCGTGGTCACCTTGCCACAGCAAAAAGAAACCAAACAGGTTCAACCTGAAACTGCCTACCAACCTTTCCCATTTACTCACCCCAGAGAATTCTGAGGTCATTCAACTAAGGGACTAGCTTTTTGTATTTGTAAATGACATTTGGCCCAAAGTAAATGCTCATGTCCTAGGATCTCATACATAGGTTGGCCTCAAGACACAACGCCTCTACTGTTTGTCCCTGACAGGCACACCCACATACATTTTGAGGTTACAGAGGCAGATTTTTGTGGATAAGGAAGGAATAAATACCATAAACACAAACTGGGAAACCACTGGTTAGATGGAACGAGGCAAGAAAGTCTGGGAAAGAAAGCAGACCACAAACTGGATGTGAGTCAACAGAGCAACAGAAAAGACACACACACACACACACACACACACACACACACACACAGCATTTTAGAATGTTCAATGAAAGCATTGTTTGTAAGACAATTCTACTTCTCTCTGTCTACCTCCACTGAAAACACAAGTGGAATATTGTTGCAAATAGGATTACAATGACAGCATGCAATCTGGAAAACAAACTCTGAGAGTGAATAAAAATGAAGATGTTTTATAGAAGTGCAATAGT
Organism: Rhinolophus sinicus; assembly: GCF_036562045.2. NCBI lineage: Eukaryota > Metazoa > Chordata > Mammalia > Chiroptera > Rhinolophidae > Rhinolophus > Rhinolophus sinicus. The sequence goes on from NC_133758.1 coordinate 45,566,344, forward strand.
AATTAATAACTGTACAAGTGCTTATATTGAAGGAAATAGCAAGGTAGAGTGAGAAGGGAACAATTACAGGGGTTAGTCCACACTGTTCGCTAGCAGAAGCATAAAATGCAATCAAACTCAAAAGGTTTCATTAAGCATTCTGAACTTAAGTAGAAATGTCTCCTCCAACCTGGGATGAGCTATCATAAGTCTATCCAGATGTAATAGTGTAATAGTGGTTGATATTTGTTGTATGATGCCACTTCCCATGCAACCTCTAAGAAGCTTACATGTATTCGCTTACTTAATTCTCATAGAAACACTATGAAATGGGAGCTGTTATATCTTCATTCTACAAATGAGGCACAGAAGGCACAGAAAGGTTAAGTATCTCCATCAAGCTCTTGCTGCTACTGTCAATGGAAGTGTTTTTGAATCCAGGAAACCTGACTACTATCCAGGAGCCTGGAGCTTCAATTTTTTTGTAGAGCACCTGTAGAGCTCACTCCTTGGCCTTCCTCTTTGAGTTTATTATACCTTGATCTTCCCAGGAGCCCGGCATAATAATTTTGGGTATTATAAATGATTCTGCATTCAAAGTGTCCCTTGCTTCCTTCCAGCTTCCAACTAGCTGGAATCCACAAAGACCCTCGAATCCATAAAAAGTACTTTCCGCAATATGTCTGCTCATCACAAGAATCTCTTAGAATGGACTAAATTCTAGTAATTAAATAATGTGCATTTGCGTACAACTTTATAAGTACTTACTTTCTTACAGATGTTCTTCTTGTAAAACCTTGAAAGCAGGTCAAGACTCGTATTATTCTCCCCATTCTAAAGGTAAGATAACTGAAGTCATGAGAGTTTAAGTGACTTGCCCAAGGACACATAGCTAACATGTAAGAGAACCAGAACTAGAATCATATTCAATGAGTGGTCCCCCATGTGATGAAAACTCTGGAAACCAGATAAAGTCTTTGGGATCTTTGAGAAATTTCTTTGAGATCCCACATATCACTAGTATGGTAATATATAACCCATAATAGATCCTGAATAGACAGTGTTAAAAGATTTTGGTAGCAGGAAGAATTTTAAAGTGCTCGTATGAAACTAAAGCAGTAACTGCATTCTGCATAGAAGCTTCAAAGAAACCTTTATTTTATTCTAGGAGGGATATTTCCTGAGTCCTTTCTGTCCATTGTTCTCAGGGAAGGCTAGCAGATGAGTAATCTGAATGGATATGTTTCAGACTGGGATGGGATGTTAGGTGTTGTTTAATCATGTAATGCTGTTATTAATGTGCCTTTCAGTAATGTAAAAGGGGGAGAGTCTTCATTTGAAGCAGAACTTTTTGTTGTTGTTGTTGTTGTTAGGGGATTCCTGCCTCCTTTACCCGAAGGTGGTGAAGGTGAGGAAGTGAGCCCCAACAACATGGTGGTAGGCTGAAGGTAGAGAACAGATGTCCCAAGAGGACCCCAACAAGAAGGGGTATGGTCAATGGATGGCACTAACAGTGAAAATAGGTAATCCAGTCTTAAGTTTCCCTTTTCTGCAAAATGGTTCTCGTGTTAGCTTAAAATCTTGGTAAAGTCTGTTACACATGGCAGCCTTGCCTTACATCCTTTGGGAAATATGAGAAAAAACTCTGTGTATAGCGTAAAAGCAGATGAGATTAGGGAGAGGGGAAAAATGGTTATGAAACAGCCAAAAGTAAATGACAACGAAGCCTAGACATATAATGGGAGAGAGATGAAAAGTGACAAGCAGGATGGAAGTGGGAAAAGGCTAAACAACCCTCACCCAACTGAAGATAACTCAGAAATTGTTGGGGAGGAAATGGGACTTGCAGAAAAGCAGACTAGGAGCTTCCAGCTCTTTGTATAGGTTTTCAATAGAAGTGTTCCCTCGCAGTCACACACACTCCTAAGTCTACATACACATAAGCACATTGAAAAGCTGGAGGACCTGGGGAGGAGTTGAGACACTTTTGTAAAATGAATAAACTTCCATGTGTCCTGAATCTTAGAAGACTAATATGTATAACCAGAAAATAATATTGCCTCACACTAAAACTGTCTCTGTGGAAGACGGAGGTTGGTGATCAACAGTAAATTAAGGGAAATGAAGCCACAGAAGTAACAGAACTGCACCTATGAGAAAAATGGTTTATGCAAGCAACAGTTAAATGTGTACTTTTCTGCAAATACAACTTTGTCTCTCTTGACTTTAGACATCTGAAAGGGGCCCTGTGCTATATAGCCTAGGTAAACCATTGTTCCAGCAAGGGAAATTCAAATTCTGTAGGCATTCATTTTTATACAGAATACAGTATTTGTACCTTAGTCACACAAAACAACCTTTAGGGGCCGGTCCAGTGGCTCAGGCGGTTAGAGCTCCATGCTCCTAACTTGGAAGGCTGCCGGTTCAATTCCCACATAGGCCAGTGGGCTCTCGATCACAAGGTTGCCGGTTCAACTCCTCGAGTCCCTCAAGGAATGGTGGGTTCCTCCCCCTGCAACTAAGATTGAACACAGCACCTTGAGCTGAGCTGCCACTGAGCTCCTGGATGGCTCAGTTGGCTGGAGTGCGGGCTTTCAACCACAAGGTTGCCAGTTCAATTCCTAGAGTCCTGCAAGGGATGGTGGGCTGCGCCCCCTGCAACTAGCATCAGCAACTGGACCTGGAGCTGAGCTGCGTCCCCCACAACTAAGACTGAAAGGACAACAACTTGAAGCTGAACAGCACCCTCCACAACTAAGATTGAAAGGACAACAACTTGATTTGGAAAAAAGTCCTGGAACTACACACTGTTCCCCAATAAAGTCCTGTTCTTCCCCAATAAAATCTAAAAAACAAAAAAACAAAAAACACCTTTATTTGCATTTGCGAAATAATCCTGTTTATATTTTTGATATAATCTACTGTCTATTAAAAGAAATAAGGCAGTACACAGGAGTTAAACTAGTCTTAATGAGCAGCAAGATGTTTCTGGAATAACTATCAGCAAAGAAATAATAATACTGTAGATATTTAAGTAACAATAATTAGACTTGACATTGAGATGGGCTCTGCGCTTATTTTAGTCATTGTTATGCTTCATGGTTTACAAAAAGGGCAGTGCTCTGAAGGTAATCTTTGCATTTTAAAAAACCTAGCTTTTATCACAATGTATTGTTTGATATCCTGAAATAACTTTTGGTAAGACTGTTTTTTGTTTGTTTGTTTTGTTGTTTGTTTTTAGAAATATAGAAGATTTATTAAAGTAAGAGGAGAGTTGGCTGGGCAGAGTCTGCTGGAAATTACTGCAAACTACTGCCGGTAAGACTGTTTCTGAGGAATGAATGTAGGTCTATTACTTCTAATGTGATAACAATAACTCCTGGGTGTATTTTAATGTGTTAAAAAATTTAACTCAAATAAAAATCATTCATTGAAGTGAAATATTTCAATAATATGATTCTAATACAGATTCAAGATTCTAAAATCAGGTTTCCTTCAAAAAGAATTTTACCATCTTTTTAGGATATTGTGTAGGTATTTGTATAAGCTAATTTTGAGAATTTTTAGCTAACAGTACCTTTGTTCATCATGAAGTGGTTGAAATAGAACCCTTGTAGAGAAGGAAACCCAATTAAGATGTTGTTATGGGTTGAATTGTGTCACCCCAAAAAGATATGTTGAAGTCTTAACTCCCAGGACCTCAGAATATGACCTTACTGGGAAATCAGGTCATTGAAAATATAACTAGTTAATATAACTACAGCCGAGAGGCCCTTAACGCATTATGACTGATATCCTTATAAGAAGATGACCATGTGAAGAAAACACCCACAGGGAGAATGCCATGTGACCACAAAAGCAGAGATTGGAATGACGCAGCTGCAAGCCAAGGAGCCCTAAGGATAGCCTAATGACATCACAAGGTGAGTGAAAGGCATGGAACAAATTCTCTCCTAGAGCCATTGAGAGAGCATGGCCCTGCCAAGACCTTATACTTCAGACTTCTAGCCTCTAGAACTGTTAGACAATGCATTTCTGTTGTCTTAAGCCACCCAGATGTGGTATTTTGTTACAGCAGCCCTAGGAAATGAATACATATGGCAATGGATGATGAAGTGCAAAGGGCATGGACTTTGGGGTTCAGCAGAAGTGGAAATTAACCCCCAACCCAGCCAATTCTTTTCTGTGTGACTTTACACAAGGCAATTACTTCAGTCTATTTCCTCAGCAATATGATAGAAATATGATCTTCACAAGATTGTTGAGGGCATTAATTATTAAATATATGAAAGTTATGAGTCACATAGTAGACTTTCAAGAAAGACTAATTTGTGGTCCCTGACGTCCAAGGTCTGACAATTAAGTTCGTGAACTCATCCTAGAAAAAGTGCTACATACCTCATTTCTGAATATCACTACAGTCACCTTCGAAGTACTCTCGTTGGGAAGCTATGCACTAATGCCAGTGCCTAGTCCACCCTTCAAAGCAATTTTGGAACTCTTTTTCTGGAATGGCCATCAGAGCTGTCGTTGTATTACCCTTGATGTCTTGAATGTCATCAAAATGTCTTCCTTTGAATATTTCCTTTATCTTCAGGTAAATAAAGAAGACATTGGGGGACAGATCCAGTGAGTCGGGAAGTTATTCCAATACAGTTATTTGTTTACTGGCTAAAACCTCTCTCACAGACAGTGCCGTGTGAGCTGGTGCATTGTCATGATGCAAGAGGCATGAATTGTTGGTGAAAAGTTCAGGTCATTTTCGTCTTTTTCATGCAGCCTTTTCAGCACTTCCAAATAGTAACCTTGGTTAACTGTTCGTCCAGTTGGTACAAATTCATAATGAATAATCCCTGTGATATCGAAAAAGGTTAGCAACATTGTTTTGACTCTTGATTTGGCCTGATGGAACTCTTTTGGTCGTGGGGAACTGGCTGATTCCCACCGTGCACTTTGATGCTTTGCTTCAGGGTCATATTGGTACACCCATGTTTCATCACCAGTGATAACAGAGTTCAAAACATTATCTTGCCTCTCCAAAAGGTCTCGGCAAACTTTGACTCTCCTTTGCTTTTCTTCATCAGTGAGCTCCTTCGGGACCATTTTTACACACACCTTTCTCATGCCAAGATTCTCAGTTAAGATTTTCCTAACTGTTTCTCTATCGATGTTTACTTGGTCTGCTATGCTTCTCACAGTCAACTGATGATTTTGACGCACAATTCGATGAATTTTTGCAATGTTTTCGTCAGTTCTGTTCATTACTGGCTGCCCTGACCTCTCTTCATCAGTGATGCGTTCTCCCCCTCAGATAAACGTTTAATCCGTTTGTACATTGTCATTTTTCTTGATGACATTATCCCCGTAAATTTGGACTAACATGTCCCTGATTTCACTTCTACTCTTGCCAAGTTTAACAAGAAATTTAATATTTGTTCATTGCTCTAATTCAAGCTCAAGCATTCTCTCAATGGCACACAAAAACACATAACAATAATGAACGTCTGTCAGCAAGACACTGCCACACATTGACACGATCACAGCTGTGAGACGCTGATATGCCAAGGTTATGAACCTTACCAAGCCATTTGTACAGTGCTGCCAATGTAAGAGCTCGGTGGCAAGTTCACAAACTTAATTGTCAGACCATGTATGAGCACATTTAAGTGGTTCCCATTAATATTTAGTCATGTTGATGCTGTTGTTTACATGTTCTTTCCATTGTACTTGTTGACATAGGCGTTTTCTTACGTTTATTTCATATGTTTATGGAAATTAAGAATTCTTTTCTTTCTTTTCAATATTTAAAATAAAAAGAACACTTTAGAACTGTAAATTTCTAGTTACCTGGATGTTCAGTCACACTTTTGACAGTAATGATTTAAAAAACTAATTTTTCGTAATTAATGGAAAACAACTTCTATTATATACTCTATAGTTTTGTGCAGTCGTAGAAACTCTAGTTCCCTAATTTCACTTTGAAGAACATTCAGGAAAGGGAGTACCACACATGGAAGATATGGAGGGTGAAAATTCCGAGGCAAATACATAGTTTATACATCTAATTATGTCTTTGATGTGCAACAACAAAAAATTTTTTTTAAGAAGCAGTCAGATGGTGTTATTTCAGCGAGTACTGAAATGTGAATTATCCAACCTAATGATGCAGCTTTAAAATCTGAATTATTTATTAGTCTTACTAAAAGGGGATAAAACTTCTAGTTCAAGATGGAAGAATAACATATGTATATGATCTTTTTCCTGAGATTTCATTAAAATGATTGTAAAGAAATAAAAAGGTGTACTCAAGAAGCAATCAAGAGATGAGGAAGGGGTCATCCGTGATCAAATTCTTTCAATAAATTTCTGGAAGACAGAGAAGGAAGTGGTAACTAGAGAAACACAGTGGAGGCAATTCCAGCCTGAAGGATGCACGGAGAGGTCATACCTGATAAGGAAGCCAGTCTGCCTGCAGTCCCCAACATGCAAGGACTCAGAAAATTCACTTCCCATACATCTTTTCTTAGGAAGTTACTTGGCAATACAAAGGCATAAACCAAGGAATGCCTCAACAATACAAAGGAATAAACCAAGGAAAAGACAGTGCCATCCAGGAAATAGTGTTTTCAAACGAGGCGAGCATCCTGCAAACAACAGGAAAACGGATTCAATGTGGCATAAAGAATTAAGAAATATATTGTCTGTTATAACAAGGACTCTATAAGCAGGGAAGCTTTGAGATTGAGTGGTTCATTCAGTGGTTCTTGGTCTTCATCAAGCATATAGGTTCTTTCCACCTTTCTCTCTGCCATCTTTACTTTGTATGCTTTGTCCAAAGGCTGGCTCCCCTCACGGTAGCAAGATGCCCATTGCTCTTTCAGGGTTCACATCCAACATGACAGAACCCTGAAGAAGATACTATGTCTCTCTTGGATAGAGGAAATCCTTCCCAGAAGTCCTCAGCAGACATTCTCTCCTGTCTCATTGGCTAAAATTGTGTCATATACACCTCTAAACAATTGCTAAGAAGGGGAATGGAACCACTGCAGGAGAGATTGTTAATTGCCCCTCAATATCCATTCTCATCTTCCTTCCTTTCTGTAATAGAACTCCCCTGAATTTTATCTGAATACATAATCACCAAGCTAGAAGCCACCTTTCCCAGCCTCCCTTGCACCTAAGTGTAGCCATATGACTAAATTCTGGCCAATCTGGAGATGATGTGGGAAATTTCTGGATTATTCCTTTTAAAGAAATCGTATGCTCTCTACCGCCTCCTTCTGCTAACATTAAGGATTAGTGGTGGTGAGTCAGCTTCAAACATGAAGATGAGGGCAATTCCTAAGGGGATGACAGAGCAACAGGTAGAAGGAACCTGGGATGCAAGACATTCTCATGAAGCTGAGGCACCCTACCCTTTTATACTCCTACTAATCATAAATTTTATGAGACAGAAATATAAACCTCTGTCCATTTATTTTAATCACTGTTAAAGCAGCCAGAGCAATATCCTAATTGCTGCAAGGGCTATGCTTCACTTAGACCAGTGGTTCTCAAAGTATGATCCCCAAACTGGCAGAATCTAGAAGCTTGTTGGAAATGCAGACACTTGTGCCTCATCCCAGACCTCCTGAGGCAGAATATCTGTGAATGTTACCCAACAATCTGTGCTTTGATAAGCTTTTCAGATTATTCTGATGCATACCCAAGTTGAGGGACACTGACTAGCCCATGCTGGATCCACTCTCTTTGGCTGAAGGTGGTGATCGCCTCCCCCAGGAATTTATGGCCATATGGAGGAGGGAAGACACCTGAAAAGATCAAGGTCCAGTTAGGGTCTGTAGGTGTGGTTGGGAATGGATGCTAGCTAGGTAGGCAACCAATAGCAACTGCCATTGTCATACTATGATAAACACAGTTAACTGATTTTCAACTCTAGAATTAACCTAAAGATTTACTTATAGTTTCAGAGCAGAATGTAAAGGTCATGGCCATTGACAATATGAAAGTACAGGTGACAGACTAAGTGCAGACATATCTTGAATATATAGTGGTTTTAATTCCAAATTACAGCAATAAAGCAAATATCAAAATTAAGTGAGTCATGTAAAATTTTGGGTTTCCCAGTGCATGTAAAAGTTATGTTTGCACTATACTGTAGTCTATTAAGTGTGCAATAATACCAGTATGTCTAAATAAACTGTATATAACTTAATTAAATGAAAAAATTTTATTGCTAAAAAATGCTACCATCGTCTGAGCCTTCAGTGACTCATAATCTTTTTACTGGGGGAGGGCCCTGTAAAAAACACATTATCTGCAAAGCATGGTAAAGTGAAGCACAATAAAATAAGTTGTGCCTGTAGTGGAAATCAAGAGGAGAGGTGAAAGAAAATGGAGAGAAAACAGATAATGTCAATAACTGACATAATAAGAAATGAAGATGCTAATTTAAAATTATACATGTAACCAAGAGAGGAACTCAAAATGAGAACACAACTGTATTGGGAAAAGAGGCTGGGAAAAGGTAGAGATGAGCTAAATTTTCATCTTTCGTAGTAGGAAGTCCACAGATAATTTCAGAAAATACTACATCAAGAAATAGCAATGTTAGCATATTATTTAAAAACATGAGGCAATCACCATAAGAATAAAACCAGAAATGACTAAAATAGTTAAAAAGAATTTTCCCTCTTGGAGTAGGGACTGCTTTTCATTATTATCCTTTCTCTATAATTCTTTTTTTTTTTTTTTAAGTTAGGGAACGCATTCCTGTAATAAAATGTTTTAAAATTATGTTTTCAGACAGGGCACACACAAAGTGGGACAGTCATCCTACAAAGAGATCCTTTGTAAACTGCTTTGTCCAGGAGAGGAGTCACCAGAATGTGTGCAGAACCCTAGACAGACCTGTCTTGTGAGGCAGCTTTAAAAATGGTGGGATTGGGACAGGGTTTCTGACAAAAGGCCCTGTCCTCATTGGGATCATCCTCGGGACACTTGTAAGGAGGCACCTGTGGCCATAGGGAATGGGAACCAGCTCAGAGTAGTCTGTTCACAGTCTTGCTGCTGTCACCTTTTGTAGAATTCCCGCTTGACTACTCCAGCTCTCTCATTTAGATGTAGCACACACAGCTTTAATGGGTAAGGGATGTTTTCACCAGGAGAATCATCCCATTAGCCTCTTAGTTCTGACTGGGCAGCTAAATGTTTGCACAAGGAAAATCATAATATTTCAACAATCAATTGGCCCCAGAGCACTTGTCCAGACAGTAATGATAGTATATTTTAAGAGGATAAATTAAACCGCATCCATGTCTTTAAATTTAGCTGGCATATTTCCTCCTACCATACTGTCATTTTTGTGATTTACTCTGTGCCCAAAATTACTTGTCCCACAAGTTGATGTCAGGCTCTCTGTTTTCAACACCAAGTAATTATCGCTGGAAATGGGGGAGGTTGAAGTGGTTTGGGAGTAGTGTGCATAGGGCAGTGGTTTTCAGATTGTTTTTGGTGGAGCCCTGGGGTGCTTCAGGGAGCAGGAGGGAGTGGCCGGCACTCTGGATCCCACTTCACTCCCACTTGAATCAGAGTAGTGATTCTAGTCTGTCTTATATTTTTGAGGGAAGAAGATTCCAGAAATAACTCCCTCAAAAAACCACCAGTGCTGTGAAATAAACACTGGACTAGCACTCAGAAGACCTGGGTTTGCTCATTATTTTTCTCATCTACTTGATAGCTCTACAACCATGAACAATCATATTACAATATGAATAATCATATTCCTCACTTGTAAAATGGAGATACTGCTATCTTGTTCCCCTATATCACAAGATTAACTTTTCAAATCACATTGAAAAGATAAATTCTAGATTATTACTTAAACACACACACACACACACACACACACACACACACACACACACACACAGGATTCTTACCTAGAATACAAAAGAGCACAATCTCAAAAGAGTTCATTTAATTTGGTTAAGTATTGATAGAGGACAACAAACATTTTTATAGATTGGTTAGAAAAGCTATGGACAATCATATGGGAATAGCTTTTTCCCTCCCTTTTAACACTGTTTTCTCCCGATTTGTATTAAATTACACATATACAAAAGAAACCTATAGGATGGCTGGTTGGAGCATGGTGCTGATTAATACCAAGGTTGCCAGTTCCATCCCCACATGGGCCACTATGAGCTGTGCCCTCCTTAAAAAAGGAAGGAAGGAAGGAAGGGCCATCTCACCTAAAATCTCCTATTCTTTCCCCTTTAATAAGACATCTCTATGGGTTAGTGACTAATCAGCCCATGCTGAAAGGAAAGAAGGAAGGAAAGAAAGAAGGAAGGAAGGAAGGAAGGAAAGAAGGAAGGAAGGAAGGAAGGAAACTGTGGTAGCTGCTTTTTTTTTTTCCAATTAATTTCTCTAAAGACAATGACAAGGATCCTGAAATCCAAAGGGCTGTGTGTGCCCCCAGTTCCCAATGACCCACTTAATTTTAAACGCGGCCTTTCAGTTTCTACAACACAGAGGAAATAGGATGCAGCAAGTTTGTAAAATTAAACTCGGATGTGCAAAAGAATTTGGAGTTCATTTTCTCTACGATTGCTCATATGCAAGCACACCTCCCTCTGCCACACCCGCCCTTCTTCACTTCTCAGGTATCAGCAGGAAAGTCCCATTTAGTTCCTTTACAGTACTTCTATTTCTTTCCATTTACATAGGTTTGTTTCAGTGTGAACATTTGGTCCATTCATAGTTCAACTTCCCATTACAGCTGGTTAAAACCTTTATCGGGTTGAATAAATGTCTTTAGGTAAAATCCTCCCTTAAATTTCATCTGGTCCTCTTCCTTGATCTGGAAGAATGGGGGAGACATATATCCTCTTGATGCCTGTGAGGTAAAACATACTTGGATGGTGCAATGTCCAGGCCTCCTCTGGCCTCAGAGGCAATGCTCATGTCTGCTTGGTGAAGTTTGTTTCTGGAGTAATTTATGGCTGTGTCAGTGCCATGGACTCACTCTCCTACCGTTACACTCTCTAAGGTTATGTCACACACCCCCACCTAGCCCTTTGCCCTGTGGGTCCCCCCAAGCCTCTGCTGTTAGGTCCTCTCACCCCTTGGGACACGACAAACCCCTTGGCTCTCAAGTCAACCACCCCTGTGTTTTCCCCAATCATGAGACCCGCCTGCAGGAGTTTCTGGGTCTAGTGATACTTTTTGGGAACCAAGAGCAGTTGGGAAACCATATTCCATTCTCCTCTGCCCCAACCACAGTGAGTGACCTCCGCTCAGCCCAAAAAAAGAAAATCAGAACTCGTTGTCTAACCATCCACGCCCTAACCTCCAGCCCATCTTCTTCCACAAAGACTTTAGGAAGAAGGGCAGGCTTTGTTCTTCCTCTTTCTATGCGAAAGAACATTCCCCTTCATTATATCCTTTTTCTTCCAGAGGTTACTTCTGCCCTTGCCCCAGGGTGGAAGGGCTCAGGAAACAAACCAGCTTAAACATAATGAACGTAGCCAGAAATCTTTCAAAAACATTTTATCTGTTACAAGACGGGAAAGAAGTCTCTAGGAGAACAATAATTTGCCTCAGCTGGGAAAGTCCAGGGCCTGGTGGAAGAGACTAGCCTTCACAGAGGGAGCTAGGTGCTCAGATTGCTGCACCCTTGAGGCAGAAGCAGGGGCACCAAGTCTGGAAAGACCCAGGTAAGAGAGAGGCGTGGCCTTGTCCTATTGCCTTTGTATCTTGTCATCAGACACAAGGTCTGGCTCACTAGTTTCTCAGGGAGTGTTATATTGAGTGGCATCTGCTACTTCTGGCCTTTGCCACTGACTCAACATTTTTGACCTCATCAACCTTCCCTGCGTATGTCTGTTTTTCCTGTCTATGAAGTAGAGCTGATAATAAGTAAAAGCCACCTCACAGGTTTTTTTCAAGTATGAAAAAGATACTGTATTGAATATTCCTTGGCGAATTCAGAAATGTAGGGGATAAAAGATTCCTTATTCTTCAGTACACACAGGTATTAATAGTGTTGTAACTAAAAAGGAATGTTAATTTTCTCATGGTATTCTTTAATGAGCAGAAAAACTAAGACAATTTTTTTTTCATGGAAACAATGAAACTATTTTCATGCTGAAAGAGAAAAATGTGACAAGTGAACATTTTTATTCTTCTTGACTTGGCTTTTATGCAATAAAGTTTGCTAATTACTGACCAAAGGTTATCTTGTTTACTACTTATTCTTACAAAGGGATTAGTTTAGAATCATCAGGTAAACTTCTTCCTCCCAAATTGAATTGAGATTTGATTGGAATTTTGTTAAATCCAACATCTTTTATAATACTGAGACTTTCCTTTCAGGAAGATGGTAGTTTCATTTGCTTATTCAAGTTATTATTATTCTCTGAGTACATTTTGGAGTTTTCTTTATAAAGTCTAGATCTTTTTACCAGATGATTTTTAAAAATTTTACCAAGATTATTTTTAAGAATTTTATGAGGTTATTTTTCCTACTATAAATGATACTTTTTTTCTCCATCATATCTTAGCTGTTTATAGATGACAATAGCTGTTCATAGATAACAGGAAAGTTAACGATTTAAAATAATTTATCCTATAGCTTCCGCAATAAAAATAGCACTAATAAATAATAAAATTATGGTAGTATTGGCCCATGCCAAATGGCAGGCACTGTGCTGTGTATTTACATGTATTTTCCCATTGAATCCTCACAGTAACTCTATCAGTTAATTATCATTATTGTCCTAATTTATAGATGAAAAAAACTGAAGTTTAGTGAAATTAACTTGCCCAAGTTTGCACATTAGTGAGCACTTATTAATTCTCTTAGGTTTTCTAGATGCACAATGATATGTATCATTTATATAAAGTGATAATTTTGTGTTCTCCTTTCCAAGGGTTATGCCTCCTATTTTTGTTCCATGCTGCACTGAACTAGTCATAATTATATAAACTGTTAAATAACAATTAGTCTCTCTTAAATGTTCCTGTACTCTCATACCCTCAGTAGACATGAATATATAATGCTGTAGTCAGCTGTACGAATCATAACAATAATCACTAACACTTAATTGTGTGCCTAAACCGTCTGAGTCTAGAATCCATGCTGTCAACCACATTACTAATTCAGGAATTACTCTAGCCTGTTTTAGCATGTTCCATGCCACTCTAGCATAATGCACATGCTTCAAACCTTCTCATTCACTACCTCCCTTCCGTTTCCTGGTTTTGTAACCAGGCTGCATCTCTAAGTCTAACCCCAATTAGATTAGTGATCCTGTTTACCCTGTGTCTTATCTGGTACTTCTTTGTGACACTGCTTCTAATAGTGGCCTCTTGGATCTACCAATGAAATTAAAGAGATGACCCATCTCCATGTCCTCTTTAGGCCTCAGGACCTCCTACCATTTAAAGCCCAGTTTCATTTTACCAACACACTCCATTGAAGTCTTCCCTTTAAAACACCCCAACTTCCCTTAAAACATCTTTGAAAACAAAGAAAATGAGGAATTGGCAAGAGTTTTTGTTAAATAAAAACCCACAGGGGCGGCTGGGTGGCTCAGTTGGTTAGAGCACGAGCTCTCAACAACAAGGTTGCTGGTTCAATTCCTGCAAGGGATGGTGGGCTGCGCCCTCTGAAACTAAAGATTGAAAACGGTGACTGGACTTGGAGCAGAGCTGTGCCCTCCACAACCAGATTGAAGGACAACAACTTGGAGCTGATGGGCCTTGAAGAACTACATTGTTCCCCAATATTCCCCAATAAAAATTAAAAAAAAAAAAAAGAAAGAAAGTAACTTGGAAGAAAGACACCATATATGGAGAGAGAAAAAAACTTTGAAAAAGCTATTAAAAAAGAACAAAAAACCCACAATACCTAATGTCATAAGACTAAGGACAAAGTGATACTCTTCTATACTACACTTCTATATCCTTTCTAAAGGGTAATTTGACAATGCATGTGAAAAAGCAGAATTTTGCATGTTTTTTAATCCAGAAATCTCACTTGTTGGAATTTATCTGAAGTAAGTCATCATGCGTGAACACAAACATATTTTTACAAAGGTATTTATTTCAATATTATTTATGATGGTTTAAAATTTGTAGCAATCTAGATGTCCAACAATGGGTGGTTTGTTACATAAATTAGAATACATCCAGAGGAATATTCTACAACATGGAAAAAATCATACACAGTTAGGTAAAGAAAGGATATCACAACTTAACAGGTAGAATGTAATCCTATTTTTGTTACATATAGATATATCCATTTCTATATAACTATGTGGCTATAAATCTATCTTTCTATTTATCTGTCTATACTATAGAAATCACCACAGAAAACAGAAATATATACCCCCCAAATATTCATCTCTTGATGGTGTAATTATGAAGAAATATGGTATATTTTTTCTTTCTGCTCACTGTTTTCTGAATTTTCTACAATTGACAGATATTACATTTTGAATAGGAAAAAAGTTAACAGCTTTGTTAATTGGGTTATAGGCAAAAAGATGCAAAATATGGGGCTCAAATAAGATAGAAGTTTAAATCTCTGCAAACTGTGATCACTTTCATGGCCAGTCAATCACAGGGTATCCAGCAGCTGTTGCAGGCCAAGAAGCAGGCTGTGGAGAAGGTATCCAAGCCAGCAACTGCTCTGGGATCCCACAGCAGTTGAAGCACTGAAGTAAAGAAGGATACCCAAAAGAAGATGACCATTCTCAAGACCTATTTCTAGCAGAACAGGAATGAAGTCCTGGATAACCTCTTGCCTTTGTCTGTGACACCCAGCCACAAATCCGTGAAAACTACCGCATAAATGGATGGGAGAAGAAGAAGGCAGTGCCTCTCCCATAAATTGGCGTTTTAGATGCCTCCATGGAAGATGAAGCTTTTTGCAAAGTTATAGTCTTGTGAAAGGCATTAAGTTATTTCTGAATATTACATAGTAGGTCCTTTCACTTTTGGGAGAATAGCAAATCTAGCTTCTTTGTACAAACTTAGAGCTTATCCAACAATTTCATCTTTTTACCTCCTATTTCTTAGAAATTTAAGGATCAATGTTATCTGTTTTACTATACCTTTTAACTCAAGGTGCCAGAAAAATGTATACACGTTTTAAGAAAAGAAAAAACTGTATTAAAATTATAATACTCAATATATACCAATAACAAAAGACGAATACAATTCACGTTTGACCTCTGCAATTACAAGAGGTGCTCAAAGTGGTTACCATCAGTGTAATTTTCATATAGTTTTTTCCTTTTTATAATGTGTATACTTTTTTGGCAACTTCTGTATATATGTATATATATATACACACATATATACAGAAGTTGCCAAAAAAAGTATACATATATATATATATATATATATATATATATAGAGAGAGAGAGAGAGAGAGAGAGAGAGAGAGAGAATGTAGATATAGATAGATGATATAGATATAAAGTTATAGAGTGAAATATATCTATACCTCTATCTATCTATCTATCTACGGTATCTATATTTTTTCTTAGATGAAGTAAAAAAATAATTTTTTTTTTAAGAAAGAAAGAGATTAAATGTTTTTTGGGGTTTTTTCCCCTAAAGTTTTCTTAAAGGTCATGGGCTTTATCTATGAAAAAGTAGTAAATAGTTATTTGTAACCTATGTAAAACAGCAGCCAACCTTAAAATGGTCCTTTCTGGCTAAGGGTTAGAACAATGAATACTAGTATAATTGTTGGGGCTGATTTTAGTATCTCTTAATCAAAAGTACTAGATGATAGAATTCAAGACCTTGTTGCATGTTATTACTTGGTGCACTGATAATCATTTAATAGTAAAGAATCTTTGTCATGCAGAAAAAAATCTCCCCAAACTGTCTAGAGGTGAACGGTCCAGTGTTACAGTGAAGCTGTATTCCACAAAGTTATTCAGGAATCCAGATTTCTTTATCTTTTGCTGCTATTATCTAGGTTGGTGTCCTTTCCACATGGTAGATGCTGGCTAAGCTCCACAACCTCATTCTAGCCCACAGGGGTATCCAGGCCAAGTAGATTTGTCTTTAAGGGGATGACTTGGAACTTGCACACTTCATCTTCGTTCACCATGAGCTTCATGACAACACCAATCGGCAGGGCAGGTTGTGATCTATAATTCCCAGCTATCAGCCATATATACAAGTTCAGCTAAAATTTAGGGTGAAGGGATTATTATTAAAAAGGAGAAGGAAGAATAAGTAGTGGGGATCAATTAAGAGACTCTTTCTCTAGATATTATAAACAAGAGTAGTTGAAATACTGTGATACTGGTACAAGAATAAATAAAACAGCACAACATAGGGAATATAATCAATAATACTGTAGTAACTCTACAGTGTCAGATGGGTAATAGACTTATTTGGGTTATCACTTTGTGAGGTATATAAATGTCTAATCACTGTTGTTTTGTACACATGAAACTAATAATAAAAAAAAGAATAAATTAAAAAATGGAATAGACTAGGAAAACCAGAAACAGCCTCAAATTCATGTAAGATAAATTCATATAAATAAAAGCAACTTTTCAAATTAGGATGAGTGAGAGAATAAATTATTCAGTCAACAATGTTGAGAACTGAATAACCATTTGGGAAAAACAAAGTTGGATTATATAACAAAATGCATTCCAGATATCTTACAGACTTAAAGGAAATATCAATGAAAATGGTGACCAAACTATAACTTCTGCTTTAATTGGTTCCCCGTTCCACAGTTCTCTGGACCTTATTGATCTCAGTTATCTCTTCATTGACCTTTAGCAACCAGAACTGCAAATCATATATCAAATGTAGAAGGCCATGTTTGTATTAGGTTAGAGAGTGCTTTTTATTATGTTTTTTGTTTGTTGGTTTTTGTATCCTTTCTTATGAAGTGGTCTTTTTTATGTTGATTTTATGTGTTGCTAAATATAGTACATAAAACTAGTAAACCATGTATAAGTTGTAATTCCCAACGGGATATGTGTGTATCTGATTGTATTTGGTGTTTATAAAAATTAGTCTCCAACTCAACAACAAAGAAATAACTTGATTAGAAAATGGAAAACTGACTTGTATAGACATTTCTTAAAGATGGCATACAAATGGCCAACAGGTATATGAAAAGCTGCTCAACATCACTAATAATTAGAAAAATGCAAATCAAAGTCACAATGAGATATTACCTCATATGTCCTACATATTGATAGTAGGATGGCTACTATTAAAACAAAACAAAAATAAAAATATTGGCTAGGATGTGGAGAAATTGGAACTTTTGTGCACTGTTAGTGGGAATGCAGCTGTTATGAGAAACATTATAGTGGTTCCTCAAAAAAAATTAATAAAAATAGAATTACCATATGGTCCAGCAATCCCATTTCTGAGACAAATACTGTAATATTCCACTTATATGAGGTCTAAAAATAATCATATTCATAGAAATAGGAAGTAGAATGATGGTTAGTGGGGCTATAAGGAGAAGGAAATACGGAGTTGTTATTTAATGGATAAAGAGTTTCAGTTTTGCAAGATGAAAAAAGATCTGAAAATTGCTTGCACAATATACTTAATACTGCTGACAGTTACACTTAAAATGATTGAGATGATACATTTTTTTTGGTTTTATGTTTTTTACCACAATTTTTATTTTATTTATTTATTTATTTATTTATTTATTTATTTTTTAATTAGTTTCAGGTTACCACAATTTTTAAAAAGTTTTCATAACAATGTTTTTGTTTTCAGTTTTCAAGAATCAGAGAAAGGGATTTCTTATACCTGAGCTCTCCAACATGGTAACCACTAGCCACATGTGGCCACAGAGCACTTGAAATGTGACTAGTCTTAATTGAGATATACTATAATTTAAAAATACACACTGGGATTCAAAGACCTAGTGCAAAAAATTTCAAATATCTAATAATTTTTATATTGATTAAATGTTGAATGATAATATTTTGGATATATTAGGTTGAGTAAAATATTAAATAATATTAATTATTAAAATAATATTAATTATTAAAATAATAAATTAATTAATAAAATAATATTAATTATTAAAATTAATTTCAACTGTTTCTTTTTACTTTTACTTTGTTAAATGGTGTTACTAGATTTGGCAGAGATTTTGGAGTTATCAGACAAGGAACTTAAAATAACTATGAAAAACATGCTAAAAGACCTAATGTAGAAAGTGGACAACATGCAAGAACAGGTAGGACAACATGCAAGAACACAGATAGAGAGATGGAAATGCTAAAAATGAATAAAAAAGAAATGCTAGAAATCAATACCACTGTGGCAGAAATAAAGAATGCCTTTGATGGGTTCATCAGTAGACTAGATATGACAAAAAAAAAAAAAGAATCATTGAGCTTGAAGATATGTAAATAGAAACTTTCCAAACTGAAAAACAAAGAGAAGAAAAGAATGAAAGGAAAAAGATGGAACAGAATATCCAAGCACTGTGGGACAATTACAAAAGGTGTAACATGAGTGATTAAAGGGAGAAAAGGAGAAAAAAAGAAAGAAAGAAACAGAAGAAATATTTGAAATAATAATGGCTGAGAATTTCCCAAAATTAATGAGATACCAAACCACAGATCTAGGAAGTTCAGAGAATGCCACAGAGGAGATATATATATATATATATATATATTTGTGTGTGTGTTTGTATATATGCAAATCATATTCAAACTGCAAAGATCAGAGATGAGGAGAAAATCTTGAAAGAAGCCAGAGATGGGGGAAAAAGCCACCTTATATATAGAGTAACAAAAATACAAATTGCATTGACCTTTTCTTCAAAAACCATGCAAGCAAGAAAAGAATGGAGTAAACTATTTAAAGCATTCGAAGAAAACACCAGCAACCTAGAATTCTATATCCAGCAAAATTATCCTTCAAAAGTGAAGGAAAAATAAAAACTTTCTCAGACAAGAAAAAGTGAGGAAATTTTTCTTTAGTAGACCTGTCTTGAAGAAATATTAAAAGAAGTTCATCAGAGAGAAGGAAAATAATATAGGTCAGAAATTGAGATCTACATAAAGAGAATTTAAAGCATTGAGAAATGAAGGTAAAATAAAATATTTTATTTTTCTTATTCTTAACTGATCTAACAGATAACAATTATTTCAAAATAACAACAACAATATAGTGGATGATTATAGCTTATGGATAAGTGAAGTGTATGACAGCAGCGTTATAAGGGATGGGCAGGGGCAATTAGAAATATTGTTACATGGCACCTGCACTACCTATAAAGTGGTACAGTGGTACCTTGGTTTTTTAACGTAATGTATTCTAGAAGACCATTCGAGTTCTGAAATCTTCTAAAACAACCGACCGCTAACCTCAGGATCTTGCACTCAGCAGAAGCCGCATGACATGTTCGACTTCCAAGGTGTGTTTGAAAACTGAAGCATTTACTTCTGGGTTTACAGTTTTTGTAAACCGAAATGTTTGTCACTGGAGACATTCAAAAACCGAGGTACTACTGTATAATGTTATTTGAAAGTGCTCTTAGATTAGTTGCATACGTATATTGTAAACTCTAGGGCAATGACTAAAAAAAATAGAAAGTATAATTAATATACAGTAGTACCTCGGTTTTCAAATGTCTCAGTTGATGAACATTTCAGTTTATGAATGCCTTAAACTCGGAAGTAAATGCTACAGTTTGTGAACACGCCTCGGAGTTGCACATGTCACATGGCTTCCACTGAGTGCAAGATCCTGAGGCCTAGCTGTCGGCTATTTTCATCGGTTTCAGAACTCGAAAGATATTCTGGAATGGATTACATCGAAAACCAAGGTACCACAGTACTACGAAAGGAAAGAAAATTGAATCGTACAAAATGCTCAATTAAAACCAGAAAAGGCAGAAAAAGAATAGATGACAAGAAAAAAAAGAAATAAAGAACAAGCTAATTCATAAAAAGCAGTTATAAATACAGTAACTGTTAATCCAGCCATATCAATAACCACTTTAAATGTGAATGGTCTAAATACACCAATTGAAAGACAGAGACAATTAGGGTGGG
The DNA here is from genome assembly GCF_036562045.2 of Rhinolophus sinicus. Lineage (NCBI taxonomy): Eukaryota > Metazoa > Chordata > Mammalia > Chiroptera > Rhinolophidae > Rhinolophus > Rhinolophus sinicus. The sequence continues at coordinate 45,586,410 of NC_133758.1, forward strand.
TAAAATAATAAGACCCAACCCTATGTTGTCTACAAGAAGACCAATTTAAAGACACAAAGAAAAATAAAGGAATAAAGAAAGATATACGTAGGTTGGACAATTATATTCGTGAACTTTACGCGGTGGTAAATTCGTAAATGTAGTTGTCCGACCTTTATACTATGCTATCACTGACGAAAAGAAAGCTGCTGTAACTATATTAATTTCAGGCAAATTATCTCCTTCACTGTCTTGGAAAGTACTGCTCATGCCAGTCAGGCCCACAGTTCTAGTAGAAGTGTTTGAGAAAAATCAGAATGTTTATGTGTGTTGACTATTCTTTATGCTTTTACGTTTTATGAGAGAGATGAATCCAGGCAAACGTTAGCTAAGTTGAAAGCAAAGTGGGATGAAATACATTTCCACCAAGGAGATTTTGTAAAGCCTTTCTCATCTGCCCTTTACCAGACAATGGGAGCCAGCCAGATTAAAGTTTGGTTGCTTTCCAACTGAAGCTATTTTTTCACATCCCCCAAGGGTATCCATCTTAATATTTCACATGTGAGTTTGTGCCATATACCAGTCAGTGAGTAAAAGAGGAGACTCTTCAGGCTTAAGAACATTTTTCAGGCAAGAGGTATGGTATGATTACTTCACCAAGGAACTGAATGAAAGGACATATACCAGAAATGTATTAAGAATCCACAAGACAAGGTAAGGGTAAAGCAGATCAAATATGTGGTGATGGAAGAACTGACTCTGAGTGGTGAACACACAGTTCAACATATAGATAATGTATTACAGAATTGTACACTTGAAACCTATGTAATTTTACTAACCATTGTCACCCCAATAAATTTTAATTAAAAAAAAAGGGGCCAGCCTGGTGGCTCAGGCGGTTAGAGCTCCATGCTCCTAACTCTGAAGGCTGCTGGTTCGATCCCCACATGGGCCAGTGGGCTCTCAACCACAAGGTTGCCAGTTCCGTTCCTCGACTCCCACAAGGGATGGTGGGCTGTGCCCCCTGCAACTAGCAACAGCAACTGGACCTGGAGCTGAGCTGCGCCCTCCACAACTAAGACTGAAACGACAACAACTTGACTTGGAAAAAAGTCCTGGAAGTATACACTGTTCCCCAATAAAGTCCTGTTCCCCTTCCCCAATAAAATCTTTAAAAAGAAAAAAGAAAAAAAGAAAAAAAGCATCCACAAGATAGACCTTCAAGAACCTGCAATTCTTCAACCTCTAAAGCAATCCTCAGGGTACCCACAACTGAAAGCATACTCTTCAATAACACTTCAGGTGTGGCTATGGAGGATAATTGATGGAAGAACCTTCCAGAGGCAAAGCCAAATGCCACAGAGGATGATGAACAAGGAGATTCCTTGGCAGAGTCAGGGTCTAACAGAGAAATACACTTTATTGCCGGGGCAGGGAGACTTTCATCTCAGTGGGCATTATTACATCATTGCAGCAATCTAATGATTGCTGTTTCCCTCCCTTTCTTTTTCTGAAAGAGGATTTTTATGATCTTCTTCTTAATTCACCACTATCTGTTTGGTCGGTGGACGTGGGGAGGATAGATAACTTGTGTTTCAGAAGATGCTTGCATGAAAATATCGTACGTAGTCCTGACGAGGGGAATGCATATCACTCAGAGGTCCTAGATTTTGAACTGAATGGAAGGGCCAAATGGAACTTTGTGTTGTTTCATCTGAACAGGGGGAAAATGTGTTTTATGTGTAGGAGGAAGAGTGAACATGGATATTTGGGTGATCTGGGGTGGACTGTAGCTGAGACTGCTAGTTGCTTCTCTGTATGCACCCTCCCCTCTTCCTCCAACAATAGAATTACCTGAATTTTAGATCAACACATGGTCATTCAACCAAGGCTATATTTCTCAGACTCCTTTGTACCTGGGTTTGACCACGTGCCTTGATTCTAGTTAGTAGGGTGTGAGAAAAAAATCATACATACGATATAGTCTTGAGCTATTAAAAGAAATAGGCATGTCTCTCCTTGGGCATTTCTTCCCAGTGGCCGAGACTTGATAGGTAGCAAGAGCTAAAGCAGCCACCTTAGATTACAAGACAGCAGCCATGGGGGAGGAACAAAATAGAAGAGTCTGCATCCCCAACACCTCATACCTACCGTATCAGGCCTACAGTGCTTATGTTCAGACTGTGACAAAAGAGAAAATTCTTTCATGTTGATTTGAATGTTTGTTAGAGCAACTCAAGCTTATAGCATAATCTCATTTTATTGTAACTATTTTTCTTAACTACTATTCTTTTTATTATAAGTAGCTAATTATTAATAATAATAGTATCAGCAAATAACAACATGTAACAAGTCTGTACTATAATCCAAAGGCTGGAAATTCAGCCAAGCCTTGCAGGATCTAAAAGAGGAAATAGAGAAGCCATCAGTAATTGAGGTTACTCTCATCTCTGCCTCTACAAACCAGTATATGACCAAATATGATTGCACTGGCTCCAACTTTACATTATTTCCTAAGAGACAGACTGGGACTTCAGTTCTAATTTCAGAGTTAGCAGGGTAGAGAATCTGGCCCAGTTTTGACTAGGGTTCACTAATTCAATCAATCTATAGACTGATGTTGGAAAACAAAGTTCTCAGAAAAAGCTGGTGTCAGTTTTGCAGATAACCTATGGGTCTAATATATGATTAATTTACATGTCTGTCTTCTGTATTACGCTTTGTTGCTAAGGCTGTGGAGAAACAGGAACTCCCATTCATTGCTGGTGGAAATGCAAATTGGTACAACCATTGTGAAGTGGAATTTGGCAATATCTAACAAAACCACACGTGTTTATTATTGACATAGCAATTTCACTTCTAGGAAGTTGTCCCTGGGATACACCTTCAATAAATATGAAAATACATATGCACAAGATTGTTCATTGTAACATTGTTTGTAATTGCAATCTAAATACCCAAATATAACAAGTAATTGAAGTATGGTACATCTATATAATAGAGTACTATAAAATTATTTTTAAAAATAATGATCTCTATAAACTGATATGGAGTGATTCCCAGAATATATTCTTAAATGAAAAAAGAAACATAAAAAAAGTATCTATGGCAGCAGTTCTCAAAATGTGGTACACACACACCTGGGGGGTCCCTGAGACCCTTTCAGGTGGTCGATGATGTCAAAACTATTTTCCTAATAACACGAAACCATTATTTGCCTTTTTTCATTGCACTAATCGTGCAAAAGCAATGGGGATAAAAACTACAGGGCTGTTGCAAATTAAGGATATGGCAAATACTCTTCACTGTCACATGGGAAACAAAAAAATTTTTCACTTAAGAATTTCCTTGATAAAGCAGTAAAAATTAGTAATTTTATCAAAACTTGACCCTGAGAACAGCTTTTTAATAATCTGTATGACTAAATGGGAAGTATACATGAAGCACTTCTTTTTTAAATTTTTTATTTTATTGGGGAATATTGGGAAACAGTGTGTCTCTCCAGGGCCCATCAGCTCCAAGTTGTTGTCCTTCAACCTAGTTGTGGAGGGTGCAGCTCAGCTCCAAATCCAGTCTCTGTTTTCAATCTTAGTTGCAGGGGACGCAGCCTGCTATCCCATGTGGGAATGGAATTGGCAATGTTGTTGTTGAGAGCTCATGCTCTAACCAACTGAGCCATCTGGCCATCCCTCTGGAAGCTCAGTGGCGGCTCGTTGTCTTCAATCTAGTTGTAAAGGGCACAGCTCACTGGCCCATGTGGGAATCGAACCAGCAACCCTGTCATTCAGAACTCATGCTCTAACCAACTGAGCCATCCAACCGCCCCAGGAAGCAAGCCTGATACACGCAAATATGATGGTTATATAAAGAAAAAGTATTTCTGCTATTATTTGAGTTACAAGCTGAAATAACCACTTTCTCATGGGACATTTTTACTTGAAGGAACAACTAATAGACAAACTATTGTTACTCAGATATAGGTATATGACAGTTTTTATCTTAAATATGAGTGAATTGAGCCTATTGATTCAAGAAAAACAACTGATAATATATGTTGCTAACAGTAAAATTCAAACTTTCAAGTCAAAGTTAGAATTTTGGAAAAGTCCTATCCACTACCATGGGTTTTTCAGCTTCTTGATACTTAAAGTTTCTTTGATGAGGTCAGAGATTATATCAAATCAAGTAATTTTTGATACTGTACGATGAAATGTGTCAACATTTGAAATATCTACCAACTTCAGTGAGCCATTATTTTCTGAACGATCAAAGCATGATATTAACAAATCATGCATGGTTAAAAGATACAAAGTATAAAACAGATCATGGATTTTAATGTAACAAAATTTATAAAAGTTCATTGATATGGTTTCAGATTCCACACTGCAACTGATATTTAAGAAACTAGTGTTATTGTGTTTTAGGGTAGTATCAAATAACAATTATTTGAAAAGACTGGGTTTTTTGTTTTGTTTGTTTTTAAAAGATTTTATTGAAGGAGGGGAACAGGACTTTATTGGGGAACAGTGTGCACTTCCAGGAGTTTTCCAAGTCAAGTTGTTGTCCTTTCAATCTTAGTTGTGGAGGGTGCAGCTCAGCTTCAGGTCCAGTTGCCATTGTTATTGCAGGAGGCACAGCCCACCATCCCTTGCGGGAGTCAAGGAGTTGAACCAGCAACCTTGTGGTTGAGAGCACGCGCTCCAATCAACTGACCCATGTGAGAATCCAACCGGCAGCCTTCGGCATTAGGAGCACGGAGCTCCAACTGCCTGAGTCACTGGGCCGGCCCTGAAAAGACTGTTAAAATACTCTTCCCTTTTCCAACTACATATTTGTTAGAGGTCACCTTTTCTTTATATACTTCTACCAAAATAATATACTGCAAAATAATATACTTGACAAAGCAGATAGAGAATTCAGTTGTATTCTATTAAACTAGACATTAAAGAGATTTTTGTTTTTTTCAATCTTTAGTTGCAGGGGGCACAGCCCACCATCCCTTACGGGAATTGAACTGGCAACCCTGTTGTTCAGAGCTCACGTGCTAACCAACTGAGCCATCCGACTGCCCCAAAGAGATTTTTTTAAATGTAAAATAATGTCATCCTTCTTTTTCTCTCTCTCTCTTTTGTTTTTTGTTTGAGAAAATGAAGTTATTTTTTATAAAAATATGTTATGTTGACATTTCAGGAGCTTATTATTATTAATTTTAACTGAGCAAATAAATATTTTTACAATTTCTCAATTTCTAATGCAGAACATATAATAGATATAGCCCACATAACCAAAATCTCTTCAATAATTTTTAATAGTCTGAAGAGGCCCTGAGACTTAAAAGTTTGAGAATTGCAGATTTATAGTATACTACCTATTGTATAATAAAGAAATATACAGATAGCTGCTTATTTTTTGCAAAAAAGAATCACAGGAAGGAAACACTAGAAACCAATGATCTTGGTTACTCACATGGTGAGAGTAATCTGCAGGCTGACACTTCTCTAGGTAAACCTTCCAATTAGTATTGATTTTGGAAACACACTAATATTTTAAATACTAAAAAAGAATCATAAAATCAAAAGAATATAGGGAAACTATAAAGTGGAATATAATTTTAAAAAATAAACCTAAATGTATTTCAAAAGAATAACAGTCACATTAAAGAGGGTGGAAGAAGAAACTAACTCAAGTAAATTTTGAACATAATATTTTGACCTTATGCCCTCAGACTAAAGAAAAAAAATAAATGAATATTAAATTATAATAGTAGACTTGGTTTTTGCACAACCATGTTTGGTATATTCTAAGATTGAACAAGTAATAATTATTTTGAGAGTAATGGGAAACAGGTTTCTCACTGTCAGAAAAGAATACGATTGTGAAAAGTGGGAAGATTGAAATAAATCCTGTGGTGTTGGACTGAAATGTATCAATATGAATTCTTGGTTTTCAATGTATGTTTTGTGTGTGTGTATATGTGTGTGTATCTGTTCATTCTACCTTTGTCCACTGAAAGGACCTAAAAATAATGACACTCCAGTAGTAACAAGCACATGCAGGACCCATATCTTAGTTTCTAAATACCATTGTCTACTGAAAATAACTAGGGCTTTTTGGAGAAATGATTGGTTCCAGGGCTGGTGCAGGGAAAATCAATATAAGCCTGGAACATTTTATCATACCAGATAATAAGGAAGTCCTCAAAGAATAATGGAGTCAAGTCAAAAGGATAAGGGGATCAGTTTGAGGAGCTTTCACTAACCAAATACGAGACAATCTGAGCACCAAAATAAATAATAATAGTAATTGGTTATATAACCTACTGAAGAAAAGGACTCCATAAATCTGCAGAGATATAAATAAATAAGCAAACAAACAAATAGGGAAGAAGAAGCTCTTCTGAATAGTAGAATGACAACAAATAAATATAAAAGAAATGACAGTGTTAGAAATCACCAGTTGATAAATATGATAGTAATATTTGATTCAAGCTGGAATCATAATGGGTTAGACACCATTTTAATAAATAAAGTTAACATTACCAGTAAAGAGAAAAGTCAACATTGAAATTATCTGCCTCCTAATATGCACTGAGAAGGGCATAATGTAACTTTTGTGATATAGCTGTCAAAAAATGCACAGCCTTTATCCAACTATGAGGAAACATGAGACAATGCCAAAGTGAGGGTCATTCCATAAAATAACAGGCCTTTACTCTTCAAAAATGCCAAGGTCATGAATGACAAAGACAGACTGTCACAGATTAAAGGAGACTAAAGCGATATGCTAAGTAAATACAATGTGTGATCCTAGGTTTGATCTTAGTCTAGAAATTTTTGCTTTTTTATGAGGAAGATTATCTCACAACTAGCAAAATATGAATCTGGTCCATGTATTGAATAATAGCATTATATCAGTGTTTGTTTCCTAATTTTGATAAATGTATTATGTTAAAGGATGTCCTTATTCTCAGGAAATATGTACTGTAGTATTTAGAGCTCAACAGGCAACATGTCTGCAATTTGTTCTCAAATGATTCAGGGGGGAAAAAGACATATATGTGGGAAACGAGTGTGAGTGTGTGGTGTGTGTGTGTGTGTGTGTGTGTGTGTAAAATAATGAACCAAATCTGGGGAATCTAAGTGGTAAAGAGTATGTGGGAGTTCTTTGTAATATTCGTACCACTTTACCACTTTTTTTATAAGGATGAAATTAGATTGAAATTAAAAATTACAAAACAAAAGTAAATGAAAAAATAATGAAAGTCTGACACATGCAATAACGTTGGAGACATGCTAAGTGAAATAAGCCAGATTCTAAAGGACAAATAGTGCATGATTTAACTTATATGAGGAACATAGAGTGGTCAAATTCATACAGACAGAAAATAAAATGGTGGTTGCCAGGGGTTAGCAGGAGAGAGGAATGGGGGAAGTTTAGGAAGATGAAAAACTTCTGGAGCTGGTGATAGTTGGTGATGGTTGCACAACAATGCAAAAGTACTTAATGCCACTGAATTATAGACTTAAAAACGATAAAAATAGTAATCTTTATATTATTTTATGACACATACAGAAAAGTAAAATGAGGGTTGACAACCCCAGATTAGTATTATGACCCCATAATATCAGCACTCCTTCCCCAGAAGTGATTACAAACTGGTTTCATTTTACAAAAACATTTAAGGAACAACCTCCTTCCCACCACAGATCGTGTAACATCTTGCCAATCAAAGTGAGAAACAGCCTATTTAAATAATAGTTATAAGGTGGCTCGGGAGGTAATTTTAACCACTGTAGTAATTAGCCAACAGTTTGTTTACAGGATAACGCTTCCCAAGGATGCTGGTGACACTGAGAAATCAAGCATTTTGCAAGCCTTTTCTTTTTGCACTCTGTGACCTCTGCAGTGTGAACAGGAAAAATAAAGTGAAGTAAAATAGCTGATTTATGCAGTTTAAATTCTGGCACCACCTTGGCCTGAAGTGGGTGCATATTCTCATCTAGGCTACTCATTATTTTTTTATAGTCTAAACAATGGTAAAGTGTTTTCTATACTTTAAGTGTTTGTAGTAATTGCCTGCAGTGTCAACTATCAAGGCACAGTAAATCTTGTCTTTGTTGTGCGGGAGACCCTGCTCGCTGCGCCATTTGTGGTGCACGGAGGCCTTCTCGCCGCGCCATCTTTCAGGCTGGGCGGCCTGCGGGGTCTCTGCTCCCGCTCCCCACATAACGCAGGATATGGTGAGGCCGAAAAGGAACACCCACGGAGCCATAGGTAGGGGAGTCATACCACTATGGTCTCAGTGGAGGCTGGGCCCACCGGACGCGTGACCTGCCGTCTGCCTTTCTGCCTTTCCACCAACCGACAGGCCGACGACTCTCCTCCACTCTCTCGGCTCTCCTCTTCCGCTCTCTTCGGCTCTGCTCGGCTCTGCTGGGCTATCCTCCGTAGTCGCAGCAGTTATACCAGCGGCCAACCGGCTAACCGGCCACAGCCTACGGCCAATCAGCCACAGCTGATGGCCATTCACCACCCGAGCCAGCACCCTTTCACGTGAGGCCGAGAGCCTGTAAACTACCTTCTGGGGCTCTGTCCCCACAGTCTTATTTTAATAAACTCAAAGTACCAAGTGAAAAAAATCATTTCCATTTTCACAGGCACAGTAAAATTTCAGAACTTTAATTTTTTAAAACCCGATTAACCAGACTCTTTGCCTCTAATTAATTCTGGAGAAAACTGCAAACTACATCTTCCTAAAGTGTTGCCAAGGTGTCATCATTTCCTATAGAATAAGGGCCCCAACCCCACATCAGTCTAGTAATTTGAGCTTAATATACCTTTTGAGATTTACCTCCTATGATTTCCTCCTTCTGTATCTGTCAAATTAGATCACCAAACCTTAGAATAAATCCCCAAAAGTGTACTTGGGAATCAAAGACTGCACCCATTTCCAAGACTTTAAATATACATTGTTGAGGTGTTCTCACCAACTTTGAACATAAGGTCTCCTTTCCCCCAAATCTTTGTCAACTACACTTACTTCAGTTTTTGAAGTTCACTGAACGACTCATCTTTTCTCCTCCTTTGAACTCCTGGAACATTTACTTACTTACTTTATTTTCACACAAACCAGTGTAAAACTTTGCACACTGTGCCCACTCAAGAATATTTGTCAATATTTGTCAAGTGAATAATATCACTATTTTAGTTCACATGTAGAACCTGTAATTATACTTATAACCTGATGATAAGCACAGGCAGCTTATTTTTTAACTTAAAAAAATAACACCTGTGGGGGCAGAGCCCCAGAAAGTAGTTTCCAGGCTCTCAGCCTCACATAGACAGGTGCTGGCTCAGGTAGTAAATGGCCGTCAACTGTGATTGCATGGCCATCAGCTGTGGCTAGTTGGCCGTCAGCTGTAACCAGTGAGCCAATGGCCACTAATATAACTGCTGTGGCTAGGCTAGCAGAGAAGAGAGAAAAGAATGGGGGCTAGCAAGAAGATGGCGGCTGGGCTGGCAAGCGTGGATGGCGGTTTGTGGACAGTGTGGATCCAGCCTCCATTGAGAGTATAGTGCCGCCAGAGAGAATATAGTGGTATGACTCCCCTACCTATGGCTCCGTGGGTGTTCCTTTTTGGCCTTACCATGTCCTGCATTATGTGGGGAGCGGGAGCAGAGACCCCGCAGGCCGCCCTGCACGACAACACCTATTGCTTTTAATGGTGATAAAGTTAGATAATCCGAGTTCACTGCAGAAAACTTGCAAGAGAATGAGGAGCCATAATCACCCCAATTCGGACATAGGCCTTATTTACATTTAGGTCTACAAATTGGCAATCTTTATGCTACAGATGAAGTAGAATCCTAAAAGTACATGATTTTGTTTGTTTGTTTATTTACTTATTTATTTATTTCCTATGGACGTTCAAATAATGTTTGGAGTGAATGTAGGTTATAGCATAGATCTAGAGGCCCCCAGGTAAAAGAAAATACACCTTCAATATCATTAACCTCTTTTTGCATGTCTCCAAAATTTCTTGCTTTGATTCTCAGGTACAATCAACAACTGGGATTGACTGTTCTGTGTGAGTTGAGGTGCTGAGAGTAGAGGTAAGACATTCTAATCCTACAGCTAATCAATGAGGAATGAATGTAAATTTCCTACTCCTGTGTTTTGAGGGGTTTTTTTGTCTTTTCTAGATTAGACAATCTGTTAGATAAAGATTCCTTAACAGTAACTTAGTTAAAACTTCTTTACACAACTTGAAGTCTAACAAACAAAATTTAATTTTTTCCTGGACTAAAATTTATTTTGCATTTTTTATACAGCAATGGTTTGATTACAATTTGCAAAATCATAAGAGGTGTATTTTGGAGGCTGGGTGTGGGAGAACTGGGAAGAGCAATTGTCTGTTTAAGTTACATTAGAGAGGAACATTTTCCAAAACAACATTGTAGTATGAAAAATTGGCAGGTTAGTTTGTGAATTGGATTTCAAAGCTACATGGAAGGGCTTGTATTGCAGACTGGAGGGGCCTCTCAAGAATTCTTTGAGGCTCAACAAAATGATGACAGAAGACAAAGCATTGTGGTTACAGAATCATTAATCCTTTTGGAAAATGCACTTTTGGATCAGACAAATAAGTGACAAGTGACAAATCAAGTAGAAGTTTGTGTAGGCTTTCCCATAAAGAAGCTGGTAGAAAGAACATATCATTTTACTAAATGAAAGCAAAGGGAACCTAACTCAAGAAATCTAGATCCCATTTTCAAACAGTTGTTTTGTTTAGTTTTTTAAAACTAAATGGGATGCTTGTGAAGTAGAAAATATTTAGGACAAATCCCGCATTTGTGACTTCCAGTGAAGGATAATGCATCTAAGAGTTGAGAGAGAAGGCAAGGTAGGGAAGGGGAGGAGGGGAGGAGAAAGGAAGACAAAGGAAGGGAAGGGAAGGGAAGGGAAGGGAAGGGAAGGGAAGGGAAGGGAAGGGGGAACGCTGACAATTTTATTTTTTCAAACTTAATGACCAGAATATTATGTTTTAAAACTTTGGAATAAGGCCTGTTTGTGTTTTTATGTTAACTTCTGGAAGTTCTGACTGAAAACAACTCCATACCGGATGTATCAAATCTTTCTAGACTTTACTCTTCCATCTCTCCATTCCTGTTTCACACATATGAAAAGAAAATAATTGGCCATGGGGCGACCGGATGGCTCAGTTGGTTAGAGTGCAAGCTCTGAACAACAGGGTTGCCAGTTTGAGTCCCACATGGGCCAATGAGCTGTGCCCTCCACAACTAAATTGAAGACAACGAGCTGCCTCTGAGCTTCCAGAGGGGCAGCTGAATGGCTCAGTTGGTTAGAGCAAGAGCTCGCAACAAGGTTGCCCATTCAATTCCGACATGGGATGGTGGGCTGCACCCCCTGCAACTAAAGGTTGAAAATGGTGACTGGACTTGTTGCTGAGCTGCGCCCTCCACAATTAGATTGAAGGTCAATGACTTGGAGCTGATGGGCTCTGGAGACACACACTGCTCCCCAATATTCCCCAATAAAATTTTTTTAAAAGAAAATAATTGGCCTTATAGTAATTTGTAGCCATTAAAATTTTAAAGCATTTTTGTCTTTATAGTTAGTAAAGTAAAACAATATTTCTAGAGACCTCAAAGTGAGATACTGATTTGGTGAGTATGTTTCCTGAATGAAAACAATCCAGGCAAGTAGTCTGATAGGTTCAAACAGGAGAAATGGAAATAATTATTTGAGGGTAGGCTGTCCAAAAGAGAAAATTTACCTCAGTTATGGGTCTAAAAGAGGCTAGTAGAACTAAAAGCATTGAAGTACCATCTAAAGATAAAATGTAATTGTTCTCTCAGGTAAGAAGAAAATGTTTTACCATAGGAACAGAAATAGCTAGAAAGGAAATCAATAGGGCACAATTCGGGGACTTCTTAGCCCCATTAGTAAACAAGCCATTTAGACTAGAAGTAGGGAGCTACTGACTAGGCAAGTAAAAACATAAACTATAAGTGTTTATTCAGAAATGATACGATGGCCAGGATTGCTTCAAAATAATACAAGACAAAAGTAAGTGTGTGAGGGTATAGATGAAGCAAGAGTGTCCATAGGTTGATAATTGTTAGAACTGGGTGATGAGTATGTGGGGATTGATTATACTAGGATCTCCGTTGTTAGACATATTTAAATTATTCCATAATAAAAAGTGTAAAAGGAAAACAAAGATATTCTGGGCAGGACAAAGCCCTTGTTTCTGAGGTCACCTGGCTATTTTTAAGGTTTTTAAAAAATAAAATGTGTATGAATTGTTGCCAAGGACAAACAAAAGGGGAGAAAAAAATATGGACTGATTTAGAATTTATTTCACCCTTGAAGAGGAGTCCTGCTAATCTACTCTGTGTTTTACTGAGAAGAGCTTCCAAAATGGGTTGGAAAAATAGTAAAATGAAATTAAAATAAAATAAATTTAAGTTTTAAAAATAAAGTATATCCAAGAAGCTTGGAAGTAAATATATTTTCTTCCCTTTTAAGGTAATATGGAAGAATTGTTTTGGCTTTTGCATAACATCCTGTGGAGGCCTGATGAAAACACTGGGAGATAACAGATTTTTCCTTTTTGCAAATATGCCAGTAGAAGAGAAAGTCTTTATTTAAATCTTCCATGCCTTTCAGGGGATATTCTGACTCCATCTATACATTGATAACATTTATTAATTCATTTTGGGGAAAACCATTTTGCCCTATTTTTACTTGTTGTAATGCTTGGCCACATTTCCTATAAAAATTACGATTAGGATTAACCTTTCCAATTTTGCAAATTTGGTCATCCAATTCAACAATGTAAATGCTTTGACAGCCTTTATTATTATTTCTTGTAAAAGGTAATGAATGAATAATGAGCTCCAAGGGTGTCATTGGGGGTTATTCACACTTGCTAATGGTTAACCACCCATGGCTCCTGAACTGCAGAGCCAGATTTAAAGTCTCCCCAACACAATTGCATCTATTTTAGCTCCCTGCTGGGGAAGGGGGCATATATAGGATTTGTTAAAATCCCCTCAAACTCAAACCAGAACAAAACCTAAATGTGTAATACTTGGGGATTGGTACATAAATTATATCCATAGGTACAACGGACTGTTATTTAGTTATTAAAAATGATGATGGTAGACCTGCCTTGCAAGAAATGTTAAAATAAGTTTTTTGGAGAGAAGGAAAATAAGATAGGTTAGAAAGTGAGATCTACATAAAGAGCATGGAAGAATAAATAAGTGAAATAAAATGATGATGTAGGCCCTCTGCACCAGTCTATAATTGGGCACATGCCTCTCCAACTCCACCTCAAGTGTCCCTGTGCCCCGCTTCCCAACCCTCTCAACCCCTGTCTCTCTATCATTTCAGGCTTGTATAAGATAGAAAAAAAAAGCCTCATCATGCATCCCACTCCTTTTCCCCTTCTCTTCCTCCAAAGGTAGCTGTTGTTAATATTTCCTTGAGTACCATTCTGAAAAACATAGGCATAAAAAGTTTTACACAAAAGGGTTAATACTGTATAGTATTCTGTACCTTGCTTTAAAAAAAAACAAACCGTATCAACATTTATTATTAATCTTTCCATATCAGCTTAATCTGATTTGTTTTATTTTTATAATGTTGCTTTCATGTGTTTTTAAAAAATGTTTTTATTTCGATTCCTTTTTTTTTTTGTGAACTGCCTATCTGTATACTTTGTCCAACAGTTTAAAAATAGGATTGTTCATTTCTACGTTTTGTGTGAGCTCTTCATAAATTAGGTAAATAGGTCTGATGTCTGACATGTACTGCAAGTATTTTTTCCCAGTTTCTTTGCTTTTGAGAATTTCATGGATTTTTTCCTCAAGCATAAGTATTTTTAAAAAACAAAATGCTTGTAAACATTTACATCTTATTGTTTCTCGATTTTTGTGTCCCGATTAATAAGGCCTTCCCCACTCTAAGATCAAATTCATGCCTTCTTCCCTAAGAGGTTGGCTCAACCTTCACAGTATTAACACTTTGGACAGGGTAATTTTTATTGTGGAGGTCTCTGTCCTGTGTGTGGTAGAATGTTTAGCAGCATCTTTAGCCTCTATTCACTAGATGCCCATAGCATTTCCTTCTCTCCAGTTGTGATGACCAAACATTGTCAAACATCCCTGGGAGGCAAAATTGCCACACGCACCCTGCCTGGAGAATCACTGTTCTAGAACATATATAGCTGCATTTTAAATTACTTTAACATTTCAATCTTTGACTCAATGAATTTGTTTTGTTAAAGGGATGAGATAGAGATACAGCTTTATTTTTAACTAAATGTAGTTAATTGTCCCAATTCAATTTATCCCTGATCTGAAAAGCAACCTTTGCCGAAATCCAAATCTCTGTATGTACTCTAATATCTCATTCTTCTGTTTTCTTTTTATTATCAGTGCAAAATTTCTACATTTTAATAATCAACTTCAAAATATACTTTAATATTTGGAGGTACTTGCCCTGTCCTCTTCTCCTTTAGAAGTTCCCTGGCTATTATGAGATCTTTAATTTTGATGAACTGTGGGGGGGAAAAAACCCAAAAAACCTATTGGTATTTTAATGGGAATTGCTGTGAATTTAAAGACTGATTTGGGGAAAATAAACATCTTTCTGTTTTCACTATTGAATCTTACTGCTAGAAAAAATGTTATAGCTTTTATTTTACTTAAGTTTTCCTTTATGTCCCTCAGTAGAATTTTAAAGTTTTGTTCATAAAACTTGCACATATTTCTTGTTAATTTTATTCCTAAATATTTCATTGTTTTATTGCTATTATAAATGGATCCGCTACAGCTTTGGGAAGATAAATGAAAACATGTGAATGAAATAACTACTTTCATGAAAGTAGGAGAAAGGGAGTAAGTTAAAAACTGAAGGTTTTATTTTAATAAACAAGTTAATAGTTTCTGAAGGTCTTATTTTAATAAACAAGTTAATAGTCGAATAAACAAAATAGTTAAAATTTGTGGTGTTATGGGAAAAAACACAAAGCGTACTCAATCAGAGGTGATCCTCTCCTCACCTGCCCCAATCCCTGCCCTGGCCCATTACCATCCCCCTGGAGGACATCTGACAATGTCTGGAGGCTTTTATTGTTAGTCAAAACTTTAGGGGGAGAATCTTACTGGCAAGTATTGGTTAGTGGCCAGAGATGCTGTTAATATCCTACAATGCACAGGACAGCCCCCACAACAAAGAATGATCTTGCCTCAGAGGTTAATAAAGCTGTGGTTGAGAAACCTTGAGCTAGGTGGTGATACTGGGGTTACCTAAATTTAGGTCAGGGTGTCATGAAAACTCCTCTGAGAAGGTGACATTTAGGCCAAATTTTGACTGGTGAGAAATAGCCGGACATGCAGCAAGTGTAGGACCATCCTAGGCCAAGGGGACTTGCAAACAACAAATAACAATGAAAAATCCCTTACATGTGAGTGCAGTATACATATGCACAGAGTGAAGAAATGAATTAAAAGGTCTTTCATATTTCACTTTGTATCTTCTTTCTTGCTTGAATTTTTGAAAACAGCCTTTTTTTTTTTTTTTTTGTAACTTAAAGAAAGAAAAAAGCACAGAGAGCAGGCAGGTTGGAAGAGAGCCTTTTGTAAAACTACAGGTAGATTTCAGATAGATTTCTGAGCAACCCCCACATGTTCAGGAGGCCCTGGTGTCAATCTGTGGTTAGTCTCTGCCCTACACTGCCTTCCATGTCCATTCACCAAAGAATGCCAGAGAACACTTCATTTATTGCCAGATAATTTATGTCCAATACTTGTTTTTATACTTTTAGCTTTGTTATATTTGGATGTGTTATTTAAGTTACCTTGACTTTAAGAAAAAAAGTAACCTACTTTATTATTAAATGAGGTAATTTAAATACATGTTTCATAAACTATAAAGAACAATACTGATGCATGATGTGGCAAATGGAGGGTAAAGGCTGAGCTCAACAAATTATCTTTCTACTCTGTCCCTTTGCCTCTAGGCAAATAAAAATGAGGACTGGGCTACAGAGGGAAAAGAAGGATTGGAAAGGGAAGTATAAGGTCAGAGAAAAGTGATTACAAACTAAAGTAGTAACTTGAGTTACATTATTCATGTAACTAAGAGGAGGAGATAATCCTGCTGGAGTAGATAAAATCAGAAGATGGTGGTAGCCCAGCCCCAGGCCCTTGAAAAGACAGCTTCTCCTTAAGCAGCCCCAACCCCCGGACCTGAGATGTGAAGACGTGATTATAGAACCCTTGTGCAGTGTTGGGAGCCCAGCAGTCTGCATATTTAAAAAAATACATATACCTGTCCCCCAGAGACTAGAAGTAAAAGGGATCAAATAACTGAGTCATCATTCCTCCACCTAGGAGAGTGCCCGATGGAATTCATGTTTAATCAGTGGTTGTTGAATAGGTGAATGAAACACATTCCCCAATCACTTGATAGACCTGGCATCAAAATAATGAATGCATATCGATGCACTTTTCTGGCAAGTTTCCCTAAGTTTCTTTTTGAATTTTTGCCTTTGAAGAGTTTGTGTGCTGTAGAAAGTAACTTATGCAACTCTTTCTTTTCTTGGCCTTGAGGCAGTTTCAGAAGATAAGACACCTAATGTGTCCCTGGAGGGAAAAAATATTGGTGAAAACGTTTATCAGTAACCTTTTCAAGCACCAAGCATCGTCTCACTAATTGATCACACAATTTCCCAGTTTAATTAACATTTATGTGAATTCAGCAAACAATATGTAGCAAATGTGTATCAATGTAATTTTCTTTTTAGCACTTAAAGAATCTTAAGTCATTGGATCAGTCCTACCTGGGACATTAAGGGACTGACAGCGAGAACTGAAACTTGTTTTTCCACCATGGGAACAGCAAATAAACAAAAAATATCCTAAATTGCTGGTTTTTCGAGCTCACACTTTTGATTATTTTCCTTGCCTATGTTATGCAGACTCCTCCAGACATTTTCTTCCCAGAATACACCAACAATACAAAACTCCAAACAAGTTTGGGATAAGCCTCCAAACAAGTTTGGGTTGAGGATGGGGCACATCTACCAGGAAGGCCATCACACAGAGTGGTGTGATGTCCTCTTTGGAGCATCTGGCCAGCTTTAATAACTGCTTCGATACGATTCGCTCGAGTAAAAGCTGAGCATTGGCCGGGTCAAGCCGGATCTCCAGCAAGAAAATTTAAAGTTGGGCTTTTTCCTCCTCGCAATTTGAAAGGGGCTTTTAATTCTGGTCGCCCCTCCTCCTTTCCCTCTAAAGTTTGTTTTGTAGCTATAAACTCGCTTCAACTCTCGGTTTCCATCTCGGTTGCCGGAGACTCGCAGTAACTAGCCAAGTGCACTTAGACCAAGAGAAAGATACCTTTGTGTACAGAATGAGAGCCACCGCGTGGCCAAGGATAACCACGCGGAAGAAGGAAACATTTTTGTCGCAAGCTGCTGAAAGCGGCCAGGGGGAGGAGTTAGCCGACCCGAAGGCGTTTTGTTGAGTGGCTTCGAAAGCTGTCTAGGCAGCCGAAGCCGCTTTCGAAGTTAGCAAACAAAGCGTCTCCCCAGTAACCGCCGGGTTCCAGACAAGGCTCCTGCCACTCAGACCGCGGAGTCGCAGCGTCGGCCGGCCCCCGGCTCCTCCCCGCTGCGTCTCCCCTCCCTCCTCTCCAGTTCCCCAACGGATATGAGCCACCAATCCCAGCAACAAACAACCCTTCAAATGCAAGAACCCAGCGGCCCTCTAACGTGCGGCCCCCACACTCTCCCCGCCCCACATCTGTCTCGCACTCGGGCGCAGCAGCTGATTCATCTCCAGCTAGGCCTGGGGAAGGAACTGAGCTCCAGCAAGTTACAGGGTAGCTTCCAGGCTGGCGGTTTTCCCCAGGACCATGTTCCTTGCTTTGTCGTTTTAGGTGTGTGTTCTCTTAGGTGCCGAGCAGTCGGCAAACCAAAGAAGGAAAAAATCGTAAGGTTTGTGCCTTCTTAGAATGACGTTTTTTCCCCTTGTTTACTCATTTTAAGTCATGTAATTGGAAAAACCACCCAAGCTTTGTAAACTCTGGCTTTAATTCACTCTCCGGGCGGGGGTGCCTTTTTTGGGAGGGTGAGTGGGTGGGAGGCTGGCTTTAGTTTTCAGCGTAATCCTAAAACAGAGGCTCCACAGACTAGTTAGTCATCGTTTGGCTGCCTTAGTCCTTCTCGGGTTTAACCTTATTTCCCCGGAGCTACTCCTGTCGGATTCTCCATCGAGGTTACAAAACAAAACCAGCACAGAGCCGAAACTGGAGGCAGATTCGGGCGCTGACGTCTCTACTAGGGTTATTTACGGATTTTTTTTTTTTTTTTAAGTGATGGGAAAGTCTTACTGTGGCGTGTGACAGTTAGTTTACTTCAAAGCAACAGGACACACGCATGCAAAAACTAGACCCAGAGGAGACGGCGGGGAGGAGGTATGCTTTTTTAAAAAACAGCCGAACAGCATCTGGTCTTTTAAAAGGGTAATTTCATCAAGGAACTTCTGTTGGAATCTTCCTCTCAACCAAAATAAACCAACAGGAACATGTGTTTACTCAATGGCTAATTTGTTTGAAATACCCTTGGAAAGAAGGGGTCCCTTAGCAGGGTTTAAGTCTTAAAAGTAGACTCTGTTTACCGAAACAGATGAGCAGCCCCCATATGATCGCCCCCTTTCCATAAAGGCAGCAGCTGCCGGGGCCCGAGTGTCAGCGGGGCGCGCGCGCGTCTGTCCCCAGCCAGAAACTTTTAAAGAGCATGTGAGCATGACAAGTGTCCGTCGCAACGTGTTAGATTTCGAAACTGCCTAGCAATCCAGTCCGGAACTCGCAGCTTTAGCCCGGGGGAACAGTCATTCGCCTCGGGTGTCTGTGTCTCATCCTCCCCCCCTCCCGCGCACTGTCGCTGTTGGAGGAAGAGCCCCGGGAGAAGGGTGCGACGCGCCGCGCCCGCGTGTCAATAGCAGCCGCTCATTCTGGAAGAAGTTGGTTCTTGTCCCGAATACTTTTCCTACGGTGCCCCGCCCCTTGAATCCGAAGCGGCTGTTTTCTCCCGCGGCTAGAACCGGGATAGTGGAGTGTGGGGCAGCTGTCAAAAACGAAAGGGCGGGGGGGCTTTTCTTCTCTGGGGTAGAGGAGGGGAAGGAAGAACGGCCTTTTTTCCATCTGTTCTAATTTCCTAACCAAACACACATCGCCAGTCCCAGGAAGAAAGGCCCAAAGGAGAAACCTGGGGTGCTTGGCTGGGGTCGCGGCGGCCGAGCGAGGGATGCGGGCAGCGTGCGCGCGGCAGGGAGGAAGGCTCGGGTTTCTGGGTTTCGCCGCCCCCACGAGTGACCGGTGACAGTGGCCAGCCGGGCGCGGAGTGAGGCGGCGTGGCTGTGGCCCTCTGTGCTGTCCTCCCCTGCTGGTAGGTGCGGGGGAGGGGCAGAGGAGCGGCAGGGCGGGCGGGGGACGGGGCGGGCGGCTGGGGGCGGAGGCAGGACCTCCTGTACCTTCCCTTCTTGCCTCTCTCACTCTGACAGCACCGAGGTGCGCCGAGCAGGAGCCGGGAACAAAGGAGCGGAGTGGGGAGGGGAGCGAATTCGGCGAAGGGGAGCCCCCGGACGGCTGCCAGAAGATCCCGGCAGGAGGAAGCCCAAGTGTCACTTGAATTCCACCCAAGAAGCGGGCGCCTGGGATCTGAGCGCCTTGTTTAGCAATAACTGCTGGAGTGCGTCCTACAAGTTACGGGAGAGTCCGCCGGAAAGGAGAACAATCACTTGCTCCCCTGCGCCCCTGCTCCAGGCCCCCCGAGACCCCAGTGTTGCCTCGCGCTGGAAGGGGAGCTTCAGAATGAAAAGCAAGAAAGGTAAGGCTCCCGGGCTGTCGCGGGGTGGAAGCTAGTCTCGAAGAAACGTGCCGCCCGGCCGCGCCGAGCTTGGGGTGAGAGTGACTTGGTGGACTTCCCAGCCCGGGGGCTTCGGCTGAAACCGCGGCGGTTCTCTTTGTTGAGGCTGCGTCTGAAATGGCAGTTGCTGTTTTCCTTCTAGACACAACATGAGGGGCTGTTGTGGGGAGACGGGCCTCTCCATGCTGCTGGCACGTTGTCAAGAAACAAGCTCACCGCCTTGTTTGTGCGCTTCCAAGTTTCATTGTCTCAGCCGACACCCCACGCTCCACTGAGCCGCCGCGTGGCTTCTCACTCTTTCTCGCGGGCGGGGTGTGTGGGCCCGGGTAAGGGGGTCCCCCGCCCCGCTTTTCCTCGTCGGGATCCTGGGGTGGCGGGGAGCGCCTTTGTCTGAAAGTTAGTCTCCGGGGCCCCCCCACTCCCTCCCACCTGGGCCCGGGCTCTGTCTTCTCTGGGTATGGGGTGTTTTCATAATCTAAAGAATGCGACTCTGGCCCTCTAATTGCCCTCGCGGCTCGGAAACTTTGGAAAGTTAGACTTTCGAAAATTCCCGGCCTCTCATAGTTTTCCCACGAAGAATTTGGGGCGAGGTGAAGAATTAAGACTGAGGGCAAGCAGCTAAAAGCGGCGTGCAGTCAGAACGAGTCCAAGTATGACAGGCAGGCTTGGTTGTAAGTGTAAAGAGTGAGCCTGTCATTGTTTCCACCAAGCGTTTCTGGAAGACTTACAACTAAAACTTGCCGTCAATCTGGTTTAAAAACAAAATACACGGGGGGGAAAAAAAACACCGCGAAAGGTCAAAGAATAACTCCCTGTTGAAGTGAACTTTTGAGTCCCTGACGGGGAGGTACCCCGAATGTTCCGTCGTGGGCCGCAGTTGGCTTTTCTGTTGTGATTTATGTGAAGTGGTTCAAAACAGAAGTTAATCACTCAGGGACGCCAGCGGGCGGGTTGGGGGGGGCGCTGCTGCGCACGCGCGGGAGCGCCCCAGAGTTTTTGTAACTCCACATTTTTTCAGAGTCGTCCAGCGAATAAAGTTATAGAGTGAGGCAGCCTCAAGCCCAAGACGGTTTCCCCGGCTCCGTTTTCACTCGTTTAATTCTGGGCTGGTGGCTTTGAAACACGCCTCTCCTCAGGCGTTCCTAGCGAGAGTAAAATTAAACGTCAAAACCCGGGGCTTTCATAGTAGTTGGTATGGTATTCCCTGCGGACCGCTCCCCAAGAGACAGAAAGAGAAGACGAGGGCGTAGAGGTTTGGACAAGTAACTGGGCTAGGGTAGAAGACGCGCGGGGAGTGCCCAGGGTAGCCCCTGGAAGGCCGTGTCTACTGGTGAAGGACTGTCGTGTCTAGAACTGACTGGGATGAGTTTAAGGGGAGGGTATGTTTTTGAAGAGTGGTTCTTGTGAGCCGAAAACTAAGCTGGGCTTCCGCCGGGGGCGGGCGCCCCCCCCATTGTTCGGGCTCTGATGGGGGAGGCGTTGATCAACCTGGGTCCTCCCACTTACCCCCTTAGCACTGCCGGGTCCTCACCGCCCCTCCACCCCTACTTGGACCTTGGGTACCTTCCCCCCAGCACCCCATGCCTTCCCCGGGCCCTCCCAGGTGCCCCCAGCACTCTCAGGTACCCTTCTGGCGCCCCTCACCGCTCCCCCGGGACCCTAGTGTCCCAGCCTCCCCCGCCGCAATTTCAGGTATTCGACCCCTGCCCTTGGTGGCGTCCCCATCCCCTGGGCATTCGGGTACCCCTCACCCTCCTGTAGCCCTCCCCAGCGCCGTCTTCCCATCAGAGGAACGAGGCTGGGACCCGCCGGCTGCTGGGTAGGAATACTCGGGGTCAATAGCCCGGGGCGCGCAAAGTCCTGCTGCTGAGCCCCGACACATGGAAACAATGAAAGGTGACGTGGTGGAGGGGAAACTTTGCAAGTGGTGCAGAGCCGGTGCGGGGGAGCGGAGACAGCCGAGGTTACCCGGGTTTCTTTCCCTTTTTAGGTTTTCCTGGCAAATCCTAGGGGGGTGGGCAGGCCCCTCAAAATGTAGAGATTCACGGCATCGTGTCTGGTTTCTTGTAATACGAAACTCTTTAAGTCCCTGTTGTGCTAACTCGTAGAGTTGGAGGGGCCGATTTCAGCGGAGGCTGAGGAACTCGCAAGAACAAAAGCTTGCTGGCGGTCCTCCCTCCCCGGCTCCTCCCTTCCCTCGCGGCCTCCTGTGTCCTGCCTCCCTCCCACACCCCACCCCGCGACTACCTTGGTGGGGGCCGGCTTTCTCTGCGAGAACTCTAAAAGAACTGTCTCGCCTGGCGTGGGGTTGGACTATTGTGTGTCTTTAGTAAAAGTCTCTGAACATCTTTTCAATGTTTCTTGAAAACAAAAGTACCTTAAACGCAATCGCAGAGCGGGGGGTTTTGTAAGACTGGTTTGTGATAATAGTGTCTCTTTGAAAGCCGAGGATGCCAAAAAATCTCCCCACGTGGCTTGAAACTAATCAGAAATAAGGTTCGTTGAGGAAAATCCTTTAGTCTTTTTGCTCCTCGTTTCTGACATTGTGGAATTCTTGCTTTCGAATTCGTCTGTGGCTGCGTCCAGTCAAGTGCCCCTTGGGGTTTAGTACGAATCCTGTCATTTTGAGATGTTCTGATCAGAAATTTGTTAGGTTAGTTTCACTTTTTCTTGACTGTATACTTAAATTTTTCCTTCGATTATTATTTCTAGATTCCTTTCTAGCCTCTTCTAGATTTTTTTTTTTTTTAAGTCCAACTTTACAACCACTGTCTCTGGCCCTACTCCTTGCCCCCAGTTCCTATTCAGACAAGATTGCTTTTTAGAGCTGTGGGATCCATAGGCCATCTTGTGGCTTTCTAAACAACATTTCCTTGTATGTGGATGGAGTAAAAACGACTGTGAGCCTCACACCCCTCCCCCCAACCACATTTTTTAAAGTGTAAGCAGAGAACAGGACGTTTGGAAACAAGTCATAACCGGGAAACTTTTCAAAAGCTCTGTTACAATAGGAAATGAGTAACGTGGAAAAGTCTTTTTGTTTTTCCAAGTTGAGCCACAATCCAGAGGGAGAGTTTTAGTGAAAACAGTCCTGACAGCAGCAAACGTGGTTTGCTGCAGTGAAATATCAGCTGGTGTAGCCAAGGAACTGTAATCTTAACTTCCTGTTACTTCAGCTTTTGTGCACATATTGGAAATATTTGTTAAGAGGTCCAGAGGCCTGGCATTCATTTATTTAAATGAACTGAGAACAGTAAAGTCGCACTGCACTTTGGTGTTGCTTAACTGAAACCTGCTTTTGTGTGTCACTAACCTATTCTGAAAGATCAGGCTTCTTGTCAAACTAAGTAAGCAGATCAAAGTGCAGGCTTCAGGGTTTTTTGTTTGTTTCAAACTCTTATCAACTTACAGTTGAGAATTCACTGTTCAATGCACAACTTTTCACACTTTTTTAGATTGAAAAAGGGAGGGGGGATAACAGCCTTGAATGTCTGGCTTTTCAGACTGAGGAGTTTTAAACAAATTGCTTTAATCATTCAATCATTAAAAAGTTAGATTTCTTTTTATCAAATCAAATGTAAAACAAGAACTCAATTAAGGTGTTTTTTTTTAATGAATAGCTTGTTACCCAAATTTCAATGTAGGTTTAAAATTTTTCTCAGTAGTGAAAGCAGTTTCAGTTTTAAGTGTATTTATTTTTTTAAAGCAGTTCAATGAAAGCTGGGAAGGGAAGCATCAGATACGTGGGGGTTAAAATTTAGGATTCTTGTATGGCTTATTGATGGCTGTTTATTGAGCCTTGAGCTAAAGTGAATTTGCAAGATCATCCTACTCTTTTGTTAGATCTTGCTTTACTTTGTATTCTGAAAGTTCTGCCTTGTCTATGAATACTCCCTCCAGTACATTCTGCCCCCTACAGTTCAAAACTAAAAATGTGTCTCCAAGTAAAGTGACTCAACTGGGAGAGAGCTCATCCGAAAATCTTTGAATGAGTAGCTTTTTGTTTCCTTGTGTTAAAAGGCTTTAAAAGGATGGCTTGTTTTTAAATCCTCAAAAGTACATTGACTGGTTTAGCACTATGAGGAATATTCTGTTTTTATTTGCTATCAAGGTAAACCACTCAATTAAGGTTGTGACAAAAAAGTTAATGCATACCTTTAAATTTCATGTTATTTTAATTAATATCCTTTATATAGCAATGCTAGTATTTTCAAGCATGCTATAGTTTATAATTCATGTACATTTTTAAAATATTAGATTGTCTTCAAAAAAGAGAATGCATTTCTTTAGTCACTAAGAGTTGCCCACTGTAGTTTTGAAAGGGGGCATACTTAATGACTAAGCATTTGTTATTTAAATTTTTTAACGTTCAAAATTATGTCTAAAAGGGCCAGGTCTGAATTTTTGTTGAACCCAGTCTATGTGTAATTTAAATATTCTCTATGGCTTGTGAATTCTTAAAATTTCTCATAGGATTAAAGTACTTACAAACAAAAGAGAGTTTCCTTTGGAGGTTGCGTATTCAGAACGCTGAACTCTGCTTATTGATAATGTAGTATTCTAGGTTCAGATTAATCTGGCAGTTGAGGTTTATGGAAATTTAAAATTTTACTCAGTATTAGGCATCTAAAGTACTAATAGAAAAATATTTTTGTGTAATGACACTGAACACTACAATGGTTTGTGTTTAGTAAAGAGACTAGTACTAGCCATTAAAAGTAGGTGTCTAGTTTTGAATAAAGGTAAGTAACCATGAAAAAGAAATGACCACGGAACTGGCAGAAAATTTTGACGTTTTATCTTTAGAATACTGTGTTAAATGTTTAATTTTCCCTCGTTATGTCTGTGAAAAATTTGTATGAATCTTCCCTTTTATTTCAAACTTTCAGTGGAAGAGGGAAGAACAGCATTTAAATTGTACATTAGGATACTCATTTTATCCTAGATAGCAATGGCCTCAAAGAGAAGGTGGTTAAACACATTCCGTCTGCTGTAGCACCTTTCTGGATTCACATGTGGTGAGCTATATTCACTTTGGGTGCAGCTTTTTCTCCTCTGCTGGATTAGATGAAGGACTTCTGAGCATCATTCCAAAGGAATGTGAGAAGTTAAATCCTATAGGAAAGTGGGTATGAAAGGGCATCTGATAGTTGGTTGAGAATCTAGAATGTGCTGTTAGTAAAATTACTCTTGAGACTTTACACATGCTCTGGTATTTCAGGACAGAAAACACCGGTCCTCTGCCTTGCTCTCAGTAGTTGAGAAACATGTTTACACTAAATGGTCCAAAGAGATGAGCTTTGCAGTAGGTGCTCTGCTGATAAAAGTGGTTGACTGCTGGCCTTTGTCCTTTTCTAGGTGTTGTTGCAGCATCCGGCAGTGAGACTGAGGATGACGACAGCATGGACATCCCCTTGGACCTTTCCTCTTCTGCTGGCTCAGGCAAGAGAAGGCGAAGGGGCAACCTGCCCAAGGAATCTGTTCAGATTCTCCGTGATTGGCTATATGAGCACCGATACAATGCCTATCCCTCAGAGCAAGAAAAAGCATTACTGTCCCAACAAACACACCTATCTACACTACAGGTAAGGAAAAAGAACATTAGGTGTCTGCACACAGATTTCTTTTTTATCCGAAGTCATTTTATAGCATTCCTGTATGTCAAATTATTAAATGCCTCCCCACTCAAAAAAAAAAAAAAGTAGAAATACCTTTTTCTTGTAAACATTATAATGCTGAAAGCTGATAACTGGCTATTTAGAGAAACAGAAACACTTGACAGTCATCTGTCAAATAACATTGCTTTTAATGCCTAAAAGAGCCTTCCTTTATGCAACGAACATAAAAAGGAGGTTAAATCTTACTGTATTACCCAGGAAACTGGTTTGATATTTAAACAAGGACAGGCTTCAGTGAGGTAATTCATGTTATGTCTGTTGACACAGTCATTTGAACTGGGAAAAATCAGTCACTGGGAAGAGTGGCCCCTTTTCATACAGGAGAGGTTCTCTTGTAGTTGATTAACTTAAACGCTGGGGCTATAGTTAATCGGTTAATATGGGGGAGAGTCAAAAGGTAAACCTCCCGCTCTAAAATCATTTTTGAGAATTTATACTTTTTTCTTCCTCCTGAAAAGATTGAAGGATGATGAGACAATAAAAGGGAATTCGTATTAGAAGAGGAGGTTTATGACCGGGAGCAGCTCTTTTTCTTGGCTGGGCTCAAATAACCTTGAAATAACTTTGTAAATTCCGATAAACCCTTTCATGCCTTCTTTAATGCAGAGAGAGAGAGATCAATTAGGCATTTGTGAAAGGTTCTCAGAACCTGTTTGCTGAGTGTTAAAGTATACCCATGTGATTTCAGGTCTGTAACTGGTTCATCAACGCCCGCCGCAGGCTCCTCCCTGACATGCTGAGAAAGGATGGCAAAGATCCAAATCAGTTCACAATTTCGCGCCGTGGGGCCAAGATTTCTGATGCTAGCTCTGTGGAGTCAGCAATGGGCATCAAAAACTTCATGCCAGCTCTAGAGGAAAGCCCATTTCATTCCTGTACAGCTGGACCAAACCCAGCCCTAGGGAGGCCACTGTCCCCTAAGTCGTGTTCTCCGGGATCAGTTTTGGCTCGTCCATCAGTGATCTGTCATACCACTGTGACTGCATTGAAAGATGTGCCTTTCTCTCTCTGCCAGCCAGTTGGTATAGGACAAAACACAGATATACAACAGATAGCAGCCAGCAACTTTACAGACACCTCCCTCATATATCCAGAGGACACATGTAAATCTGGACCAAGTACAAATACACAAAGTGGTCTTTTCAACACTCCTCCCCCTACTCCACCGGACCTCAACCAGGATTTTAGTGGATTCCAGCTTCTAGTGGATGTTGCACTCAAACGGGCTGCAGAGATGGAGCTTCAAGCAAAACTCACAGCTTAACCCTTTTCAAACAAAACAGTTCTCACAAATGTTATGATTGCCGGGGTGATGGCAAGAGATGAATTGCATTATTTTATATATTTTTTTATTAATATTTGCACATGGGATTGCTAAAATGAAGCTTCCTGTTACTGAGATGTCTTCAATGGAATACAGTCATTCCAAGAACTATAAACTCAAAGCTACTGTAGAAACAAAGGTTTTTTTTTTAATGTTTCTTGGTAGATTATTCATAATGTGAGATGGTTCCCAAGATCATGTGATTTTTTTTTTTTCCTCCCCTTCCCTTATTTTTGTTGGTGTTTTTTCAGACTGTGCAATACTTAGAAAACCTATAGCATCTTCTCATTCCCATGTGGAACAGGATGCCCACATACTGTTTAATAAATTTTCTTTTTTTTTCAAATAAGTATGAATCTAGTTGATTGATACCTTTTTTTCATGACATAATAAAGTATTTTCTTTAAAATTTACTGTAACAGAGTATTTTGTTGAGGGAGGTGCTTCTTAAAAATGAGTAGGAATATAGCACCCCAATGAGCAGGAAGTTGGGGGTAGGGTGGAGTGTGAGTTAGGGGGGTGTCACCAGCTTTTTGAAGAACTGTGGACAACAAGCCAGTATGTATAAACAGGATGTGATATTTACTCTTGATAGGAGGCATAGCTTTACTTAAAACTACATGGCAAATTGAAATGAATCATTCCATTAGTGTTTAGCTAACCACTAAATCCCTTGGTGATCTGTCCTGCATATTTTAAGACATGGCCAGTGTGGAAAAGTCTCGAAGCACCTGATTATGGCTTAAACTTTCAGAAGTAAACCGCCTAAGCAGTCACTTAGCATTTGCCCTTATTTCATGTTACCTTTTAAAAATAGGTAAGGACTGTACATTCAAATACAGCATTATTCAATACAGCAGTATCGAAACCACGTTTTAAAACATTTTCTAAAGTGATTAAAACAGTGGAGTTCTGTCTTCTGTGGGATTATTAGTTTATTAGGTTTATATTCTAAGGTCACAGTTTATGAAAAAATATGGTGTCATAAATAAGTGGAGTTTGTTGGGATACACAATTACTTAAGCCAGGATGGCCAGAAAGGAATTGATGTTTCTTTCGCTTATATGGTTGAGGAGATTTGTCACATGCCACAAAACCATTCTTTGTAGTAGTGCTTAGTATGAGGTTTCTTTGTTATAACAGTCATATTTCCAGCCGTGACCCAGCTATGAAGTTTGAGGGAGCACCATAGCTTCAGTTTTGTTTAAACATGTAGAAAAATTCTAACAAATTTAAGTTTGTCTAATTTTGAAACCCTATTTAGAAAGTCCCTACTGTAGAAAGAGCTAAACTCAAAGATGAGAGAGAAAAACTGAAAAGGACATCCAGGAGGTGTAAGAAAAATGAGGAAAAAGTGTGGTACTGTATCCTGTGAGGAGCACAGCTTTGAAGGGGCACATAAACCAGAAGTGGGCTGGACCCATTTCAAGGTCAAAGAAATAGATAAAACCAAAAATGAAATAAAGTATATAAAAGGAACAAAATAAACAAATAAAAATGAGATGAAGGTGATTAAGAATCATTACTTGCTCTCATAGTTAGATCAAAGGCTGAAAATATTCCAGTACAGATAAGGGAGACCAGCAAATCATAAAAGGCTTCCCTTGTTAAGATGTTTTATGAATCATACTAGAAAGGAGAAAAGGAGCCATATGAGTGATTAAAAGGAAATGTCAAGGGTCAAATGAAACCCACAGGTTTAAGAAAATGAATCACCCCAAATTGTTTTAACTTTTTTTCCCTTCTTGAAAATTGATCTAGATCCTGGTTGACAACTTGTGTTTAATAAATGTAGCTGAAAAGGTAAATGTAAGAAAACGTCAAATCTAAACCAAATAGAAATGATTTGCTTAGTATTTGCATGGTATACCTTTTCAATTCCTTATTTTTAGCCTATTTGTATTGAAAGTTCATTCCTTTTAGATAACATATAGTTGTATCTCTTAACAATCTCTGCCTTTTACTTGGTATGTTTGGTTGATTTACATTTACTGTAACTATTGATATGTTTGGATTTGTTTACCATTTAGGGTTTTATTCCCTCTATTCCTCTTTTCCTGTCTTTTGGGTGATATGAATATTTAGTATTTTGTTTTTATTTTTCTATTGGCTTATAAACTTGTTTTTTTTTTGTTTTTTTCAAATACACTTGACATTTTATTTTTGATGGTTGCTCTTTGATTACAACATACATCTTTAATTGATCACGATCTACATAGGGTTACTATACTACTTAATACAAAATACAAAATCTTGCAGTATACTTTCATTTAGTCTCTCCTTTCTTTCTTGTGTTTCATATATATTATAGCTACATACATGATAAATCCAACAGGACAATGTTGTAATTTTGTTTTAAACAGGTATGTGTTTTAACAAAAAATTAAGAGCAGAAAGAAGGTATATATAGTCTTTCATGTTTGCTAAATATTTACCATTTCTGAGGCTCTTCATTCCTTGTGAGTCTGAATGACATGTTGTCATTTCTTTTCAGTTTAAAGAAATTTCTTGAGAATTGTGCCAGTGTGTTGGTGGCACATCATCTGTTTTTGTCAATTGGAAATGACTTATTTTACTTGCATCTTTGAAGGATAGTTTCACTAAAGATAGAATTCTGGGTTGATAGTCTTTGTTTTTTCATCATTTTAAAGACATTTATTATCTTCTGGCTTTTACTGTATCCAATGAGACATCATTTGTCATTTGTATCGTCTCTTGTATCTAATGTCTTTTTCTCTGGCTCTTTTATCTTTGAATTTCAGCTGTTTGACTAATGTACCTAGATATGGTTTTCTTTGTTTTTATCCTGCTTGGGGTTTGTTGTGCTTGGATCAGTAAGTTTATGTTTTGTTTTTTACCAAATTTGGGAAATTTTGGCCATGTCTTCAATTTTTTTCTGCTTTCTAGAACTCCAGTAGATTTAGATTAGATCACCTGAGATTGTAATACATGTCTCCAAGGCTGTTTTTCTTCAATGTTGTTTCTCTATTCAGATTGGATAATTTGTATTAATTTATTTATCTGCACATTGTAATCACCTGGAAAGCTTAAAAAAAAAAAAACTGTAGCTTCACTTTTAAGAATTTTTAAAAGCTCCCTGGTGATGCTAAAGTTTGGGAACCACTGCCCTAAATAATTCATTAAACAAGCCAAGTCAATTTATCCAATTAGAGTTTAACAAATTTGAAATTGGCACTGAGCTCATACTGTAGTATACATATAGTCCACACAGTGTGTAAAGCCAAGCCTCTAACAAATAGCAGGAAACTAAAAATGCATTTGTATCAAATCAAAATGTAAAGTTTATCTCTGGAAACTGGCTAGAGAGTAAATGTTCAGAGATCTAGTTTTAGTTCTCATTAAGTAATTAAAAGGAGGATGTTATAATTCTGTTGCTTTTAAGTTCTTTCCAATGATTTTTGTTTTGAAATTTGCTCAAATGATTCTGTGAATAGCCAATATGTATTACGTTAGTTAACATTTTGTTTTCCAGCCTATGTGTACTGTAAATCTCCACAATCTGGAACATCACTTATTTTAAATGATCTGATTCTTTCAATTGTAATGTCATCTGGTATTATTTGTGAATCCAGTATTGAAATGAAAAATGTTAGATTAATTTGGAAAGGGAAAGATATTTGTTGACTTTTACATTATTACACCACTATATTGATTGAAGATTTTATGTGCACATCTCATTTAAGCCTCACAACCCTGATGAGAGATGGTATTCCCATTGTGTAGCTAAGGAAACTGAGACTCATCAAAGTTTGTGGTTACCAGCTGTAATAGAGCCCACATCCACTGGGTGATTCTGCAAGTTTACACTCTCTCACTGTGCCTGAAATGAAATGACTTGGAAACACCCCATTTTAATCACACTGGTCAGTAAAAATTTGGTGGTTGCTTTGGCAGATAATCATATAATACAAGTTTTATCTTCCACGAGCCTCAACTTACTGTTCTGTCTATCAACCCCCACCCCACACCATTCCATTTTTCTTTGGCTACTTCTGCTTCTCAGGGAAACTTGCAGGATCTGACACAACCTCCTGGTTTCCTAAATCTTATGACTGGCCAGGGCCTGAAATAATGAACTCTCCAATGCTAAGAAATCTGTTTTGTAGTTTCTTTATATTAAGTCTTAACACTTAATTTATTATTCAGTGCATTTCATGTCCCTAATTATCAGCTTTCTGAGCCTGTGACCTTGGACTACTACCATTTTTAGTACATTTCTGTTTTTTATTTTGACTGTGAGAATCTTTAGATTTATCCTAGTGTCTACAGTTACCCTGTGTTGCTCCTTTCAATTTTCCCTGTACAATAATTATGTCTTTTAAGCTATATTTCCCCAAATAGAGATGAGGGACTGCTCTGGAACAAAGATATGGCTTCTTTGAACAACACTCAGTTTTAAAAGGAAAATGAAGATGTATGACAGTGCTTTCCCACTCTTCTTCCAACCCCAAACATCCACCTTTTCTGAAATAAGGCAATGTATGTTGATTAGATCCAAAGGTCTTAAATGATATACACCATGGGGTGAAGATCAGCTTTAAAATAAACAACTCCATGTGAAGAAAATAAAGCAGAGCATTATTTTCCCTTCAGAGACCTAAGATATAGCAGGTATAAATTTACCCTGTGTAAGTTTTATAAAACCTGCCATCTCCAACTTGACTAAAAGATTAACTTTATTTGGTGAAATGTGTTTCTAGTCGCTGGCAGGTGCTGCTCTGATTTGCCAACTCTTGTTAATTTAAATCTGCAGAGGTACCTTTGATCAGTCTCCGAGCCGCACAGGTTTCCCTACTTGGCTCGGAAAACATCAAAAGAACTGTAAAGTAGACTCTAATCTCTGCCTTCCTTTTTCTACGTCTGCCCACTGGGTTCACACAGAAGCATGTTTTTCTTGAAAGGCATTCTCCACAATTGCACTGGGTGTCACAATGTTAAACCTGCATCCATGTGTGGGGGAGGGGTTATTCCTCTTTGTAACTCAAATCTCTGCAAATGGAGAATCTGGGCTCTTAGGCTCATTTGCAATGACATTTGTGTGGGTATGTAAATTAATACCTGCTAGCCTGATGCTGGAAGTAACTGGAATAAGTAGTTCAGTTTAGGGGAACTCTTATCAGTAAAGCAGCTACTAAGTGCAACATATCCTGCCCATGACGATGTCACAGCCTGTTGGCAATGTTAATTGGAACTTTGGCAATGGATTGGGAATTCTGAGTTATAAACATAGGCAAATGTTCCTTACCAAGACATTTATATTCAAGGGTTGTCAGTCAGATAACACCCAGTCTTTTTTAAATTTGTCTTTCATCCTTTTTACACTCAATTGCAAGTCAATACTTGTCCTTGGGCTTTATTTCCCTTTGAAGGCCCATGCAATTTTGGCCTCCAGGATTTTATGCCTCTGTATTTGGATTTCTAAAAATGCCTTATTTTTTACAATGCCTTGGGAGGTATTTTAGAACAACTGGGGCATAGGTGAAAGAACTGGATTTGTGCACCCTCGGGCAAGTTAGTTGGCATCTGTAAGCCTTGGGTTTCTTCATCTCTAAATTTGGTAAAAACAAGGTTGTTGAGAGGATTTAATGAGGTAACAGTGGAAACTCTATAAAAAGTTTAGAGCAAAGCAAATGTGTGTTGTTGCATCTCAGACAGAAGGTCCTACCTCTATCTACCTAGCATTACCTGGGCCAGGTTCAGATTTCTGCTTCCACCTGCCAGGTGAATGTTCCTAATTCAGTTTCAGCCTTTGATCTTGTCCTGCCAGGCCCTAGCCCTGCCTGTTCTTCCCACCTCCAGCTGGCCTTTCTCCAGTTTCTTACAATTCCCTTCCCCCATCCTTAATGCTATCTCTGCTTCCTTCTTTCCTAGGATGTTATACAAGAAAGTGGTGTGAGGGCTTCAATAACGGGTTGTAGGCTGGGGAGAGTGGTGGCCCTTATGCCAAAGACTAGGTAACCATCATCTCTCTCAAACTAAGCTATTTGAATTTTTACTATTGGCATCATTCCTGCTAAGTTCACAATAACACCAGTTCTTAGTTACTGAAGGGCTGAGTATCCAGAACCTCTCTGATTTGCTTTCTCCTCTCTCTCTGGACTCACTTCAGTGGAATACTCTGAAGAGATCTCCTTTTGCCTTTTGTGATTCCGCCCCCCCTCCCCCCGTTCTTGTAAAAGATGCTAAATTCATTATGACTGTGGAATAGAAACAGAGGTATATTTGTTCAATTTTTCTTGGAGATAGAAGGACTTTTAGGGATCACTTTGATCAGATGAGAAAACTGAGTTCATCTTTTAGCCTTTTCAAGTTACTTGATCTCTCCAAGCCTCAGTTTCCTCATCTCTTTGTTTTATACTCCTGGGAATATTTATAATATATCACAGTCAGTCTTTTACTAGGAATAATGACTGGTTTACTCGAATCTCATTTGTGTATTGGAGTTTTTGCCTCATTTCCTAATTAGTCAAGGAAAAAGTCATTCCTTCAACTCTCTTCTTCACTCTTTGCTCTCCTTTTTTCTTTTTTTAGCCCCTTTTTAATTCATTCACCAATTTAGTATAAAGGGTGTTATTATAAAGGATACAGATAAACAGCCAGATGAAGAGGTAACAGAGTGAGATCCAGGAAGGTCTTGAGTGCAGGAGCTTCTGTCCCCGTGGAAGCGGTGTGTGCCACCCTTCCTGCACGTGGATGCATTCACCAAGCTGGACGCATCTTGCCTTTTGGGATACTGATGTACAGCTGAAGCTGCCACCTGATGTAGAAGGAAGAGCACTGCGCTTAGCTTCAGAGGAACTAAGTATATACTAGGCCAGCGTAACACAACCTTCCCTAAACTGGTTTTCTTACCAGTATAGCAAAAGGTTGGATTACATGATCTCTTCAGCCTCTGAAAGCTTTAACTTTCTAAGGACATAGAAAATAATACATATAGATCTAATAACAGTGTAGGTACTTGAAATCAATAAAAGTTTCATAGGGAGGCCAGATGACTCAGTTGGTTAGAGGGGGAGCTCTCAACAACAAGGTTGTCAGTTCAATTCCCACATAGGATGGTGGGCTGTGCCCCCTGCAACTAAGGTTGAAAACAGCGACTAGACTTGGAACTGAGCTGTGTCTTCCACAACTAGAATGAAGGACAACAACTTGACTTGGAGTTGATGGACCCTGGAGAAACACACTGTTCCCCAATATTCCCCACCCCCTAAAAAAAAAACTTAAAAAAAGTTTCATAAATAATGTTTCATAAATACTGATCATCAGTATTCTCCAAATGATGAAATTCAGTTTTCTCAAAATGATGAAATAACTCCTTTCTTTGGGCAAAACTGTCAAAGGGTAATTGTAAACTGTAGGGATGACTCTTCTGTCCAGGGAAGAGAATAGTCTATATTAATATTAAGTTGGAGAGTCTAAGTCATGGGAATTTTGAAGAGGAAGCAGCTGCAGAGAGCAGAATATGAGGGCAGGGAGCATAGAATGGGGTGGTGCCATTGAGGAGGTGCCAGAAGAAGCAGTGCACCATGCGCTGGCGGCTGGAGAGTGCCAGGCCAGCCCTACCAAGACCAGGTGTAATGTTCTTAAGTGGAGACAGAAGATGGGAGGATCTCAAGGACCTTGAGGATATTTTGAGGACACACAGAGCTCCAGAGAAAACTGTAGTTGATTAAGAAAATGACTGTAACAGTAAACTTAAGGAGAATTCAGAGGGGCATTTGGGAACCAGATAGGAAAGAAACTTATGACTCCAAAGAATAAAAATGTGTAGTCTTACCAGTGTCACCCCAATAAATTTAATAAATACACACACATATCCATGCACACACATACACACACACATGTAGCCTCTAAAGTCAGGATGTAGTATGCAGTGTTTTTAAAACTGAGCTGTACCTTCAGAGAAGCTGGGCAACTGTATGCTTTAAAATGAAGGATGTTTGAAGAATAGTGTCTTACTTGAAAGAGAGCTGCAGTTAGGCAAAGCAGATAACTTTTGTGCATGGAGAACATTTACTTTGTGTCCCATTAGGCAAAGGGGGAGAGGGCAGGATGGGCAGTGGGAGGTGGTGGAACAGGAAGACAGGAATAGAGCCCTGGGAAGCCTTTGAATAGAACCCAGGTCCTATCCGCTGGCTGTGTACCAGAATCTCCTGACGGAAAGTTTTCAAATACAGGTGTGTAGGCTCCACCCAGGGCCCAGTGCAAAACACATATATGGGGTCTCTTTGAGAAACAGAGGAAAAGTACCATTAAAGGTACTAAAATGTAAAACTTTTTTCTTCTTGTTGAGTTGTTATGGTGTTTTCTATTTGCTATTTAATGTTGTTTTAAGTAAAGAAAAACTACAATTTTAAATTATTAGCATGAAATGAATTTTTACTTTTCATCTTTATATTGTGCAATGCCAGTTTTAAATGAAATATAAGAGCATTTAACTCATATGTGGAATCATCCAAATTACAATTTCTATTTCATAGCTTATACATGCATATATATTTTTTGTTATAACTAGAACAGTGGAAAGATTGCATAAAAGCAAATAAACTGTTGTTTGTTTGTTTTTTTCACTTCTTAATATGTTCACATCCTATCAACATTCTCTACCTTCAGCTTACTGAGTAAAGAAGGACTGAAAGAAGGAACTATGGGTTACCCCTTCTTTCCCTTTCCTTTTATGTCATCATTTTTAGCATAAGTGAAAGTAACAAGAGCAAGAAAGAATATGATAGAGTTCCCTGTTCATGTTTCTTAGAATGTCATTGCTTTCTTTCTGGTTCTAATGGAAAGCATGGCTTCTTGGGGCTGTCAACATCTCCACTTACTTAGTTGTAGATCTAGCACTTTACCTGGAATCTACTTTTGAGTCTCGCTGATTTTTCCGTATCTCCATTGGGGATCTCCAGTGGGTCCACTGGGATCTTGTATTCATGGGGCATGGAGACTGCTATATGAAAATGAGGCAGCAAGGAATAGCTACAGACACATGTGATGTGTATGGCCTCAGCTCATGCATATCCACTATTGTCCTATTGTACTTCATTTACAAAACATAAATTCAAAAATACACTTATTAAGAATTTTAAGATAGTGATAGCAGAGAGTTAAACCAAGTACTGGTCCCTCTGAGCATGAAGCTCTGTGCAACTGCATATCGCATGTCTATGAACAACCGTGGTTCCACTTCAGTATTTTCCAGCCCAGAGTTTACTTCTAACTACTACTCTATCCAGATCTATATGGAGGGCCCCTGAAATGAAGGCAAAGTTAGGGGAAAGTGAGGAAAAGCCACGCCCCATCAGTGTTGCTAAAGATCTGGGTGAAGAGGTTGAAAGGAAAAGGAACTCTGGGCAGCCAGTCCTTTCTTTTCCTTTCCTTCTATGTCATTATCGTCAGAGTAAGTTGAAGCATTCACCATGACTAAGCTGCAGGCCAGCACTAGAGATACTCTGAACAGCCGTTAACATTTTGTAATTCTGAGAGTTGGTCCCAACAAGTGTGGCTCTGTGGAAGAATATATCATTCCTCCCAACCTGATTTTTGCCTTCAGTCCTAGGAAGCCAAAGGACCATGACAAAAGCCAGACCTATCAGACCCCAAATAGGAAACCCTGGTCTAGGGGGGCTAGTAGTCCATCATCATTTATAATAAAATCTAGCTGGATCAGTCCTAAGCCTCATATACAGGGAAGGCTGGTGATGAACACTCAATCTATTCCTGCAATCGAAGTTACTATGTACTTTACCCTATATCCAGACCCAAACTTAGATTAAGTGGTATCCAAACTAGTTTTTCCACAACCTATTCTGGAAATGGAAATTTAAGATAAGAGAGTAGTTCATAAAAGTATTACTGTCAGGAGACGATCTCCTGAGTCTGTTAACATGGTTGATAATTTGCTTTAATGGAGCAAGAACTATCAAAATGCCTTGTTAGTGCAGTATTTCCCAATACTTTCTTATCATGGCAGACGTAGAAAGCGGTCACGTATGTACAGCACAAATGACAGCTGAAGGCTGGAGAGCCTGCCTGGGAATTCCAGTTGTCCCACCTAGCCTGGAACTCCAAGGACTGCTGAGTTCTCAGTATATGTTAACCCCGTCACTCCATGGGCCCAGGCACATTGCATGGGAAGCTCTGCAAGGGCAGACACGGTTCCTCCACAATGGTCATTTCCCCTTTTTTCCTTTCCAACAGTATATATCTTTCATTTGGGGAACCGAATAATTTAGGGAAAAGTGATACTACTCCTGGCTCACAGAGGTAAGCACAGGATTTTGGCTAAGCCAATTGGTGCATCCATTGCCTTGGCCTTGATGACTAGCTCTGGTATGGCACTCTGCCTGTCCATCCAGAGTGAAACTCATGCCTAGAATACTGGGACAAAACTGATCCCTCCTCCTCTGGACACTGTGTGTGTGGACATGAGTCCACTGCTGTGTCCACTGAGCCATCAGGACAGAAGCCAAGCTGGAGAAGCCAATGTTTGGAAGAGGGCAGGGCAAATGAAAGGAATCCAGGAGCCCTGATTCTATCAAAAACCTCTAGATAATTCCAGACCTGAGGGTTACATGGTTTTTAAACTTGGAACTTATAGAAACTAATACAATTATTTTATTGTTTAAAGATCTAGTTATCTTTCCTCTTAATTGTAACTGGCTGCATCCTAACAGGCACCAGTTCCCATACTCCTCTAATACTAATGCATCTACAGCGAGTACTTACAGTTTTTCAGTAGCAGTATGGAAACATCTACCCCAATTTTTCATTCATACAGAATTGTTAAGAACATCCATTTGAAAGATGTTTGGTCAGAGTTAGACCCACTGTCTCTGACCATGAGGTGCAGTAAAACAAACTGGGCCATACAGAAAACCAATCTGGGACACTGGCCAGTTGGTGAGGCTCATGAACCAACTGAGTTAAAACTGCTGTGCCATGACATACCATAGCCCTAGGAGATG
This sequence comes from Rhinolophus sinicus, assembly GCF_036562045.2. NCBI lineage: Eukaryota > Metazoa > Chordata > Mammalia > Chiroptera > Rhinolophidae > Rhinolophus > Rhinolophus sinicus. The sequence goes on from NC_133758.1 coordinate 45,624,343, forward strand.
TATAGGTGGCTTACCATTAAGGATTCTGGAAGCATCCAGGTGCTTCTAAAAGTGGAATGACTCTACGTTTAGAGACCGAAGACCAGTCTCTAATTGCTGACTCTGCAATTTCCTTGCTTCATAACTTTGAGCCTAATTTCTTCATCTAGAAAATGGAAATAACATATACCTTATCTGCCTCACAGAGATTTTGTAAGGATAAATGAGGTAATGGAGGCTGATGTGCTTCATAAACCATAAACATTGAACGAACATAGTGGATTATTGGTAGAGAATTTTTAAAGACCTGATAGGCATTCACCAGGTGAATGTCAACTACCTCACAATTATTTTACTTTTTTAATTGTGGTAAAATATATATAACATAAAATTTAGCATCTTAACTATTTTCAAGTGTACAGTTCAATGGCATTAAGTACATTCATATTGCCGTGCAAATATCATCACCGTTCATCTCCAGACCTCATCATGCAAAACTGATACTTTATTCAGTAAGTGTAGGAGCCTGACTCAGAGAAACTATGCTATCCGGCAGCACATGACCTAATTCCCGGAACAGTCAGTTTGCCCTTAAAAGGTCACGTCTCTGATAAGTAAAGCCCCTTCCTCATTCCGCTCTCTCCTTCCTCATTCACTCCCCGCCCAGTTTACCCTAACCCATATAATCTTGTAGCTGCAATAAAAAAATTTGAGGCTTGATCAGAACTTTGTCTTGCCTCCATTTCTTCGCGCCTCCTATTTTCTCTTTTCAGGGTGTCTCCCTTCGGTCCCTGTTGAATGCCCCGCTGGTCGGGGCAAGTAAGCAGTAGCTTCCCTCCCCCCAGCCCCTGGCAACCACCGTTCTACTTTCTGTCTCTATGAATTTGACTACGTTAGGTCTCTCACATAAGGGAAATCATACAATATTTGCCCTTTTGTGACTGGTTTATTTCACTTAGCATAAATGTCTTCAAGGTTCATCCCTGTTGTAGCATATGTCAGGGATGAATAGTCTTTCATTATAGACTATTTAAAATATACACATTTTAAAAATTCATTTATCTGTCCATGAACACTTGGGTTGCTTCCACCTTTTGGCTATTTTGAATAATGCATTTATAGACATAGGTGTAAATATCTCTTTAAGACCTTGTGTGGGGACAGAGCCAGGAGTGCAGTTTCCAGTCTCTCGGCCTCACCTAGAAAGGTGCTGGCTCAGGTCGTAAATGGCCATCAACTGTGATTGGATGGCCATCAGCTGTGGCTAGTTGGCCGTCAGTGTAACCAGTGAGCCATTGGCCACTAATATAACTGCTGTGGCTAGGCTAGCAGCAAAATGGGGGTTAGCAAGGAGATGGTGGCTGAGCCTGCAAGTGGTGCAGTGAGGGTTGCGAACAGTGTAGCTCCTGTTTCTTGTTTCTCCAACCCAGCCGCCAGCGAGAGTACAGTGGTATGACTCCCCTACCTATGGCTCCGTGGGTGTTCCTTTTTGGCCTTACCATATCCTGCGTTCTTATATGGGGAGCGGGAGCTGAGGCCCCGCAGGCCGCCCCGCACGACACACGGCACAGCGAGCAGGGTAAGGTGCTGGCCAAAGCTCTCCGAAGGGCAGTGGAGCAGTTTGTGCGTATGAACACTCAGTCTCAGGAAGACCAGGAGGAGCAGCCACTGGAGAGCTGAACCCCTGTGGAGAGGTGGAAAGCCGTGGATGGTTCCCCAACCAGCAAAGGCCAGAGAAAGCAAAGGACATTGCAGCCCTGTGGGCTGGGAAGTGCTTGCTGAGGCAGCCCGGATGCGGGACTTGTCCCAGGAGGAAAGGCTTGCTGAGTCCTCCGTGGGAGATGTGGGTGGTCAAGGTCATCCCTCACCCCCAGGACAGCCCTGGCAAATGACTATGGACTATGGGGAATTGCCTTCCATCCCTAATTTAATGTACCACTTGACTGTTTGGGAACATACCACCATGTAGTGGAACTGGCGGATGTTTGCTTTTGTGTCTTGACTGGCCGCCATCGAGAATATGTAAGCACCTTGACTTTGAGCTGCTGTTGTTCCAGCACGGTACCCTGAGAGTCCCTGGCTGAGTCCAGGAAGTCTGGCTAAGCCCAGAGAGAGTGGCGGTGCCCTGAGAGGCCCTGGCTGTGCCCGGGGAGACTAGTGGTACCCTAAGAAACCCAGGAAGTCTGGCTGTGCCCAGAAGTACTGGTGGTGCCCTGAGAAGACAGCCCTGGCTGAGTCCAGGAAGTCTGGCTGTGCCCAGAAGTACTGCTGGTGCCCTGAGAAACCCTGGCTGTGTCCGGGAAGACTGTTGGTACCCTAAGAAGCCCAGGAAGTCTGGCTGTGCCCAGAAGGACTGGTGGTGCCCTGAGAAACCCTGGCTGTGCCCAGAGAGCCTGGCTGTGTCCAGGATATTGCATTCACCTCCAGGCTCCTTGCACAGGGCCCCTCGTGGAAGACACTTGTTGCGTAGATTGTGAGGCGAGACCCTGTAGGGGTGGAGTGTGGGGACAGAACCCCAGAAAGCAGTTTCCAGGCTCTCGGCCTCACATAGAAAGGTGCTGGCTCAGGTAGTAAATAGCCATCAACTGTGATTGGATGGCCATCAACTGTGGCTTGTTGGCCGTCAGCTGTAACCAGTGAGCCATTGGCCACTAATATAACTGCTGTGGCTACGCTAGCAGAAAATGGGGGCTTGCAAGAAGATGGTGGCTGAGCCTGCAAGCGGCGCAGTGAGGGTTGAGAATTGTGTGGCTCCTGTTTCCTGTTTCTCCAACCCAGCCGCCATCGAGAGTACAGTGGTATGACTCCCCTACCTATTGCTCCGTGGGTGTTCCTTTTTGGCCTTACCATGTCCTGCGTTCTTCTGTGGGGAGCGGGAGCTGAAACCCCGCAGGCCGCCCCGCACGACAGCTATTTTCAATTTTTTCAGGATCTACCATAATAGTGTTTTCTATAGTGGCTGTACCATTTTACATTCCCATGTGCAATGCAGCAGTGTTCTAATTTCTCCACATCCTTGCCAACACTTGTTAGTGTCTGTTTTTTGGATTGTTTTGTTTTGTTTTGTTTTATAGTAACCATTCTAATGGATGTTAGGTGGTAACTCATTGTGTTTTGACTTGCATTTCCCTTATAACTAGTGATGTTGAGCATCTTTTCATATGCTTAGTGGTCATTTGTATATTTTGTTTGAAGAAATGTCTGTTTAAGACCTTTGCTCATTTTTAAATCAGTTTTTTTATCATTGTTAAATTTTAGAACTCCTTTATATATTCTGAATATTAACCTTTCATCAGATATATGATTTGCAAATATTTTTCCTACCATGACATTTTTTATTTGTAATTTGTATTTAACTCATTTTCCACAAAGAACTGAGGTCTTTTCTGCAAGGCAGTAATTTATAATCTATGATAAAGTGAGCCTATCGTTTCAGTATATTTATAATACATCTGTCTTAGTCAGCTCAGGTTGCCATAACAAAATAGCACAGAGTGAGTAGTTTAAATAAAAATTCATTTCTTGCAGTTTTGGAGGCTGGGAAGTCCAAAACCACAGTGCTAACAAGGTTGGGTTCTGGTGAGAGCTCTCTTCCTGAGCAGCAGATGGGACACTTCTTGTTATGTCCTCACATGGGAGATAGATAGATAGATAGATAGATAGATAGATAGATAGATAGATAGATACCATGGTCTCTGGTGTGTCTTCTTATAAGGACACGAATCCTATCAGGAGGGCCCTACCCTCACGACTTCATCTAATCTCAATAACCTCCCAAAGGATCCATCTCCAAATACCATCACACTGGGGATAAGGCTTCAACATATACATTCAGGGAAGACACAGTTCAGTCCTTAGCACTATCTAGGAGTACCCAAGATGGTCTTCAAAAAAACAAATTATACAAATTTAAACAAATATGAGATACCATTGCACACCTATTAGAATGGGCAAAATCTGGAACACTAGCACCAAGTGTTGGCAAAGATGTGAAACAACAGGAGTGTTCAGTTGTGGCTAGTAGGATTACAAAATGGATGGCCACTTTGATAGATAGCTTAGCGGTTTCTTCCAAAACTAAATATACTCTTACCATATGATCCATCAATTGTGCTACCTAGTATTGAACCAAAGGAGTTGAAAACTTATGTTCACACAAAACCTGCACGTGGGTGTTTATATCAGCTTTATTCATAATTGCCCAAAATTGAAAGCACCCATGATGTGTTTCAGTAGGTGAATGGATCAATAAACTCTAGTACATCCAGACAATTACCTATTATTCAGCACTAAAAGGAAATTAGCTATCAAACCATAAAAAGACATGGAGGAACTATAAATGCATATTACTAAGTAAAAGAAGCCAGTCTGAAAAGGCTACATACTATATGATTCCAACAATATGACATTTTGGAAAAGGCAAAACTATGGAGACAGTAAAACGATTAGTGGTTGCCAGGGGTAGGAATGGTAGGAGATGAATAAGCAGAGCACAGAGGATTTTTAAGATAGTGAAAATATTCTGTGTGATGTTATATTGATGGATACATATCATCACACGTTTTCTCAAACTTACAGAATGTACATCACCAAGAGTGGACCCTAAGGTAAATTATGGACTTTGGGTAGTCATGATGTGTTCATCCTCGGTGAAAAATGTGCCATTCTGGTGAGTGATGTTGATAATGGAAAAGGTTTTAGATGAGTGGGGACAGGAGGTATATGGGAAATCTCTGTACTTTCAATTTTTTTGTAAATCTAAAACTGTTCTAAAAAAATTAAATCTTGAGGTGGCTGGTTAGCTCAGTTAGAGTGTGGTGCTGATAACACCAAGGTTGCTGGTTCAGTTCCCCCATGGGCCACTGTGAGCTGCGCCCTCCTTAAATAAATAAATAAATAAATAAATAAATAAATAAATAAAAGTCTTAGAAGAAAAGAAACAAAGACTATAAGACAAATTGAAATGGAAAAACTCTTAAAACATAGCTATGAATGTTGCTTGAGATCATCACTCTCAAGAATAATGTTATTTCCAGAGAATGCATGTGCTGGCTGAGTTTCCACATTTGTAGAACGATCTCCAAGGTACCTTTTAACTCAAAATGCAGTGATTTAAAAAGTGTAAGCAAACATTGAACTCTAGTTAGTGATAAGTATGCTGAAGTATTCAAAGTATGCAATTTTCTTTGAAATACATAAAAAAAATAAGACAGATTGATGGGTAGAGGGAGGGCTGGATAAGGAACAGATAGGTGATACAGCAAGTCCAGTGAAATGTTGATGGTAGGATCTGGGTAGTGGGTATATGGTGGGGTATTCACTGTAAGAGTCTTTCAATTTGGCAGTATGTTTGAAATTTTACATTGACAAATGTTGGGGAGGGGGTGACCGGTTAGCTCAGTTGGTTAGAGCGCGGTGCTCTTAACAACAAAGTTGCTGGTTCAATCCCCACATGGGTCACTGTGAGCTGCACCCTCCACAACTAGATTGAAACAACTACTTGACTTGGAGCTGATGGGTCTTGGAAAAACACACTTAATAAATAAAAGTTTTAAAAATAAAAGAAAGAAAGAAATATGTTGGGGGGAAAAATGAGTGATTTGGCATCCAGTCTTCATGACTAATGCTGAAAAAATGAACATGAAGTAACCTGTTCAACTGGTTAAAAAGCTGTTAGATTTAATATCTAACCTAAGATATAACTAAATGGTTTCAGGCCTTTGTTTAAGAAACAAAAGTTCCAAACTTCTTCTATTGTAAAAATTTGAAGGTACCGATTATTGAGTTCTCTATGTGCCAGGACCCTTCTGAATATTTCCTATGAAATATATCATCTAACTGAATCCTCATGACAATCTATGAAGTAGGTAAAATAGGTATAGTTATCTGTCTTTGATAGACAAGGAAGCTGAGTTTCAGTGGGTCAAATAAATGAATTTGTCCAAGGTCATGGAGTTTGAAACCTGGGCTGAATGATCTCTCACACAGCTCTTAACCAGTATTTTATTTTGCTCTGCCTGCTGCCTCAATCTTACATTTTATCACAAAGTTGGCAGGAAAGTTAGAGTTATACATAGACAGTATATTATCCACCCTTGACAGGCCTGTGAACAGACACCTGATGGAATAAAAAGCTCACCGCCCATGTGTTTGGGTTGGAGGCCTGTTCCCAGATTAGCTCTGTATAGGCTGTGATCTTGCACAAGTCACTTATGATTCTGCATCTCAGTGTCTTCACATACAGATGGAGGCAACAAAACTTACCTGTGTGGAGAAAGAATAGGACTTTTTGTGCTTTCCTTCTTCACACTTCTTTGTGCAGCTACTTCTGCATTCAGTCTGAGACATCCACAGGCCGTGAGGCCCATGAGGAGAGTAATGGCAGCAATGTAAAGAGAAAAACAGTCATTTGTTCACTGGTTTTATTCTCAAAACCATTTGATCACTGGTTTTATTCTCCTTTTGAAACTCAAAAGAGGGAAAAGAACAGCAAGGCATAGTGTTCATGCCATAACAATACGTAGGTTGAAGAGAGGAATTGCCAGACTAACCAGCAAGGAGGTGAAATGAGATGAGGTGACAGGGTAATGGTCACAGGGCTGCAGGGGGGAGGGGAAGGAAGACAGGGCATCCTTGCTTTGGAGGTGGTGGATGCGGAGGGAGAAGAGAAGAGAAAGGCTCAGGCAGATGGAAGTCTTCCAAGTCAAGCCCATGCTAGATGCCATACACACCTGACCAGCGGGCTCCATTTTAGAAAGACTCACCTTCCTATACTATTGAGGCATCAAGATGGCTGTTCTTCCAGCTGCTGACATGGCATACTGCCCATGGCTTACCCTGCATGTAAAGCCCCAAACGAACTATGCTCTGTGTGGAATCCTCCCAACCCCAACTCCTACACCCTGAAACAGGTCATTGGTGGTGCAGAAGCAAATTCCCCAGCTCCGGAACTAGAGGAGGACTCATCGGTGGTAAAACCAATGCTTGTAATATACCTTATAGAGTTATTGGGATAATCAAATAAGATCAACACAGGGAAATGCTTACCATTTCTGAAGTATTGGCAAATATAACTTAATATAGGCATTTCCTAGATTATAAAACTTGCATGCAAATTCAACTTTAGGCAAATTGGTCTACAGGGCACAGTAACATTACAGATATGTGGAAAAGTTTGTCTTCTGGCTTGTGATATTTCTATTATCCTATGAATTCTCAGCGTGTCAGCTCTGAGTTATTGAGTATGTCCCCCTTTTTGAGTAACCTCAAATTCTAAGTCTTTCTTCTCCCTGTGCTCAGTCATCCTTTCTTTCCAAATCTTTCTAAAAGTACTTTAGCCCCCATCTCATCTGATGAAGGAGTTTAGTGTCCCTCCATCCTCTGCCACCAATAGTTTTGAGATTTTCAGGGGAGGGGAGCTAGGGGCTTCTAGTCTCATTGCCATCTTCCACTCTGAATTACTGATTTTACCTAATTGCCACCTCACTTTCTACAGTTAATGTCCGCTCTCTATCCTGAGTCACCCCATGTCCTTTTGATTTAATTCCTCTATATCTAAACTAACAGGAGAACACCAGCAACTGCAACAACTTTTTACAAAAGAAATGAGAATAATGGGAATTTATTACAGAATGAGCAAGAAATAACTTCAAATGTCATCAATTAATATTTTTTGAGTGCCTTCTACACGCCAGACATTGTTCTGTTTCAGAAAATATAGAAGTGAATACAACAGACACAAAATAAACCCCTTCTTTCCTGGGGTTTACATTCTAGTTGGGAGAACAGAAGAAGACATGTTTTATTTATGTACGAGGTCTTACAATCACATTCACAAACTCATCCTAGAAAAACTGCTACAATACCTCATTGATGAATATCACTATGGTCACCTTTGAAGTGCTCCCCTTGGGAAGCTGTGCACTGACTCCAGTGCCTACTCCACCCTTCAAAGCAATTTTGGAACTCTGTTTCTGGAATGGCCATTAGAGCTGTTGTTGTATTACCCATGATGTACTGAATGTCATCAAAATGTCTTCCTTTCAATATTTCCTTTATCTCTGGGTAAAGAAAGAAGTCATTGGAGACCAGATCTGGTGAGTAGGGAGGGTGTTCCAATACAGTTATTTGTTTACTGGCTAAAATCTCCGTCACAGACAGTGCCGTGTGTATTGGTGCATTGTCGTGATGCAATAGCTAATTCAGGACCATTTTTGCATATACCTATCTCATGCCAAGATTTTCAGTTAAGATTTTCCTAACTGTTTCTCTATTGATGTTTACTTGGTCTGCTATGCTTCTCACAGTCAGCCGATGATTTTGACGCACAATTCGTCGAATTTTTGCAATATTTTCATCAGTTCTGCTCATTACTCCCTCCCTGACTTCTCTTCATCTGTGACATGTCCTTTCCCCTCAGAAAAACGTTTAATCCATTTGTACACTGCCATTTTCTTCATGGCATTATCCCCATAAACCTGGACTAACATATCCCTGATTTCACTTCCACTGTTACAAAGTTTAACAAGAAATTTAATGTTTGTTCGTTGCTCTAATTCAAGCTCAGACATTCTCGCGATGGCACACCAAAACACGCAACAACAATAATGAATACAACTCAGCAAGACACCGCCACATGTCAACATGAACACAGCTGTGAGACACTGATACACCAAGGTTCTGAAACCTAACTGAGCTGATTGTACAGTGCTGCCTATGTAAACCAGGCAGCAAGTTCGGAACTTAATTGTCAGGCCTGGTATTTTGTTGATTGTCTATTGTAGGTTAGATAGTGATAAGAGGTATGGAGAAAAAAACAATAAGGGAAGAGAGAGGAAATGCCTTGTGTCACGTGGTGCAATTTTAAATAGGATGACAGGAAAGGACTCATTTAGAAGGAGGATTTCAACTGAAGACCTGAGAGAACTGAGGAAGAAAGATCTGTGGATCTCTGTGGGGAAAATGCTCCAGCCTAGCACATAGCTACTTCTGTCATTACAGAAAGTTCTGTTAGTACTGGATATAGAATATAAAGTGTAGAGTATTATTATGAACTTATGGATTTTACATATTTGATGTCTTTTAATCCATTGCAGTTATTTTCTTATTGATGCTCTAATTGTCCCATTTTTGGCCTGTGAGAGCCTCTTCAAGTTGGCTCCTAGTTTCTTTTGAAATGACATAGTCATCTACAGCTTTCTTGCTATCTGGTATAAGTAGATCACATAGGCTTATATTATACATTACCGCCCCAGCCCTGGAAATCTGCTTTTTGTCCTAGAAGTCTTATTCCCTTTCAGTGAGATATTCAGAGCCTACACATTACAGTTTGGAAACCTCAGTGCTTTAGCTAATAAGTTTTAAAAGTTTTATTGAAAACTTCGTAAGTAAAAAAAAACTATTTCCCCAAATCAGTATTTCTCATATCAGGGACTTCCATGTACACTTTTAATGAAAACAGGATTTTTGTTCCCGGAAGGAGGCAGTGAGATCTTGGGATAAGACACACACACACACACACACACACACACACACACACACACACACACACACACAATGTGGGGTGTACACACCTCCTTGTTCCAGAAAGGATGCAAAGCTGACACACCCACTTAAAAAATTATTCAAAGCTCTTTTTAAATTGCTTCTTTTAAGCAGTATATTAATAATAGCTACCATTAACTCTGTTTATGTGATGGGCCACAGACTATGGGCTGTTTGTGTACACTGCCCCCAACTCCCGAAATTCACATGTTGAAGCCCCAATCCTCAATGAGATGATATTTGGAGGTTGGGACCTATAGAAAATAATCAGCTTTAGATGAGATCATTAGGGTATAGCCCTCATGATGGGATTAGTGTTCCTATAAGAAGAGGAAGGGACCAGAGCTTTCACTCTAGGCCGTATGAGGATACAAAGAGAAGATGGCTGACTACAAACCAGTAAGAGGTCCTCACCAGACACTGGATCTGCTGGTGCTTTGATCTTGGACTTCCTGGCCTCCAGAACTCTGAGAAATAAGTGTTGTTTAAGCCACCCAGTCTATGATTGTTTTGGTATGGCAGCCCAAATGGACTAAGACAGTAAGTGATTTGCCCATGGTTGTGTAGCTACTTAGTGGCAAGACTGGGAGTCAAACTAAGATCTGTCATATTCCAAAGAGTTGACTTCATCCAAAGGCAGCAATGGGAACTCCACTGTAGAGCATTATCCCCAGTATCTTACTTCTGTTTTGTTAGTATATGGAACTTCTCTTTGCCTCCTCTCTTGGTCTCTCTCTATCCTCCTCTCTTTCCCTTTCTCTCTCCCTCCCCCCCCCCCCCATATACAAAATTGTAATGTGTGGTAAGGTTAATTTCTTTCTTTTTAAAAATCTCAACATTAGCACTAGAATTAATCCTGGAAAATCTCTTTGCAGGGTTGACACCGTAAGGGGCTCATGGGTTTAAATATGAAACTTTCAGAGGAGAGCAAGATTGTTCTCCGTGAAGTAGAAAAGCTTACTTTCCTTTTAGAAAGGGAAGTGGGAGAATATTTAACATGAGTGAAGGGAGAGAAAGGGGAGAGCGATGAGCAAGGTGGGGAGTTCCTGAAAGTTGGTGCAGTGAAGTTAGTCCATCGGCTCTCCATAGAGGTGGGATGGCTGAAGGCTAATTTAAGAAACCTGCAATATTTTAAGAACCGTTTTATGCTGCGTGCTTTTTTGTTCTTTTGACATCCACTCTGTCTCTTTGTACCCACATTCCGAATTATGAAGACTTGGATTGTGGACGGGTGTGTGTGTGTGTGTGTGTGTGTGTGTGTGTGTGTGTGTCGAAGTGGAATAAGGGACCAAGTTTGAGGACAATTCAGTATGATACAGAATATAAGAATTATGTAAGCAGGAACACAAAGACCTAAACAGACCACAGGCTTTAAGACCCCACCTGAGGATTAACAAAAATCTTGGGCAATTACTTTGGATTTTCACAGGTAGGGAATTGGGGTAGGGAGGAGGGGGAACAAAATGAGAGCTCAAAATAATTTAACTTCCAGGGCCATGGAAAGCCCCTGTAATCTCAGGTATTTGTATACATAGACGTTCACATGAACATATATAAATATGATCAGCAGGCCTCAGAACTATTTTAAAAGGGAGGTGCAGGGAGGATGACTCTGGAAGCCACTTAGATTTCCAAATTATAATGTGTAGAAAAATCTGCATAGATCTCTGGGTGAGGGAGGAAGAAGCAGCAGTGATTTAATGAAGGGGAGAACAGTATGTTTCTGAATCAAATATTAGGCCACTTGGTCTGACAAAGGAATTTTCTGATTTGTGTATGCATCAATGTCAACATATATAGACAAAATCTATAACACCTAAATTGTCCTGGAAAGTTCTGGATCTCTGGTTTCCATTCTTACAGTTTCATTCTTATATAAGTTTCATTCTTATACAAAAATACCCAGAGAGAAATCTCAAATTTTACTGTACAGGAAATTCACTGCAGTGAAGACTGATTGAAATAAGGAGTCCATTCACAGGGCAGAGCTTGAGGATCTCGTGACACAAACTGTCCCTGTCTTTTTGTTGTATAGGATTTGACCTCTCAGACATTAAGCCTCTATGGGAGGATAGCACCGACTGTTATATAAATAACTGAGTTCACACCAATGTTCTCTTGATTCTGGGGTTATACAAAAGCAGGAAAGTGGTTGCTATAGACTGAATGTTTGTGTCTCTCATCCTGAAACTAATATAAAATAATATTGAATGTCAACTATAATTGAAAAAAGTAAATGAATGTTTGTGTCCCTCCACTAAATTCTTATGTTGAAACCTAATTTCCAATGTGACTTTATTTAGAAGTGGGGCCTTTGGGAAGTGATTAGATCACAACGTTAGCGCCCTCCCTCATGAATGGAATTAGTGCCCTTATGAAAGAGACCCCAGAAAGCTGCCTTGCCCTTTCTCCATGTGAGGACTCAGTGAGAAGACGGCTCACCTATGAACTAGGAAGCAGACCCTCACCAGACACTGAATCTATGGTGTCTTGATCTTGAACTTCCCATCCTCCAGAACAGCGAGAAATAAATGTTCGTTTTTTTATGCTACCCATATTGTGTTATAGCAGCCTAAATGGATTAAGACAGTGATCGAGGAGAAAACTGTCATGTTAGGTGATTCTTTATAACAGACTGATTTTCTCTGCTAGGTGACTATGCAGAAAGCCTCAGGTGTGTAGTAAGTGACTCATATTTTATTGCAAAGCATATTTTGGAAAATAAACTAATGCAAGCTAGTCACTTTGCAGGAATACGCTGTACAATGTTGAACTTTCTGCCTTCTGTGTTCTCATTCTCAGAATGAAGACTAAAGAGTCAGACTGACAGAGATGTTTAACCTCAACGGGAAACCTCACTTGACTGACATACTCACTTTCAGACAAACTCCTCTTAGAAACCAATGGAGACATTTTTCGTGTTTCACTAGAAAACCAGTGATAAAATTCCTAGTAATACTTTAGGTAAGGATAGATTTTTTTTTTTTTTTCTTTTCTTGTACATAGTACACTGGTTCTTGTCTGTCCTTGCCCTGGCATATTGAGTTGAAATACAACCCCCACTCTGCACCTGCCATTCTAGCTATACCTATTTACCTGTGATTAATTCTTCATATATTTATTGCTCTGACTCACTTCCATGCCTTTTCTCAACCCATTCCTTTTACTTAAAATACCTGGGGTTCTTAACCTCAGCTACACCCAAACATTCTGGTGCCACTGATTGGCTGTGCATATTTCTTGAAACTTCCCACATTGAAGACCACTACTGGGCAGCAGTTCTCAGAGGGTGGCCTGTGAACTCTGGCATTAGACTCACGGGGTGAATTTGTTAGAAATGTAGGTTGGCTCTCAGAGAAGATCCACTGAGTCAGGATCTGGGGCTAGGGGTGGGGGTGGGGTGGCTAAATGATTTCTAAGTGATCTTCAAAATACTAAAAGTTGAGAACCATTATTTTCAGGGCTGTTAAAAGCCTGCAAATCAAACCCATCTTCCATAAATCTTTGCCTTCCTCTCTCCAATTAATCACTTTACATATGTGTAAAAGACTGAATGCTTTGGCCAATTCTCAAGTTTTCATTTGGTTTGCTTCTTTGGCATTTGCAGTATTTGTTCTCTTCCCTTTTCCCCACCTTCCAAATAGTAGAATATGATTACTCGAGGGTGAGGACAGCTCAGCCCAGTGTTTTATATTTAATTTTTTTTAAAATGGTGGTTTAAATTCAATGTCAAAACATAGTCTTTCCAGGTCTGGGGATGAAGTATTAAGTAGACCTTAGAACCGAAGCTGCTGTGTCAAATCCTGTGTTTTTTCCCACACTAACGAAGACTCTTCTGTCCTAATGTGGGTCAAAAGGCACTGGGCAGTGCAACTGAAACTGCCCTGTGGGTCGCAGCACAAACACCGGGTGTTAGGTGGTGACAGCAGCGTCTTCCGTCTTCCAGCCAGCACAGGAGCAGCTGAGACTGGGTGGAAAGAGTTGTAACCTTTAGCGTGACAAAGGGGGATGCGTTTGGGAAATGAAGAGTTCCTGCTTACACACAAATAAGTCCAAAAAGTCACACGTTCTGATATGGGTCCATCTGAACAGGAAAACGAGGACTTCTTCTTTGTCAAGAAGGCTGCTTGGAAAGAAAAGAAACAGAAAAAAAACACACACACAAAAACCATAACCACTGAAATATTACTTACTTCCTAGAAGGAAGTACGCATTCTTGGATTGAACTCCAAAGGATGTTGGACTCAACAGGCACGTTAGACTAATTCTGTCTTATTCTAGGGCCATTTGCTTGCCAAGAACCAAAAACCACTCAGACCAGTTAAATAAAGTGGAGTTGATTTTAAAGACACAGTAGTTGTACTTCATGCAATGTGTCATTTGTCAGGGCTGTGATTAGCAAGTCAGTCGTGTCCTGTGAGCTCACACATTAGGTTTGCAACATATGCAAAATCATGTTGTTAATTCTTTGAGCACAGAAGGAGCTTTTAGAGTTTTGGTGCGTCTCCAAACTGCATGAAGACAAATTTTTAAAAATGCAGACTTCTTTGCCCTGGCTATCAGGGAGTCTAGAAAGAAATTTAGTATTCATTTGCCACAACTCAGGCCCCTGGGGGTGCTTGGTGAAATTATATATCCACTAATTTTCTTTTTTCATTTATAAAATTGTTCAGTGGTTTATGTTTTAATTCTGTAAATCATCTTAAAGGCTTTTCATAAGTAGAAGTGGAGTTTCACTTGAAAAACAGTAAGAAGGAAAAAAAGAACTACAATGCACAGGAGTTGGTGTCCTGTGGTATAAATCTATTAATCATCAAAGTGGTTACGCTCTGCTCCCAATCTTGTCTTGGACTCCATGGTGAGTCTAAACTCCCAGGAGCTGCTTCTTCGGCTGTCCTCTAAGGTGTATGACATAGACCCAATTCCAGATGAGTTCACACCCTACGGCTATCATGTGCTTTTTCCTTCCTTCAGTTCTGGCATTAAATTCTGGAACTTACATAAAATACTTCGTTAAAACCACCTCCACGCTTCTAGAGATGTTTTTTCCCTTCCTTCCTTGTTGAAAGCCAGCTAGAAGATGGCTAGGTTTCTTTTCGTTGTTGTATTTTTTGTTTTGTTTTGTTTTTGTGTGTGTGTTTTTATTATTAGTTTCAGGTGTACAAAACAATGTAATAGACATTTACACCCCTCACAAAGTGATAACCCTCCTCCCCCATCATTGTTGTATTTTTAAGCATGGCTCTGAATTTACGAATGGCTTCTTTCCTGGTTTGCAAAGGAAGGCGCTAAAACTCATATATGTTTGGTGAGGTGAAAATCAAGGCAACCTTTTTGGAAAGTCAATTGGCAATATTTAAAAACAAAAGTGCATGTACATTTGCTAGGAATATAACCTATACATACCGTCCCACATGTACTGAAGATACATTGTAAAACGATTTTCACATGTTTGTCATGACAAATGGTTGAAACAGCCTAATTGTCCAATCAATAGGGGGACTAAATAATGTACAATGGTTCATCCATAAAATGGAATGTTGTGGAGCCATTGAAGAGAGTAGGTAGATCATAATGTTCGGAAATAAACCAATACATTAGTAAGTGGGGAAAAAAAGGTGGATAAATTGCTTTGTCTTATGCAAATCATACACATATGAGCAAAGGATCTAGAGTTAGATTGGATTCAAATACTACCGTGTTTCCCCGAAAATAACACCTAGCCAGACAATCAGCTCTAATGCGTCTTTTGAAGCAAAAATTAATATAAGACCTAGTCTTATTTTACTATACTATAAGATCGGGTCTTTATAATTAATATAATATAATATAGTATAATATAATATAATATAATATAATATAATATAATATAATATAATACCGGGTCTTATGTTAATTTTTGCTCCAAAAGACACAGCAGAGCTGATTGCCCGGTTAGATCTTATTTTCGGGGAAACACGGTAGCTCTGTCACTTACCAGTAATCCTGGGATGCTATTTAATCTCTGTAATTTACTTGTAATGACTATCTCGTAGGGTGACTGTGAGGATTCAGGTACAGAACTCATATAAAATAATACAGCCAGGGCACAAGACACTTTCTCAGTAAATGTAAATATGTAATGATGATGATGATGATATTGAACATTTGAGTGTTTACCATGTGCCAGGCACTGTTTTAAGAGCTTTATATATACTAATATTCCTTTAATCCTTAGAACAACTCTATGAGATAAATATTACTTTCATCCTAATTGTATAGATAGGAAAACTAGGCACAGAATGATTAAGTAACTTACCCAAAAAGACACAGATAGTAAGTGGCAGAGCTAGGATTCAAACACAGGCAGTCTGCCACCATAACCTGAGCTCTTCCCTACTTACAGAATGGCCCTGTCCCTGCTAGGCAGACAGACCCACTCATGGCACAATTTTGAGGCTGATGAGGGTCAGTCCAGTTTCTAAGATAAATGTTGGGAATATCTGCAAACGTTTTATAAGCGTATGGCAATGCTTTCTTACCCAACCCCAACTGAGAATATTACAATCAAAATGACACATGAGGGTTTAAGCTGAAGGGTGTGGGGGACTTTTCCCTCAGCCTTTGTTTTCTCCCAGCTGGATCCTCTCTGCTTATGGATCTGGAGTCACTGACAGAAACCCTGCTAGGAAATCATTACTTCACTTTGGGCTGAAGCCAACAGGGATAATAAGTGTGTGTGTGTGTGTGTGTGTGTGTGTGTGTGTCCTGTCTTGTCAGTATCTAATAAACAAATTTAAATATGAAAAGCCATAGAGGACTTCCCCCCTTTCATGTGAATCACCCAGGTGACACAGTTCTGGCAGAACGACTTCTCTCAGTACCGTGTACCAAGTTTCTCAGGGCAGTTAAGACCCTGTATTTTCTCTAGGTAAGCATTTCCTTAATATTTAACCTGGTTCTTTCAGTTGAATATTTAACCCAATTCTAATGTGTTGCTTTTGTTAGAAGAATAGCTGGTCCTTGGCCTCCTCATAACCTATCTTAAATTAAAGTGCCCTTGAGAGCAATTACATGCTGAATCAGCCACTGACAGATCCTGAATAGTCTAATGCCAAAACAGCTTAGATTCACATTAGTGCTTAAGTTCTTTGTCTTCAGCACTACTCAGATTTGTCTGAATAATTATTCCTCACTTCACCACTAGTTACAAAGCACTTAACACTCACATGCTTTCAGTTTGGTAGTCCCCATTTTCCCATGTTAACATCTCTCCACTTTTCCAATTCTTCACTCTCTCTGTGTGATTTAATTTTGATCAACCTGATGGTCAAGGTATCCTTAGTGTACCAACTCAAAACTGGACACAAATCACCAGCATCTTGGAAAAGGTCCCCCTTCAATCATCCCAGACTCATTACTTTGCTTGACTAATGTAAGAAACAAGTCAATAGCCCTTGAGTTGTTCTTTCACGTTTGTCAAGCTCAACCTTGGCAATGCCAGGCTCATACGTACTGCTCCTCCCAGGGGCCAGGCTGCAGTGAAGACAAAAGGTTAACTCCTGCCAGCAAACACAGTAAAGGCAGCCATGCTCTCGTCCCTGAGCAAGCTGGGGAAGGAGGGGGGCGTTAATGAATGTATTAAATTAACTCAAACTGGAAAGGAATCTAAGAGTAAATTTTTAAAACTATCTCCTTTTCACCTTTGTTCAAGTTCTGCCTTTGAGATCTGCTTCTCATGCGTGGGAATCATAGACAGACATTGTATTGGCTGAAGTTGCAAAGTACATTAGATCTTATTCTAGAAAGGAAATGATGTGACAACTGGGATTTTAAAAAGTGACACTGACAGAAGTAAACATTTTCTATAGCAAGAGGTTATTTTCTAAGACCAAAAATCCTTTAAAATGGACCTTCTTTCAGTTAGCAGAATATTTTTATTTTAATCTGGAGAGATGTTTCCTTGGATATACTTTATGTGCCATTGAAAGTATTATCTAACTGCTTGCATGTTTCTCCTCACGTTTCATAATTGAAACTGATGGTAGGCATTGGACCTGAAAGCTCCAGAAAGAAGGAAGGAATCACCAACTGATGATTATGTGTGCAAATCTCAGAAGGCTAGCCATGCAGGAATATTTTTTATTTGTAGAGCATTGGCCTTCAGAAGCAGTGAAAGCATTAGGATTTAAGGCTACAAAACCTGTAATTGTTGTTCCTAACCTCCCGTAGAGTCAAAAGGAAGAATGCATTTTCCCCTTTGTAACAGAAAACTGAGGCTCTGTTTGCTTTCCCCTTCCCCCTTTCCAAAGTGAAAGGCAGAGTTGTTGTTGTTGTTGTTGTTAATGGAAGAATCTTTTTATTGAGATCTCAACAGAAACTCCCTCATGACACTGATTTACCTATCGAGTAATCTGGAAAGAAGAAATTAGCATGTACTTCTTACAGAAGGCAGACTAACGTGTGAAGAGGATGAAATGCAATCTTCATCTGTACTAGTGAAAACATTTGGTGCAATGAATAGCAACCGTTCAGTCAGCTACATGGCAGAGCTTGACTTTTTGGTGTTTATTAAAATGCTTTCTTGCTTTCAGCCATTTTCTATAAATTCAGGCTTGTGCTCGTTTACACAGAAGACATTGAAATAATAAATTGACCGGCTAAACAGAGACCCAGGAGACAGGAACCGCACCGGGGCTTCACATTCCTGTGATTATCTGATGATGGCTCCCTGGGCCAGCAGTAATAAGCCCCGAGGAAAGCATGCTGACTAGGAAGTCACCACCAGGCCATTTCCTCTCTCTGCTTCAAGGGAGATAATGGGTGATTTACAGAGGAATTTAAGACCATTCTGTAAAACTTATACTAGTAAGTGAGATAGGACACTGAGAGGGTTTTCAGACAGGGCCACTAGTTTCTGTTTGCAAAAGGAATTGACCTGATCTGGGTTTAGCGGCTGAAAGTCAAATAGCCTATTGAGAAAACCCCAGGTAAAATTTGGTACCCTTTAGTATCTACCGGTGGCATTCAAGAATGAACATATTCAGACACTATGATTTTTAAATGTCATTTATTTAAGCCAAAATCAATTTAACATTTCAAGGGGAAGAATTTCAAAGATATAAAAGAAATTCATGTTTAAAGCAAACAATTTTGTTCAATTTCTATCAAAAATGAAATGACATTTTTGGGGGGGAGTGGACCCTGTAACATGGGAAATTGCTTCACTGAAGATCA
The DNA here is from genome assembly GCF_036562045.2 of Rhinolophus sinicus. Lineage (NCBI taxonomy): Eukaryota > Metazoa > Chordata > Mammalia > Chiroptera > Rhinolophidae > Rhinolophus > Rhinolophus sinicus. The sequence continues at coordinate 45,643,081 of NC_133758.1, forward strand.
AATTTCTACATGCAAAAACTAACTCATTTTGTTTGGGGTTTGGCTGAAGTGTTTAAGGAGCCCCAGTGAAATATAAGAATTAATTTGTTAAAAGGGAAGAAGTATAATCACAGTTCAGACTCTCGGAATAGTTAGCGCATGAACCAAAGTAATGAGATCTTTGCGACCTCACAGGGATCCAGTCACTTGATCATTCCTCTTTTGAAGAGTTTCAAAAGTACATTGTGTTATTCTGGTGACTGGTGTGGGGACATGCTTAGGTATGAAAATCAGAAAAAGTGGCTTACCTGCTTACTAATTTCCAACTTTGCTGCAGATAGATGTAGAGGTTTGCCTAAGAGCTTGGTGGGGAGGAAGCACTGTGGATATAGGTTTCTTAAGAGTTGCAGCATTTTCAGATAATTGGAAGTTCACACCATAAAAGACATTCTAATTTACTTTTTCTGTGTGTTAAGTCTGTATTTTTGTGTATATGAAGTAAGGTTTATAGACATGTCCTAGATGACACCCAGACAAAATCAACAGTGGCAAATAGTTACCAATTTTCATGTAGGAAGAATGATAGAGATCCCACTGAAGATGAAGCTGAATGAAGGCTTGAATTTGGGACTCAAATCTGTCACTTAATAATTGTGTCTCACCAGACAAGTCACTAAACCTAAGTGAGCACAGTTTTTCATTATTGCAAGGATGAAATGAAAACCACAAAGCATCATTCTGATTTTCCCTAACCTGAAGAACGATGTAAGAAATGAAATTGATGAAATGGTTGCAAAGAAATTCAAGTGGATAAAATATATACAGATTTATACAAGTTTGAAAGGCTAATAACTTCTTTCATAAAATATATAGCTCCTGACCCGAAACTTTCAGATGTGTGCAATCATCATAGTAAAATTACTTTTAGTTTTCAGCATTTAAATCCCTCATGTAGGATACAAGGCCTACCCACCTGCTCAATAGTGACTAGGATATGTGTTGTTACAATGAAAGTTAGAATGATAGCTTCTTAATTGCTTAATTATTCCCCCAAAACACAATTACTTATATTTTGGAAGAAGCAGGACTCTGTAGTAAAAACACCCAGACCTGAAAGCAGTGCATTAATTATTTTATTAATTTCTTCTTTTTACATTATGGGAAACATTCATCTATTTACAATTTTTTTTTTGTCCACACACAATCTAGGTAAATAAGTCTATGAAATTCCAGTTCATAAAGCCATAAAAATGTTCCCCACCCCTCCATCTGAAGGCTTTCAAATGAATCTTATTTTTTTCCAAACCAAAATAATTTTAAAAATTACATTTGGGAATTCAGATATGCTAGTGATTTATATTCCAGTTATTTAAAATATGCATCTAGACATGTTTTAAAAAAGAAATGGTAAATTCACAAGGATAAGGCTTAAATTAAAGTGGTAATGCACAGTAAAACATTAAGGAAACATCTATAAATAACAGAAATATATTACAAATAAATTAGTTCTATTTACCATTTCAAATATTAAAAATCTTTAATCCATTTCTTCATCTCTCTTTACAAAAAGGTTATGTGAATTGTATGGAAACATCTGCAAAAAATATAATAAATACTTAATTTCTTTGAACGTTTTTGATGTGGGAGACAAACTTCTTTTGTAATCCCCCCCAAGAAAATGCCCAAACATCTTTATACCAAAGTTAAACAAAATAAGTAATTTTTCAGGGTACATACATTTTCCATTATGAACTAAAAAACATTTCTACAAATTACATCAAAAAGAACAACGGAACAAAGGTTACGCTCATGGATGTCAGTTAAAGGGGGCAAGTGGTTAACAAGCAGCTTTATGTGGGGTCATGTTTTTACATCAATAATTACCTTTTTATAAAGTGTTTGTATAATTTGTGTTTTTAAGGAAGGCAAAGGTCATGATGCTTGTAGATATTTAGCTAAAAGATTTAAAATTTTTACCAAAAATAGGTTATGAATATACAAATACCATTCACGTAGACAAGATAAATAGACCTTCTCTTGTCTCTCTTTAAAATATCCTGGGCTAAACCAGTTTCCGAAGAAAATACTGTAGGATGATCTTGAATCTTATTAGAAATCTATTTCGTAATCCAAATCTTATCTCTACCTCAGGGCACAGAGCTGTAGTTGGGACATGGGTCTTCAAATGGATGCCGCTTCCTTCACATTAATCTGTGAGTTCCAAGTCATTTGCAGGATTGAAGGTGACCATAGGCTACCCAAGGTGGCAGTTGGCCTTACTTAATGCAAATTTTGTGTGACCTTCCATTGCTGCTACAAAGTAAAGAAAAGGTGTATTCTGTTTAAAACCAGCAAATACTTGAAGCTCAAAATCTCTGTATGCTCCAATTTTACAAAGCACTCAAGGTACTTTGTTCACCTTAGTTAAAAGTTTGTTTTTAAATAAGTTAATAGCCCTTTTCTTGTAAACCACAGCAGTGAACATTTGTGCCCTGTTTATAAAGATAGCTCAAAGCATCAATGGCTCTGAGAGGTAGCGAATTCTCTAGTGGTTTTAGAATACGTCCATGAAAATAGTTGTTGCCAGAACCCATCACCTCTCTTAATTTCATAAATAAAATTAAATTAGCACCTGGCTATGAGAGTGGTTTTTGTTTTTTTGTTTTTAAAGCTTCTCTGGTGCAAGCATATTTGATGTATGTTTTTAAAAGTCTTTCATTTTCAATGGTAATTTATAATGCTTTACGGTGGGAGCTGGACATAAAATGCCAGTGATACTTTAAGATCACCACGTTCTCAATGTTTAAAACTGTTACGAGTAAGGGCATTTAAAGATAACTTCAGCTAGACGCAAAATGCAAACTGCCCTTCCATCATGACTAAAAACATAAATCAACATTCTCTGCCAAAAGCTTGGGTTTCTTTCAGTGTTTATAAGTCATGACTTTTCCCCTCTCCTCATGGTTGCTGAGACTTGCAGGTCAAATTTCTTCTCTCACTACCTAGGACCTTAAGATGAGTGGCAGCCCTTTGGAATGGGGCAGCGTGTCTGTTGGGGTAGAAAATTTATCTGTTTGATATAGGACAAAATCCTTAAGCTGGGGTATGATAGGACTCTGGGTAGTAGTGAGAATAGACTAAAGGAGAGAATATGTCTGCAATATGAACTACTGGGTTAAAAGAACTACTGTGTAGCATTCAAAGGGATGATAGGAAAATCCAAACTTTTCTCTGAAAACAGCCTGGCTGCCCTATACAGCACTTCATGAGCAGATGTGTACTTAAATGTGTGCAATTAGGTAGCCCCCCCAGGATAGACACTAACAAATTAACAGAACCAACACTTTGCCTTTTTAAGACCCACCACCACAACAATATAACATACAAAGTACAATAAAAGTTGATAAAACATTTCAGGTCTAAATTTTCTTAATAATAGGACAAAGAAAAAAAATCCCTTCTGTAGTATCTTAAACTCCCAGTGCTTCCTTTGCCTTGCCTGTCTTCATTTTATTGCCTTTCAGAATAGATTAATTTCCCTGAAAGATCGAATTTACAATCTTCTGCTGATTGAAACATTTGAAGCAGTGATTGATGAAGTAACAGTGAGGCAGTTTGTGCAGCTGTGAGTGGTGCCGGTACCGCCGCCAGCACCTGCAGACTTTGCTTCTCCCTTTCCCACTACACATCCGGGCCCCCCACCCCCAGCCAAACTTCGTCCCCTCTTGGTTTGTCATTCATTGATTCCGGTGAGATGGTGTGATTTCTGAGGTTGGAAATAAAGTGCTCCATCTGCTTTACAAAATAATAACCGTTTAGGGGCAATAAAGAGAATCGGAGCCCTAGTTTCTTTCACGTGGAAGACGGTTAAGTCCCAAAAGATCGCCCTGTGATACTGGATTTCTGAAATACCCTATGGTTTTATATTGCTGAGCTCTAGGGACAGACTAGCTTGAGAGAACTGAGGATGGTGGGTGACCTAAAGGGGCCATTTCTACACAGGTGGGTTCGGGTTTGCCGAGAAAAGAAAGGGTTGGCTATCCGGATGAGGCAGGTGACGCACCAGTACAGGTGGCAAAGCTCGGTGAAGAACGTGGGCAGACGGGTCTGGGCAGAGGGGTACCGGGACGGCTCTGAAGATGGACAACTACACCGCGACAGTGGAAGTCACTGGGCTTAGAGACAGAGGGCGAGGAGGGCGGAGGGGACGCGAAGAGGAGCAGGGAGGACGGAGAGTTGGGGTGAGGCCGCGGGAGGCCCCGGCGCCTCAGAGCCGGGTCTGCGCCTCGGGGATGTAGATCTCGATGCTGTCGGCGCTCTCGGTGGCCGAGTTCTGGCGGACTGACGCGGCGCGCTTGGCGGCCATCAGGCGCTTGCGGGCCTCCTGGCGCTGCGAGCTCTCCAGCGAGCGCTCCCGGATCAGCGGCGCAGCGCCCTTCGCCGGCTTCTTTGGCACTGGAGGAGGGGCCCTTCTCTCCTGATCAAAGCAGAAGGTTCAGGACATTACACAGCTTCTCAGGACAAGCTTGGGGGAAACTGGGATAGGTCAGTAGTTAGAACACTTTCTGTTTTTTAAACCTAAGGGTGGTTAGTTCTGCACACTGTATATATATATTTTCTTCATTATTCTGGCTTGGGTATTCAAAAGATGCAGGAAACAAAAATACCGGAAAGCTTAAGGCCAAGTAAGACTGGATTGCAGAACTAGGTCTCTCCAAGGGAAGGCTGTGGGTTTAAAATGCCCCCTGCTGAAAGCCTGCGCTCCCAGCACACTTAGTGTGGTTCTCTCTGGAGGCTCCAGACTCCTCCGGGTGCCAGAGATGGGAAAGGATTGCAGCGCCTGCGGTAGCATCTTAGAACTCTGCCTCAGCTCTAAGGAGGCCAGGCAGGGGGTGTGAGCTGGGTTCAGAGTTTAAAACCATCACCACCCTCTCTCCCGTCCCACCCAAACCTAAATAGCCAAATGAGGAAGAAGAGATGATAAGACTGTGTTCTTTAGCTTTGTTGATGCCACAGTGAGTGATACCCGTTTGCACATCACACACAGACACACAGCAATATTCTCTCCACCGTCACCCTGGAGGGATGACCCTGATCATTCCTATACTCGGGTGTGGAATCAGTTCCAAAATGGCTCCCAAAACATCCTGCGGGGACGTCACTCCTTAGGGACCTCAGGATGACTCTGGCCCAGAAGGCAATTCCAATCACAGGGACAGACACTGTGCCATGAAAACTTAACACAGGACTGAAAGAGTTCATATGCCTTGGCAGCAATACCACTGCAAAAACAAAAGCCATTCATTACTTAGGCAGCAAAAAAAGTGCTGTGAAAAAGAAGGGAATCTAGACTACAAAAGATTTTTAGGAAAAGGATGATAAGCTGTCAGGCTGCGAAAAGGTCTACATAAATCTGATATTTTCATTTTTAATAATTGTCATCAATAAATGTGAAACGTGCAATGTCTCATAAATGAGAAAAGTATCTTAAAATATGGATTCTTTGATACTCCAAAGGGCCCTCTTTGTGCCTTAATACTCATGCTCATCACAGCAGTTCCTCCTTGTTGGCGTGGGTGAAGTGCCCAGTTAAACTTATTACATTGGAGTTGTCCTCAGGCTGTTTAAGGGATAGTTTTGTGCAGCCCAAAGGACAGAAAAAGGAAGCACAGAGTGCAAACAGTATTCTGCCCACTCTGATTGTGCTTGTTCATTTTTTCCCCTAAAGTTCATAGGGTGATGAGAAGCTCTGATCATAGACAAAGTAAATAATGATTTAGAAATCAAGTTAACTAATGATTTGCTGTGTAAATGTCAATAGGTTACATATATCAATTCTAAGCATCACTTCTTTTGGACATTTTAAATCTTATTGTTGGGTGACTTGGTGGGTACTTTTAAAAGTATGGACATTGAAAAACTTTTTAGTCATATTTTCCTTTCCTTGTACATTTTATTTTTAAACAATAATTTTAAAAAAAATCAATGAATGAATGGGAAATTAAATGGATCATTTCTAGGAACTAAATTACCAGGATGTGTGTACATCTGTAGCGTTTCTTAAAATAAGACCAATTTAAAAGCTTATTTAGCAGACAGTTTTAAATACAGATTAAAGAACACTAGATTGAGTACAAATGTTGGGCTTCCCAAGTGAGAGGCCACACATACATCAATGGTACTTTGATACTTAACACTAAAACCCTAAGGTTGGTGGTGACAGAATTGGAGATGAGGGACAGTAATGACAGTGTTTCCCTCGTGTCTACTATGCACTGTCCCTTGGGACTGGATTTCTTCTGAGAGCCCACTGACCGAAAGAGCCCTGCTATTATGATGGGCAGCAATAGAATGGATTGGATTGCTGTTAGCTCTCTGATAGGTGAGGAGACCTGAAAAGAGCAGGGCCACCAGTGCTTCAGGGGAATGGCCATGTCTAATTTTTGTTGTTGAATCTCTTAGAACTATTTGACCTCAGGCTACAGGAAAGCAAAGGGTTAAAAAAGTCGTGCATGACAGGCCAGCCTAGGGAGGTGGACACTGGATACCTGTGTGAGCCTAATGGAACCAACATAATCAAATGTGAAAATCGCAGTTTATTAATTAAAGTAAAATAATTTGAGTATTTCTAAACTGTTGCATGAGGGACCCAGTGAGCAATATTCCCCAAGGCAAATCAACCCAAAGTAAAACTCTTTTAAAAAGAAAAAATCCCAACATTTTTGATTACTGTGAAATTTGATGGTGTGTATATTTTTAGACTTGAACAACAGTGATCTCTTTATTACTATATTTATGAAATAATTATGAAAGTCGATTAGTTTTCAGGGCTTCCTATTTTTCTCAGAAACACATTCTAGCCGTGTAAGGAAGTTGAACTCTTGTTCTACGTAATTATGCACTGAAGATGTCATTTATTTTAGTTTAAAAAGCAAAATGGAGGCAGTTCCTTCCAATGACTAAAATGGTTTAACTTAAAGTTTAATTAACAAAAAAAAAGCCACATTCCCATTTTCCAATTCACAAAGACAGACTTTTTTTTAAATATGCCTGAAACATATTACAGATAATATCCCAAATGATTACTATGTAAACATTGTCATTACAATGAAATTAATATATCAGCTCCATTTCACATTGTAAACAGCAAGACTGAATGCAGAAGCCTATTTAGACTGTCCAGTGTTTGTGCAGGTTTTTAAATGAACCATACAAAATCTACATTGTTCTACCTTCTTGTCAAGAGGATCCATCTGTTTCCAATTATTGGCCTTTAACTGATGAAGTTCATCAAATTTCATACTAATATTTTCTATGGACAACTGCAGCATGTCCCAGAACCCCGCCAAATCCTGGGAGGTGGGCCTTGGATGAGCATTAGGGTTCTGTACAAGAAAAAGAAAAATATTCATGCTTTAGAGGCGAGCCATGATAATAAGCACAGGGCCAAAGTGGCATTTGCAAATATTTCAAATAACACAAGAAGGATGAGTTTCTTTTCGTTTCCAGACAGGAGATAAAAGTGAGGCTACAAATGGTAATTGTATTTAAAAAATTTATACATGTACATATATGTATATTTCAGTTTTACTGAGTTATAATTAATAAATAAAAATTGTAAGATATTTAAGGTGTACAATATGATAATTTGATATACATTGTGAAAGAATTCCCTGCATTAAGTTAATACATCCATTACCTCACAAATTTATCGTTTTTATATTTTTTTGGTGAGAACATTAAACTCTACTCTCTTAGCAAATACAATACAGTGTAATCAACTATAGTCACCATGTTATACGTTAGATCCTCAGGTCTTATTCATCTTAAAACTGAAAGTTTGTACCCTTTTACTAACCTCTCCCTATTTCTCCCACCCCTCAGCCCCTAGCAACCACTTTTCGACTCTGTTTCTATGAGCTTAACTTTTTTTTAGATTCTACTACAAATGGTAAAGATTGTGAAACTCTTCTTTTGTAATAAAACATCCATCAATATGTATGGGGGAGAGTCTAAACATTTGAAAATCTCAGAATGTATGATCTACAACAAGATACATTTAAAAACATCATATTTAAACGAAAACACCATCATTGAAAACAATACAGTATGTTATTATTAGAGTCAGTATTTGACTCCCTGCTAACCAACTTATTCAGAGAACAGATATGAAATCTAAAATAAGATTTGTTTTAATACTCATTTTGAATGAAGTACTAGGTAGGGTAAACAGATGGTGAGTAATAAGCTAATTGAATTTTAAAGTACTATATGTTTAATAATTAAGATGTTCCTAATATTGGAAGTCATTTTATCATATAAGGACTTTGACAGACAGTATGTTATTTCTATGAAATAACATACTGTCAGAATTTAGAAATGAATTAGTTTTAAATTGACCATAATACAATATAGCAAATGTGAAAACACATATCTATACATACACATAGATGTCTGTAACAACCCATTTGCTAGAAATACTAAACATTCTTTGGTGTTTAAGGATTGACATTCTTTGCCTCCATCCACATATCCCTGACAAGTACTAGAAATTACAAACCACAAACTTATATGATCTAAGACAGAAAAACATAACTAAGAGATTGAAGGTGGCATGCTCATTGTTAATCACTACCTGCAATAGTAGCTAAAGCATTTAGGGTTACATGGATGGGAGCTTCCATATGTTAGATGTTTACAGCTGGGGTCAGTTTTGGTTACCTCTGGGCAGTTGGATACACTATGAAACCTCATGCCATACAATAACGTGAAGCCAGTTTATACTTTTAAAACCAACCCCTATAGGGCGGCCTGATGGCTCAGTTGGTTGGAGTGTGAGCTCTGAACAACAGGGTTGCCAGTTCGATTCCCACATGGGCCAGTGAGCTGCGCCCTCGACAACTAAACTGAAGACAACAAGCTGCTGCTGAGCTTCCAGAGGGGCGGCCAGATGGCTCAGTTGGTTAGAGTGCGGGCTCTCAACAACACGGTTGCCGGTTCAATTCCCGCATGGGATGGTGGGTTATGCCCCCTGCAACTAAAGATTGAAAATGGCAACTGGACTTGGAGCTTAACAACTAGATTGAAGGACAATGACTTGGAGCTGATGGGCCCTGGAGAAACACACTGTTCTCTAATATTCCCCAATTACACACACACACACAAAACCAACCCGTATAAAAAAATGGTATCATCAGAATTTCAGAAAGTGTAAGGTCAGTGACCATCAAAACTAATAGGTTGGAAAAAACTTTTTAGCTCTTTGAGTGGACTAGCATTATTGCTCTGGCCTCAAAATAGAGATGTTTTTATAAATTTAATAGTTCTAAAACTACCCATAGTTCTGAAATTCATTGGAAGAAGTAAACTCTAAAGTTTGTAAGTGTTTGGTTAAGTATTAAAATCTATTCAAATGACACCTGAATTAACAAGAGTTGCTCTGCAGCATTTTGACTTAGTAACCCAAAAGAAGTTTCTTAATATCTAGGTTCAGAAAAGACAGATGGTAGCTTTGACAAAATATCTCTCAAACGGAGTTTTATGATCTCACAATATATTTTCTTATCTTATTGATAACCAAAAAGTAAATTGTTTACAGCTTGGAGTTCACTAAAGTCTTTTAGGTTTTAAGCCTTATTGGCTAAATTGCTTCAGTGCACCAATGTATGAAATGATAGATAGTTCAGTAGGCAGAGTTTGTTTAATTCTGTATCATGGGCAATTTGTTCCCTTTTCCCTAGAAATCAGCTTGCCCCCTACATCATCAAGGGAATGGATGGGGAAGCAGAGAGACAGTTTAGGCACTCAGCCAATCTCTGAATCAGTGAATCATGTGACATCCCATATGAAAAAAGTTGCAGCACTCGCCTGGGTCTGAACCAGACCACTTGGAGGTCAGATGTGGCGAAGGGTATGGAAGAATGAGAGCTAGGTTCCTTGGTTTAGTTTCTTTTGGAAAAAGTAACTCTTATCCATTCATTCTATGCCTGAGAGTCTTGTCTGAGATAATATGCAAGTATTTTCAAGTGTTCTCCTCAGAGTAAGAACTCAAGAAAGGAGAACTGGGAGGTCTGGTTGTGACCAATCTTAGTGCCACATTTATACGCAGCTTTGTAGACGTAAGCAAGGCCACCACAAGGCTAATGTGCTTTGTGCTGCAGAGGAGGTGAAGCTGACTAATCAGTCCCAGGTCCCTTCAATAGGGTGAGGGGTGGAACTCAAATTCCAGGGTGGAGGGATTTATAGGGAATGAGGTCAAACATACTGGGTTTTGAATCTTGGCTCTGCCTCTTACCATGAGGCCCTGGCCAAGCTATTTAACCTTTCCAATGCTCATTTTCTTCAACTATAAAACATCATAAAAATGTCACTATCTGCATCACCTCATAGAATCGCTTTGAGGATTTAACCAGTTCATATATCTAAATGCTCTTAGCATGTACCTGGCACATAGTGGGCTCCTGACCTTCTCTTCTGGGGCGTGGTTTGACCAGTCATCAATGGCCCTCTGCCTGCAGTGTAGTTCCGCTTCCATCTACCTTTAACATGCTTCTCATATTTTGCCACCTAAGTCCCTTTAAATGTGAGCCCACCAGGGACTAGGAAACATCAAAAGCTGGCTTTAACAGGGCTAACCTTTCCTACGTCTGCAAAATTTTCAGAACATTTTGTCTGTAATTTCATCTTCAAAATCTGCATAATGTTTGCATTCTGCTTTATAATATATCTGCCCATTATATAATTCTTTTAAAAGGTGTGCTGTGTGTCCTGAAGCATGTACAGATCGGCCTCCATGCGTATCTACTGGCCAGTTTGAGCAGTGTGGCTTTATATGAGCTTTCTTACATTTAAAGAACAAAGATTCATGTTAATTAAGATCTTGACACATTACCAAGTTTACAAATTAGCAGGAATTCTGTACCTGGACTGAGGTAAAGCTTAATAAAATATTTGTTTAATTCACTTACCAATACGTTAATATATAGTATCTCACAATCCAGAACAGAATTAGGGTCAGGCAATTTTGCTAAGGGAGGGGAAAACAAATTGTAGACTAGTGGTGTGATGGTGGTGTGGGGGGGGTCAGGTAGAAAGGAAGGGATAGTCCCACACGGAGATTTCAAAAAGAAAAGCCTGGTAGGAGTGGCTGGTTAGCTCAGTTGGTTAGAGTGTGGCGTTCATAACACCAAGGTTGCCGGTTCGATCATGGGCCATCATGAGCTGCGCCCTCCTTAATAAATACATAAATAAACAAATAAATAAATAAACAAGAAGAAATAAAATAAAATAAAGAGTGACTCTTTTCATGAGCTCATAATGCCAATCCAAGTAAAGCCTGGTGAAGAGGGATGGAAAGTACTAATTTTGCATGCTTTCTATTTTTTCTTGGCTGAACCTGTCTAGATAAATCCCTTTTAGTCTGTATTTGTCCTTGTTAACAAGAGGATGTGGTTAAAACTCTGAAATCACAGTTTGGGCCAATTAGATTGCATATAAATATGTTTTTATTTCCACAAGATAAACAAGTTGCTTTTCAGTTTCTTTGTTTTAGATACAGCTTGACCAACAATTGGCCAATAAAAGCTATTCTCAGGGAATGACACTTGAAGATAGTACTTTGTTTTTTTAAAGGCATATGTGAGTGAAGAAGCGCTTGCCCCTATATTTTGCAGTCAATTTTTAAAATGTTGATAGTGGTGGTTTTGTCTCTGTTTTGCTTTATTTTGTTTTGCATGTCCAAGAAGGATGACTTATTCAATTGTCTCAGGGAGATCAAATCTACACTCTATGATGCCCTCCATCTCTGGCCCTTGAATTAAAATTCTGATTAGGAAATAGGCTCTGATGGCTATTTCAGAAAGAAAATCATTACCCAAAATGATTTTCTGTAATATTATTTCTGAAATACCAGGCTGCTCCCTATTTTTGTAAGAATAACGAAATCAGAGAGGCCTTGTAAAAGCCAGGAAAATGGAAAATTTTCAGCTACCAAAAGAGCAGGAAATGGAGCTTTAACTTGATTGGATTTTTTCTTCTAAGATTATTTAAGTATGAAATAAATATTTTTAATTTTAAGAAAAGCAGGAAATAAGATTCACCAAAAAACTTTCTGTCCCAGTTGGGAGAGTCCAATAGACCTTGACTTGGTTCAAAATCAGTTTTGCTTTTGTTTGGCCAGTCTTGACCACACATTCTCCTTATGGTACTAGCACAGAAATTGTAGTAATGGGGATATTACCTACCAGGTTTTCTTCACACAGTTCTCTGAACTGGTAGAATTTCTGGGCCATCAGAAGTTGGGCACTGCCCACTGCAGTTCGGATTTTCCCTAGAACTGAAAAGAGCAAACATACAAGAAGTTTATATATTATGTCTCATTGTTGCAATTTAGTCTGGTAAAACAAAGAGGAAGTTATGCTGTAATAATTCGGGAAAACAGCACACTTCACGCGCACACATGCATACAGCCCAATTGCGGTTGTTACTCTGCTGTTCTATGTAACAGAGGTTCCTAGGTTAAAATATAAAATAAACTTGGAAAAAACCACTAGTTCATCATGCACATTTCTTAGGGATAACGGAGTTTTCCACCACAGCACTGGACATTACCAAAAGAGAAAGTTTTATTTTTTCCTTTTACTGCAGGGTTGAATTTCAAGTGTTTACCTGTATAGTTATGGATTTATTTGTGTCAGCAATCATGGTCTGCTAGCTTGTTTTTCTAACCCAAATCCAAACACAAGAAAAGCCGTCCTAACTTGAAGGGGGGAACCTCTTGGCACTCACCATATCCCATCCATAGCCTTCATTATTTTTCCGGAGCTCAGCCACTGGTACTGTCAGGAAAGAGCCACCGCCAGTTGAAAGACTTTCTAAAGAGTGAACATTTTCAGCCTGTTGCCTAGGGAACGCCAGCACTGTCCCAACTTTTCCACTTCACAGACCAATGTTTTTGCTCATATAGGTTTAATTCCCTATGCACTGTGCTGAAAATCTTTCCTGCTGCAAGCTACTTTTTGCTTTCCATGCAGTCTAAGGCGAGAACCTTTCAACAGATGGGTGTGTTGAGATGGGGTGGAACGCTCTGCACAGAGCTGTCCTCGGGTCTGCATTGTCCCATAGGCTCTCCCTCCACCAAGTGGGGACCAGGGCACAGCTGCGTGCTGGAGCCCTGCCCCAGGCACTTCTCAACACACCCTCCCTGCTGGGAAGGAAGGGGAGAAGGCACCCTGCTAGCCCTTTCAAGGCCCACATTGAAAACTAGAGGGGGACATTTCTCAAAGTGCACTTGTCCCACTTTGAAATCTTCATAGGGAGGGAAATTATAGGACTGAAGCAATGTTTTTACAGTTGTTGTTTTGTTCTGAATTTACAGAGCCTGAGGCTCAGAATGGAATCAGGTCTCCCTTTCATGATTTCAGTCCCCACAAAGTCTGAGGAGAAAACAGAAGAAAAAGAAACTTCATTTTGGCCTAGGGTGTTCTAGTAATTTGCTTCTCTGTTTATTTAAAACATCCAGGCTAGCTGATGGTTTATGATGCACATTATACCTAGTCACTCCTCAAATATTTCAGCATCCCACACCTGTAATTCAGGGCAATTACGAACTCTCTAATATGTCACCAGTCCTACCAAACAGCTAAAGAGTGGACATTTGCATTCTCAGTGATAGCAAGGGGTCCCCCTTGACAGCCATCTGGCAGCAATTCCTCAGGCCAGAGTTTTTACTGCTTTTCAATCTGCTTTTAAAATCTTTTAAGATGGTTCTCCTATTCCTTTTAACTCATCAGTCAGTTGTTCAATCCCTCCTCTCTCTTTCTCAACACTCCTGAAGCAGAAAGGACAGCACAAAGAGACACAGGGCACTTGAGTAGCTAAGGGTTCAGGCCCTGACTGGGCCGAGGGTCCTGGCTCCACCACTTAGACTAGCCACTGCCCTGGACAGGTCATTTAATCTGTTTTCTCCTATATAAAACGGGGCTTGAGCGGTGGCCAATAAAGGAACGCGCACGCTTGGGAAAGTTAAGGAAGTTGATTGCGAGAAAGGAGTCTATGGAGCTGCGCAAAGACCACTACAGCCCCTGAGGGAGGGTGTGAGGAGGGTTGTATCGGGGTGGTGCTGACAGGGTAGCATTGTTTGAACAGAAAACGTTGACTGCCTGCAAGCCAATAGCTATTTTGGGGCATTTTCTGTTATCGCAAGTTTGGCTCTCTCTGCAGGTGTGAACTAGCGACATGACATTTTGTTGTTTTCTTGCAGACATGGCTCTATCTCTAAGTCAAGGTCTCTGAAACCTAACATTCAGAGACCTAACATTAAGTCAAGGTCTCTGGGACCTAACATTTAGAGACCTAACAGGGCTAATGGTACCTATTTGTAGGGTTAAGGTTAAAAGTGGTAATGTACGTGAATTGCTTAGGACAGTGTCTGATATATATAGCAAGCACTCAATAAAATGTATGTTATCATCTACGATCAGGACACTATACTTCCCCTATGGGTGTTCCAGCTGTGAGCCCCACATTTGTGCTGCCCAGAAAAGAAGAGGAAAAAAACCAAAGTCTAGAATTATTCAAATGTGACCAGATATCTTTGGTTGCTTGGGATGGATATGTGCTTTGGATTACCTATCCCAGATCTGAGACAGTTTTGAGAAGGTACTTCCTAAGTGAATGTGTGACTCTAGGTATACTCTATATTCCTGGAAACTTCTCTGAAGGGTAGGATTGTGACATCAACTAATCTCAGAATGAATCTTGGGAGATTAGAACTAGCTCCTCAGTCTCAAATTTTCTGGCTGGGATTGCATAACTCCTGGGAACTGTCATAGAAACTCAACCTATTCAGATATACCTCAAAACTTTGAGCTAATGTTCTCGGTTATAGACAAATACCTGAATATATATATATATATATATATATATATATATATATATATATATATATATATATATAGACTGCCATAATAAGAGTAGGTGAGTAAGACAGTGATTCTCAAATGACGAGAAAGTAGGGGTGGCCAGCTAGTTCAGTTGGTTAGCGCATGGTGCTAAAAACACCAAGGTTGCTGGTTCGATCCCCATATGGGCCACTGTGAGCTGCGCCCTCCTTAAAAAAAAAAAAAAAAATCAAATCAAATGAGAAAGCAGTATTCCAATCATTCGGGCAACACCAATCATGTAGGTAGAGGCAAACTCGGATGTTTTCTTAAAGGGAAACAAGTGGCATCTTTCTTCATTCAGCATGGTCTGGCAAGAACCCTGGGTTTGGAGCAAAAATATCTGGGGTGGAGTTATGGCCCTTTTGCCTCCCAGGTTTTTGCCATCATGTTGTTTGAGTGGAAATTCCCTACTAGTGCCAGGACTATTTGCATTTCCAATGTCCAAGTGATGGTCTTTCGTAGGCCCAGGGTAGGGAGATAACGATTGAGGCCAGGAGTGAAACCCTGAAACAGGAGGGCATGGGACAAGCAGATCTCTGTCAGGAAAACAAAACATATCTATGCCAAGTCATTGTTGCACAAAAAAATTTCAGTTGTGAAAAGAATGGAGGAACCAGGGAGGATGACTTGAAAGAGACGGTAGATGTGAGGTTCACATTTTAGTTTTTCTTTTAAAGATTATACATTGTAATGAGAAGCAGAGAAAGACTTTTTTTGGGCGTGGCGGTCTTTTATGAAAACTATGATTTAAAATCTCCTGGCTACATTCAGTTAAAACCCCAGACATTTAGAAAAGAGCATACCTGCTCCCTCCCACTGTCCCTGGGGGGGTGGGGGGGGCATGACTTTTATTTTGGGAACAAAGAAGTGGTATAAAAGGCATGAGTGAAGAGAATGAACAATTTCTTTTAACCCTGTAAGTGAATCCATGACAAAGCTGCATGGAGTTTCATTATGTTGTGGCAGCAGAGTGAAAATAGACGATTTCCTTGGGGGAAATGCCTGACTTTTTACTAAGTGAAAATCAGTATTTCAACTCCTAGGGCATAATTAACATATGTATTCTTTCATGTTTCAAGAAGAGTTAGGTCTCTTGAACTGAAGAGGCAGAAGCACCTTTCTTTGACTGTTTCCAATTCTTATTGACTATGCCCAACTCCACCATTGTCAGGCCTTCATGTTAGGCCTCAGAAACAGAGAAAAACAGACTTAATTCTTATACTCTCAACATAGCTTCCCTGAAACCTGGACATTACATATGAATATGAAGGAATATGTCTGGCTGTCCCACCAGTGGTGAAGGTTTCTGTGGTGGACACGCGGGTGAAATGCTCCCCAGGTCCTACCACATCAACTGCAATTTGATGACATACACCAAGAGAGCATAGGCATCTGAGTCAGGATCGATCAGCTTTACCACTTACCAGCTGCTGACCTTGGGAGAGTTTATCACACTTTCAGACTCTGTTTTCTTTATCTGTCAAATGATCATAATACTATCTTCATAGGATTGAAAATTCTTTAATAAAATAATATATGAAAATTGTTAGAATGTAGCAGGAATGATATCTCCTATATCCTGTCAACATTCTTTAGCTCTTAGGCATTTACTTGGAAACTAAAAGGTGGAATGATCCAAAACAGGGAATTATTTCTCCTGGTAATCCTCACACCCTGACCTTTCTCCCCAATAGTGTGGACTGACTGTCCTCTGTTTGCGTGGCTCTCTTTAAGGCAGATTTCCACAAGTGTCCAGGAGTGGGTGAATAATTTTTTTGGTCTCTCTCTATTTCCGAAATCCATAACAATTATTCAGGGGCCCAGATTTTCTCTCTGCATAGTCCGGAACAGTTCCCTCCACCTATCAGAGCCAAAACAGTGACCAACTGGCTGCTGGGTGACAAAGATACAGAGAGGAGACAGGACCTCAACCAATGCTGGACACTTAGACCACCCCGCTGGAGCCTTGTGCAGAAAACAGACTCACTGCCAAATGAGGAGTCAGAACCCTCCTCATGAGCAGCAGCTGCTACTGTAAAACAAGGTCCATCTTTGGGTGCAGAATATGGCAGGGAATCCTGCAAGCCTGGAGCGCTATATTCTGTGCTATGTTCCAAATAATGTTTTGCCACGTGGTTCAGAGTCACTACAAACCATGGTCTCCAAACTCAGTGGATCTTTCACTGTTGTTCATTAGTCCTTTGAGATGCTCTTTGTTACCTCTTTCTCTGACCCTCCTTTCCTGACTCTTACTAACTCGCAAATCAACACCTGTCCCCTCATATTCAACAATAACCTTGCCTCCTATGAGATGAAGAAAACAGAGGGTGACGAGATGAACAAAATATTCTCAATGTTCTGCTTCTCCTGATACCTGCCCCACACACAGTCCCCTAAACTGCTGAAGAGTGCAGAGATTCTATATGATGGGCAAGCAGCAGACTCTTCAGGTTCTGTTGACAACAGCAGAGATGTCAGGTGCCAGGAGAGAGTTATTTACATTCATTCCTAACGTAATCTGTCCATGACCATTAACTGCCCCACCCCACCCCACCTAAAGACTTTTCTACGTCCACTCTTCCCATCTACCAGTGTCCCTCCCAGCTGCTTTAAGCACTGCTCCATGAGTCCCTGCCTCTGTCAGCGATCTGCCTCTTTGCTAGAGCAGTACTCAAGATGCCTAGAAGCACCCTCAAGTCTCTCTCATTCTAAGGGGGAAAAAATACTCCCCAATTCCATGATCTCATCTTGCTAATATGAAATCCATATTTTCCCCTGTTATGGACTGAGTTGTATCCTACCAAAACTCATATGCCGAAGTCCTAACCCCCAGTACTTCAGAATGTGACTGTATTTGGAGGTTGGGCCTTCAAAAAGTTAAAATGAGGTCATATGGTGGGGGGGGGCCCTAATCTAGTATGACTGGTCTTTATAGGAAGAGGAAATCAGGACACAGACACACACAGAGGGAAGACCAGTTGTAAGTGAAGAGGAGACGCCTCCGAAAAAAAACAACACCTTGATCTCATACTTCTAGCCTCCAAAACTGTGAGAAAATAAATTTCTGTTGTTTAAGCCAGCCAGTCCATGGAACTTGGTTATGGCAGCCCTAGCAATCTAATACATTCCCTTAAATGCTTGATTCTCCAAAGGGTAGACTGCCTTTGCTCTCTCTGCATCCTCAACTCCACATGTCCCTCCAGGCCCTGTAGGCTGGCTCTCTCCTCACCCTCCTTACCTTCCTGGATTTCTCTGCATTTGGTACAAAGGAAACTCAGCTCCCTTGGCTCTCACAACACGCTCTGGCTCTGACGCTGTCTTTCTTGTTCTTTTTTTTTTTTAAAGCCAGTCAAATTTAGCAGTGGGGGGTTGTATACCAACTTTAGTGACACTAGCGTTAATAAGTTCTGATAACCCACTACCATCGGACCAGCCAATCTTTCTTGTTCTTTATGGATTTCTTCCCTCACTCCACCTCATAAATGTTGAACACAAATTCAATCCTAGCCCACTTCCCTTATTTTTGTTGAGTAACTTAACCCATTTTTCTGGTTTCAGCTATTTTGTAAAATAGGTTTATGTTTCTCAAATTTGTAACTGCAGTGCTTCCCACCCCTCAAGCCTCAGAGCAGCATATCTGAGCCCTCGCTTGATACCTCTTGTCTCCCCATGTTCCCCGCAGGATCCTCTAGTTGATTACAACTTGGGCTACAAGGCTCCATCACTTCCTCCACAGTATGAATATTCTCTCTCCCTTGCCAACCTTAGAAGTTTGGTTTTATTAAGGGAACTAGAGGGTTTTCTTATCTCATGTAATCCTCATGCTTCAAACTTTTCCATGGTTCCCTACCATCTGTCGGATAAGGGGAAACTCCTTTAAATTGCTTGCAGGTAAGGCCCACATGTCCAGCCTTCCCTCTGTCCATTCCCTCTGTGTTCTGGGCCCCCAAATCCAAAGTTGTCTCTTTCCTCAGTGTTTGCTCAGGCTAAACACTGAGCTGGAGATACCTCCTGCCCTGGTGCTCAGTACCTGGTCATTTCATCTTTCCCTCTGCATTGTTTCTCAAATTCCCAGACATAGCTCTGTCCCTTCCCTTCCCACATACTTCCCAGCAGGATCTATTTATATGTCTGACTTTCTAACCAGACCACAAGCCCTTTGATA
The DNA here is from genome assembly GCF_036562045.2 of Rhinolophus sinicus. Classification (NCBI taxonomy): domain Eukaryota; kingdom Metazoa; phylum Chordata; class Mammalia; order Chiroptera; family Rhinolophidae; genus Rhinolophus; species Rhinolophus sinicus. The sequence goes on from NC_133758.1 coordinate 45,662,167, forward strand.
ACCTAAGCTGTGCCCATGGAACCCTGTTGAAGGAATAAGTTTCAAAATTAATTGACTCATCTACAAACTTTATGTTAACTAGAAAAACAAATTAACTGTAACATTCCAGGCTTTAAGCATTCTGTTTCTTTAAAGTTTTAACATGTCTAGCACCACATTTATGTTACAGTCTTGACTAATTAATTAGCTAATATAGTATTTGCTGGACTATTATTCCTCTTGGTTTTCTGTTTATAATATTACCTGTGCTGACTCAGGCTGGAAGAGCCGAGCCATTTGGGATAAGTTGAATGTGCTTGTATGTGAATTAAACCTCCTTATCCTCAAGTTTTGACTTCTTGGTACTCACCTGGCTTTTTTTCTCTCTTCAATGTTGGTAGACTTCATGGGTAAAGGAGGAAAAAGGAATTTTTAAAAAGTGGGTCCAGGGCGGCCAGTTAGTTCAGTTGATTAGAGCGCCATGCTCTTAACAACAAGATTGCTGGTTGGATCCCCATATGGGCCAATGTGAGCTGTGCCCCCCCGCAACTACATTGAAATAACTACTTGACTTAGAGCTGATGGGTCCTTGAAAAAACACACTTAAATAAATAAAAGTTCAAAAAAAAAAAAAAAAAGTGGGTCCACTCACTTACTTTAAAGTCACATGGATTTGTTAGACTGAATCTGTGTGATTTCAAGTTGGAATTATCCATGTAGAGACATTCTTATTTACAAGTGCGTCCTCGTGGAAAAGAATTTCTCCAACAAACTGCCCAGCTGCTTCTCAAACACTGTTGTGATTCAGAGCTGTTGTCAACAAAAGGTCTCCATAGAAAACATGGATCTGTTTCATTTCGATAGCCAGCAGTGGCTGTTCTGCATTTAACAAGAGTGCTTTTATTTTATTTTATTTATTTATTTATGGAAACTTGGTGGTGGCTAGAACAAACAATAAAATTTTCAAGTAGAAATTTTCCCATAGACTGAAATCAAGGCTTCCACAGGGTTAAAACATGTGGGGGGTGAAGAGGGGGGAGGGGGGAATAAACATTACTGTTTTGTTTGTAAAGAGCAAGTTTTCAAAAACTCAGCTAATTTAACTCCCCCCCCCCAGTCCTTACTCCAGGAGTCTTACTCATAAAAGTTGGTTATGCTTCAACCCATATTTCAATTTACATCAGCATTGAAATAATAACACCATATGCATCACCTAGATAAATACAATTTTTGAGCTTTTGAAAGCTGAAGGAAATAATATTAGTCAATATTTCCCTTGGTAATATAGAAGAAAAGAACTAAAGGCTGTGTTTGAAGTTCACTGTAATTATATTCCACAGAAACAGTTATTGTTAGAGAAAACAATCAGAGACCTTACTCCATGACTCAGTCCCTCACTCTGTAACCTCTGCCTCTCTGCGGTGCAGGAACAATGGGAACTTATCCAGTTGGAATAATGGGAACACCACTGCCCTAGGGAACAGGAGATGTGTTTCCAGGGCTGGATCTGTCTTCAACGTGCCATATCACTTCACCTCTCAATGCCTCAGTGCTCTCCTCAGCTTCGAGACCACCTCCAGTAAAACACACCCACAAAAGCAAGCTCTATAATGTCCTCTGGCACCAACAACTTCCTCTTTGTGTCCAGTGCTATGCAAAGCAAAATGAACTGAGCATTCTAGAGGGTTAAACATAAGGTACATTATATACGATTTCCTTTTCATTACTGCCACTTCCTCTGTGGTCACTAATTTCTGGTTGGCCAGACCTTAAAATAAAAGACTATGTAGCCTGTGTGTGTGTGTGGGGGTGGGTGGGTGGGAATTGTTGGGGTTGGGGGGTAAGGGCGGGGGGACGGAGAGGGACCTTTTGAAGGCCACTTCAAAAGTAAGATGAGACTAAAACAGAAAGTAGCTAGGATGCACCCACTTCTCCCCACTTAGAAAAATACACAGGGCTTGAGGCAGATGAACTGTAGAAATCATGAGTGCTGCTTTGCCTGCCACTCACTGTTTCAGAGGCTGCAGAGACACACCACTGCCGACACTGGGCAGAGTAAGCCTGGCGATCGCACCGATAGACAGTCACAATGATGACTGTGCACAGCTTCCGTAACTCAACCTGAAACCAGGCAAACGCCATTTCAGGTTTCATTACCAGCCCCACATTCGCTGCCAAGGCTCACAAGCCTTCTGGGGGACTCAAGGCCAAGTTTCACTAACTTGGATGCTATTACCTGGCAAAATTAAAGTGGAATTGATCCGCCTCCTGCACACGCTCTAGGTTTATCAGTTAGTTTCAGATAGAGCTTGAAAATTCCACATAGAAGTTGTTCGCAATTCAGGAGGCAAAGATAGATTTCCAAGTACAATTAACCAGTATTTCATCCTAGGGCCATTGAAACCCGAACCCATGTTTTTCACCCGCATTGGTAGACAGCATTCGTAGTTAGAAGCATTCAGTTCCATCTGGTCGTTTCATTCCTGGTCAGATAATACTAGAGGTATCTATGTAACATACAAGCCACTGTCAAAAGCACTGAGCCATCTCCCCAAGACAGCTGTTTCACACAAGGGCTTCATTGTCTGAGAAAAGCTTGTATCATTTTACTTCAAGTGCTGCGGGAACAAGCATTCTGTCAGCTGCCACCGTTTGGAGGAAAACTCACTCAATGCAGATTTTCATTATTTTGTTATCGAGCCAAAAACCTACTATCGACTGTTAAGGATAAGGGTTTAAAACAAGAACTAAGGTCCTTGCTCTGCTTTTATTTTATCAGGGAAAATAATAGCTCCACACACCCGAAGAATTTATAGTTATACTTTTCAAAAGATAGCTTGAGGTTACTAGGTGACTACAAGTGCTTGTTTTCATTTTGTCCTGCATTGTGCACATTTATCCAGTTTCAGGTAAACCGGCAAAGTGTTTTCCAGCCTGAGAATGCCAAAAACAGTATCCCTAGGAAGCAGCTGTCAGAATGAGGATAACAGCATCATAAAATAATTAATAACTGAATAATTATTTAAAATTGAATGGCTCCTTTCTTCGTCATCTATCTAACAGAGAAAGATGATTGCAACCACCCAAGCCCAAATCTGTACTTCAAATTCCCATTAAGCAGATAGGTTCTATTTCTTTCTTCTCCTTCTCCTTCTTCTCCTCTTCCTCCACCTGCCCCTCCTTTTTCTTCTTCTTTGCCGTGGACATACCCTTGAACATTTGAGGATTAGGGCCACCAACCCCCCACAGTAGAAAATCTGCATATTTTATTGACTCCTCTGACACTTAAGGTGTCCTCTCAGTATATGTGGGGGACTTGTTCCAGGACCCCCTGCAGATACCCAAATACACAGTTGCTGAAGTCCCCTGTATAAAATGGTATAGATCAATGCATAAAATCAGCCCTCCGCATCCTCAAACTCCTAACCTAAATAGTACAGGTGCTGATTGAAAAAAAATCATATAAGTGGACCCATGGAGTTCAAGCCCATATTGCTTAAGGGCCAACTGTATTATGAATTCAGGAAGACATTTAACAAAATACCTTATATTCTTATAAGCATAATGAATAACTATGAGCATGATGATAGCAGGCTTGTTCTACCCACCTTCAGCTGTTGCAGACTTTATTATTGTGGTAAAATATACATATGATCTATTTAAACCATTTTTTAAGTGTACAATTCAGAGACCCATTAAGTACACTCACCAAACATTTCAAAAGATTTTAAAATTGGGATAATGCTGGTGGCCACCCCCACAAAATAAAGTAAGCAAGTATGGTAAGAATCTTCCTTTCTCTCCCTCTATTCTCCTTATGTTTTCATGACTTTGAAGACTAGCTCTCATGGGAGGGATCTGTCAAGGAGCAACTTTTGTCGTGTACATGGAAGAGATGCCCTCTTTGTATAGGACCCAAGGAACACATAGGGGCTTGGCCAAGAGATAGATACATCTGTGCCTAACCGATTCATCAAAATGTTTTTTCTGGGTGTCCACAGATTTATTTTTTTTTAAAGCTGGTTACTCAGAAACTGGCTATGCCTGTCAAACAGGATTGGCCTCTCTTCCTTACCACCACACTTGGTATGAAAAAAGAAAAGGTTAATTTAGAGAATTAGTAAAACAAAGGCCCTGTGCAACTCCAGGCCCAGTTATCAGAACAGAATTGTGGTTGCCAAGGAGCCAGGGAGAGATATGTAGGGAGAGCTTTAGAGGAAGGCACCAAGCAACACACAAAGTATCATTATCTTGTCAAATGTTATTCATGTTGTATCTGTTCCATCAGACACTTCTGCGTTTTGTGACCTTGGACAAGATACTGCAAGACAGCTGTTTTGAGGGCAAATAAAACAACACCTGTCAAAGTCTCTAGCTGACTGCCAGGGGTATTGTAAGGACAAGATAAATATTCTTTCATGTGCTTATATTTTCCATTCTTGCAGTGGAGGGTTGCTCTGGCTTTCTGGTCAGATCCTCCCTCGGATCTGCCTCATTCGAAATTGGCGACTCTTTGACCTGGGCATATGAGTTTATCTCTGCACTGTTTAGAATTCTGGAACGCTAGTAGATTGGAGCTCCTATTTTGTACTTCCCAGAACGCGAAAGAAAAAGACTTGAAGTGCTGGAGAAATAGAATTGCATCCTAAGAGCTGGAAGGGACACAGGGCTCAACGAGACCATCTAGCTAACCAACCAACACAGCAGTCCTTTCTACCGTTTCTGTAGCAGGTGCTCCTCTGTCTCTGCCAAACCTTTGCTCTGAGGAGAAGGGCTCATCACCTCACAAGGGAATGCCGCTTCCATCTTTTGGCAACAATAACTGCTAGTTATTTATTAAGTATGTGTTAGCTACTTAGGAAGAAATGTTTTGTTAGGTAAAATACTTTTGTAAAATAGAATTTCCAAAATATTTCGAGGACTCAAATACATAGCCACTGATCCCTTGCTATGTGCCAGCAAAAGTGAAGATGAATGACATAAAAATTTCTGTCCTCGGAGAGCTCACTTTTTAGTGGAGGAGAAAGACACACAGATTATCATAAAGTAATGTTGGAAATACCTGATAGACAAATGTACAGGCTACTATTACAGAGACACACCCAATTCAGCCTGAGGGGAGGCATTCCGCAAAGACTTTCAGAAGGTGAGGCCCAAGCTGAGACTTAAATGAAGAGCCATATTTTGTAAACTAGTTGGGCTTACATGAATAGATGCTACTAATTTGAATCAGTTTTGTACATTTAGAAAAACACGTGTAAAGGGCATTTATTTCTAAACTTTGGGTTAGTAGTTTGATCTAAAACGATGAAGTTATATTTTTAAAAAGTGATAATTTGGACTTTTCACTATAGACCATTGGCTTTCAAACTGTATTCTAGGAATCCTAGGATATTTTTCGGGGGGTAAGTGAGGGTTGTTAGAGACCTTCATGGGGGGTGGTGGTAGAAACTAAGCAAACAGGTCTCTGGGCCCTCACCAGAACAGCTTCACTGCTCCTCCTGTTATGTTTACTGGTGTGTATACATTTTTTTTAATTAGATAAAGGAGCTCTGATATTAAAATATTAAAGTTTCAAACTACAAAAGGAGACCAACTCCCCAGTGAAACAGGTTTCATTGTGTACTTGCCATCTAAGGCTAATTTACTCAGCTGGTATTTTAAAGCAAAGCACCAAAAATACTCCCACCCTGAGTTATCTTCGTTCATTCTACAACCATGACCCAAGCACCACCATCCCCACCCCACCTCCACACCTCGGGCAGCAACCTCGTAAAATAAAGAGGTAGATCTGAGAAAATTCACCACTACTCTGAAGAAAACATGAATATTAATGGCGGGATAGTAGCCACTTCACGTACAAAGACAGCAAATTATTATTCTTTAGACCAAACCTTGTTATAACATAATCTTTTCATATTAAATAGGTTTAAAAGTTCCATTTATAAATCAGTATTTTAAGTAACATCTGAAGTAAGATTCTGGAACCTGGAACAACTGGACAGTTCCTTCATGTTTATTATTTTGGGACTTTGACAGTCGTGTACATTTCAAAATATAAACATGCTTCTCTTCATCCCAAACACAGGATGAGAACCAGGTTTTCTGACAAGATTTTCATCTTTCAAATATGTGTTTTTTATCAAAATATATTGATTTGTTTTCACAGAGTCTTAAGTCTTAAGAAAGATTGTCCTAAATCTTTACACAATGACCATCCTCACACAGCATTATAAAGCTGGGTTGAGAGAAGTAGATCTAGTCTCAGATCAGAAGAAAACCTCCAATTAAAGTAAACATCAGATGAGCAGCATTCTTGGGTCCTATTGGAAGGCAACTGGGAAGCTAGAAAGAGTACCAAACTAATGGATTGAAATTTGAAAGATAGCTTGTCCTGTTGAGCAGCACACTAAAGGCCATTGCTCCTGTGACACTGATTTTTCCTTGGAAAATTTAGTAAAATTTGGGTATGCCCACAGGGGGTAAAGGAGAATAAGATGCAACTGCTAAGACTCTCTTACTGAAATCTATCCCCACCCACTGCTTCTGGGTGGTGCCTCATTCACCTGTTACAAGGGCAAAAGCTAATTTTGCTGTGGATCAACACTCAGGTGAACCTGCAGTGGCACCAATGGTTAGGGGCAAGTGTCAAGGAGATTTACTTTTCCACTGCTAATTTGTTTGCACTTATAGTATGAAAGAACAAAAGCAATGTTACAGAAACCCATTTATGGATTTTCTAACCCGCTCATAAAGGCAACAAATAAGCTAGTCAGACAGTTAGTAGGAGCCAGGCAGGAGGAAGAAGCACAGAGAAGAGATGTGACCAAGAGTGAGAACACAGCGAGGCTATCCCACAGCCTGCTAACTGTTATTTTACAGACTTAGTTTTCATTGAAAAATACTTCCTTTATGGAAAACTCAATGCACCTTAACACAACGAGTTTGGTTTACTTAGTAAGTCTTTTAAATTGGATTTACAGTAGGCTGTAGGTCTGATTATTAAGAAATTATTATTATTATTATTATTTTTACTTTAAATTAAAGTTTATTGGAGTGACAGAAATTATTATTATTATTTTTGTTAAGGATGACCATGCATGATGGTTATGTAAAAAAAAAAGTCCTTATTAGTGTGAGATACATAGTGAAGTTCCTTGATGCCTCAGATTTTCTTTAAGATACTTTGGCAAAAACCACAATAAGTGGGCAGAGATAAGATAAGACTTGCCAATTGTTGAACTGAGTGATGGGTATATAGGGTTTATTGTATTAAACTTTCTACTTTTGTGCGTGTTTTAAAATTTTTGTAATAAAAAGTTAATTCTGATTTTAAAAGTAGGTCTAAAAGAACCGTATCAGGACAATACTCTTCTAGGTGGTTCTCACACAAAAATGAAGGCAGACTTTAATGCCTACCACCAAATGTCTTTGATTCAAAAATATCATCAGTTAGATCCACCATTCGTTTAATGATCGTTTTTCAGAGGAAAATAAACACAACATTAAAATACACATTGATGATAAACTATTAATATATCCAATTTCAGAATTGTTGAAAATGTGCCTCAGAATTGAGGTACTCTGGTAAAAAAATTACTCTGGTAATTTTTGAAAAATTACTCTGGTAATTTCAGAATTGTTGAAAGTGTGCCTCAGAATTGAGGTACTCTGGTAAAAAAACTTACTCTGGTAATTTTTCTTTGTCAATTTGTAGGCATCGTTGTTAAAAGGCCAAGTTTGAAAATAATGGTGTGCGAGGATTTCATTATTTATTGTATTTATTCATCATATTTTATTTATCATTTACTTTAACCCATTAAATTGGAATTTTTGTTAATTAATTTAGGGGCTGAAGGTTTCCCTCCCTAAAACGTAAGACAGAAAGTGCCAGGGGAAATAGGCGTAAGAATGTAAATAAGGGTAGGCCTCCACTGGCCTATACATTATTAGGCTTGTTTTAATATTGTATGTTAATGAAAGTAATAAAACTGAAACATTGTAAATGCCCAATGCACATGTGTATGTGGACCTTGAAACTTGTTAGAATTACTATTAATATCCTGAGAATCAGCACCCCTTCAAGTAATATCTTGGGTAAGAGGCACCACCCAAGGAACAGGAGGCCACCACCATGCCGAGGTTGGTATTTTTCAGAGAGGAAAAGTTCTAGAGCTAGAAGTCACAGACCTAGAGTTAGCGTGGGTGTTACATCTGCCCAGCAGTTCTCTTTTTATTGGGCAGCGCAGGGGCGTGTGGACTCTCGGCTGGAATCGCCCGGCTCTTTCATCTGTTCTGTTTGGGGTAAGGCTAGACTGCAGGGATGGACCAGTGCGACTGGCAGGGGAGAAACCACCAGTTTAAAGACACAAAGGAAGCCCAGACCCCAGGGCCAGGTGTACAAAGGTGAGCAGCTGCGTTACTTACTGTCTTCCGGCAGGTTGTTTTCCCGCTCTTCTCTTTCCATCTGCTGACACCACCCTTCCATGCGGTCTCGCTCTGCCTGGAGAAGCTTCAGAAACCAGTGGCCGTCCCGGTGGCACACTGACCTTTGAACGGCCTCCATAGGGTCTTCAGTGATCGAGTCAATCCAGGGATCCGGGGGAGGCAGAATTGAAGGGTCAAAATCCGCATCAAAGTCATCGTCGGCTGCGCAGGCGTGGTAATGGTTTCCTGAGCCCTGAATGCTGACAGTGGAGGTGCTGGCGTCGCGGGAGAACTGTCTGGCCATTGGTCCGGAGCACGAATTGTCCTCTATAGACTCCAGCGAGTTTTCCAGATTGTCGTGGAAGTCCAGGTCGGCCTGCACTGCTGTCGTCACACTGTTGGATCGAGTGAACCTGCGGAAGCTGGGGGAATAGAGAAAGGAGATTTAGTTCAAGGATATTTCTTGAAGCAACACCACAGTCTACTTTTTTTCATGGGTGTGGCTACAGGGGGTCTGAACTTCTCAGTCTGCAGAGGTAGGCTCTTGATTCAAGAGTATAAATTGCCATGGCTCTAATATAAAGAATACAAATTTCTCATCTTTTTTTAATAGTAAAGCATATCTAGAGAAATTTTTAGAAGTGGAACAATGTGTGCCCTCTCAAAGCCAGTATAATCCCCAATGTCCAACATCCTCCCCAAATCTGGGCAGCTTGAATCCCGAAATTCACGTTGGTGAGGGGTAAGAGAGCAATTCAATCATATTTTATTATGCATAATTTGGTTAGAAATGAGGGGAGAGGAGCCAAGACTATCGTGAATCCTGCAAAATCACATTTTTTTCCCAGTGGCAGCTCTTACCAAGTAAGACTTCCTGAAAGCAAACTAAAGAATTGCTAGATTCCTCTTAAAATTAAGACTCCTTTCTCTGATAAGGATTCACTGTCTCTTGATCATATAGGTTTATTGTAATTTGGTACACAGCCTTTGGGGCAAAAATTGGCTCACAATTCTAGAGTTCTCCTATACTGTCCTTTGTGCTTTTAATTTCCCTTCCCACGGTCCTTCTACCAAGGTGATAAAAGACAACTTGTTAACAGATTCAGTCTGAGCATTTTATGTGGACATCCATGCGATCAGCCTTTCCCAACTAAACGGATTTATACATCTCTGGTTGACCCCCACAATGAAGACATGTGGAAGGTAGGAGGAGTGGGAGAAGAACAGAGGAGGCATGAATTCTTTCTCAGACAAGGGGCAAGGGAAGGTGTGGGCATGAAGTAATTTAAAACACACCAAAAAGTGCTTCACTGGCTCCTGGAGCATCAGGAAACAATGATGGAGAATGTAAGTCCACTGAAGGCATGTGTCCGTTATCCCACTTTGTATTTTTTTTTTTTAAAGGTAACTTCCTGATCTAATATTTTATTTATTTTTTTATTGTGAAAAAATACGTATAACAAAATTTACCATTTTAATCATTTTTAAGTGTACAGTTCAGTGGCATTAAGTACATTATTCACATTGTTGTGCAAACACCACCATTATCCATCTCCAAAACTTTTTCATTCTCCATAATTGAAACTTTATACCCATTAAACAACCACTATCCATTTTCCCCTTCCCCTCCAGTCTCTGGCAACCACCATTCTCTCTCTCTCTCTATGAATCTGACTACTCTAGGTTTGCTCATATAAATGGAATAATACAGTATTTGTCCTTCTGTGACTGGCTTATTTCACTTAGCACAATGTCTTCAAAATTCATCCATGTTGTAGTGTGTATCAGAATTTTTGTCCTTTTAAAGGCTGAATTGTACTCCACTGTACAGTAGTCCCCTCTTATCTATGGGGATACATTCCAAGACTCCCAGTGGATGCCTGAAACTGCAGATAGTACCGAACGCTACATATACTATGTTTTTTCCTATACATACATACCTGTGATAAAATTTAATTTATAAATTGGGCATAGTATGAGAGTAACAACAACTACTAATAAAAATGAAACAATTGTAATAAAAGTTATGTGAATGTGATCTCTCTCAAAGTATCTTATTGTACTATACTCACCTTTTCACTTAAAGGAAGCACTTTACAGCTTCTCTTTAGCATATCCGAATTGCCAACAGCACTACTCTTGCATTTGGGCCATTATTAAGTAAAATAAGGGTCACTTGAACACAAGCACTGTGATAGGAAATCTGATAACCGAGTCCACTACTGACTACCTGATGGGGAGTATACACAGTGCATATACGCTAGACAAAGGGATGATTCACATTGCTGGGCAGTGCGAGATTTCATCATACTACTCAGAACTGCACAATTTAAAACTTATAAGTGGTTTATTTCTGGAATTTTTATTTAATATTTTCAGACCATGGCTAACTGTGGGTAACTGAAAACCCACAAAGCAAAACCGTGGATAAGGGGAGACTACTGTATATACAGAGGGTGCCAAAAAAATGTATACACATTTTAAGAAAGGAAAAAACTGTATTAAAATTACACTGATGGTAACGACTTTGAGCACCTCTTGTAATTGCAGAAGTCAAACGTGATTTGTATTCATCTTTTGTTATTGGTATATATTGAGTATTACAATTTTAATACAGTTTTTTCCTTTTTTAAAATGTGTATTTTTTTGGCATTCTCTGTATGTACCATATTTTGTTTATACACGTATTTTGTTTATACATTCATCTGTTGATGGACACTTGGATTGTTTTGACTTTCTGGCTATTGTGAATAATTCTTCTATGAACATGCGTGTACATACATCTCTTAGAGATCCTGCTTTCAATTCTTTTAGTTATATACCCAGAAGTAGAATTGCTGAATTATATGGTAATTCTGTTTTTAATTTTTTGAGGAATGGTCATACTGTTCTCCATAGCAGTTACACCATTTTATTTATTTATTTATTATTTTTTTATCAGGGAATATTGGGGAACAGTGTATTTCTCTAGGGTCCATCAGCTGCAAGTCGTTGTCCTTCAATATAGTTGTGGAGGGCACAGCTCAGCTCCAAGTCCAGTCGCCATTTTTAATCTTTAGTTGCAGCGGGCACAGCCCACCATCCCATGTGGGAATTGCACCTGCAATCGTATGGTTGACAGCCCATGCTCTAACCAACTGAGTCATCCGGCCGCCCCAGCAGTTGAACCATTTTATATTCCCATAACAGTGCACAAGGGATCCAATTTTTCTACATCCTTGCCAACACATTTTTTTTCTTTTTTTTTTTTTTACAGTAGCCATCCTAATGGGTGGGAGGTAACACATTTTCTTGACTAGTTCATGATTATGGCATTTTAAGATGGCTTGTTTGTGAGTTGATTTTCAATTACTGTTCTATATTTAATAGGGCCAGCATTAAAGAATAGTGCACTAAATAATGTCCATACAACATTTAATAAACCAGGTTCTTTTATTTTTTAACTCTCTCGAAACACTATGAAAGCCAATTAATACTAATACTCTGGTCCATCAAAAATAAAGAATGACTAGAATAAAACAGTTACATAGTCATTTGCAAGACTGTACAAAGACTGAAAGTCATAAAAATAAGAGTTCAATCATATCAATAATTCAGTTTTTTCCCCTAGACAATAAATGTCTAGGAAAAAATGGCTGCACTATTGATCTGTGTTAGTTATTAGGGTGGTCAAAATGATCAAATATGTTATAACTCATTTTATGAAGATAGACCAGCTAAAACTGGCCCATCTCACTGTTTGCTGTTCTCAAGAAATTACTTCTGTTGAAGGTATTATACCTGGCCATTTTATAAGTTTTTTAACTCTCTAATAGACCATTAAAAAAAAAAATCACACAGTGTGAAAGCCTGAAAGCAATGTTATAGATCTCTTGTACTAGGAATAAAAGGAAGAACCTTTTAGCAAAATGGTTCTTCCAATGGCCACTTATTCCTTGGCTGTCGTAGGCCATTTCTGTTTTCTCGTTCATCCCTCAAATGTTAAATGTCATCTCCTGAAGCTGAGCTTTCTCTCCAGCTGCATATGTGTAACTTGGATGACTCTCATTGCAACAGTTGATATTCTGGCTGATCTAACACAATATCCCAACCATGAAAACACTAGGCTCCACTCTTCAATATCATGTATTGCCAGAGGCATTACATTTCCAGACTTAAAGAAGGACTAATGTCTTATTATTTTGAATTGGAGCAAACTTTCCAGAGACACAGTCTGTTCCACATACAAAACAGAATGACCTATTTTCCTGTGCTTCTGTTTTTTATCTACACAAAACTGTACCACCAGCATTCCTGATAGAAGGCTCCTGGCTATGAATCTTGTAAAGTATCCACCTTCTTTTAAAAAATTACTTGGCAGTAGATTAGTAGAAGTTTGCAGTTTAGTCACCCAGAAAGAAATAAAAGTTAAGTAAAATTAAAATGGTTTGGGATTAAAAGCGGTGCCTTTGAACTCAGACAGCCCTGTCCAGGCTGCACTGTTTCTATCAATTAAGTTCCTAAAGCAAGTGCTTTCTTCCACCCAGAGCTTTCAAAGAATGTTCTGCTCTACAAAACATTTTAAGTCTTTCATGTACAAAGTTCCTTCTCTGTGAAAGGTGTAATCAAATTGTTATTGTTGTTTTAAATTTTTGATAAAAACGCAAATGGAGTCACTGGATTAATTTCTGTATTTTTGAAAAGAACAGATCAGTTGCTGATTGCTGGTGAAAATCTAAAAGCTGAACCCAGTGTCTTGCTATTTTCGAACACACAATTACCAATCCTGAAGCTCCTTAGGTCCTTCATGCCCTGAAGGTACAATGTGTAATAATTACAACTTCTGAAAAGGGCTGGCCAATAGTCTGGCCTAAGGAGCAGAAAACCATGAAACTAAAGACTGGATCAACCAGACGGGACACAATACCCCGTCTGTTCTGAATAGCAAGAGGAAAGTCACTTGTTAGTATTCTGCTGTTGCTTTGTGCTCCTTTTATGAAAGAAGTTTATATTTCAATTAGAGGATTTTTCTGCCCCCTCCCTCCCACAACTTTTCTGTACAGCAGATTACAAATCAACACATAGATGGTAAATTGCAGAGGCCCATACTTGTCCCCCCTGTCTGCTGGGGCTGTTGTTAAACAAAAGTCATGAACAAAAACTAAGCACAGTCATTATCTTTAGATCACACATGCTTTGGACCTGCAAGGCATTCTCCTATGTGAGACTCAAGTCATAAAATTATCGTAGGAGACCAACTGAGTCATTCTGTTACAGAATCCTCTGGCTTCTGGTTATCTTCTTTGTCCCTCTCATTCACATAATGGTTGCTTTTCAGGGCTAAATCTACTTTCAAAGGGAGAAACACTAGTCCTATGCTCTTCTTTCTTTCTTTGTAATGGCCTTTAGACATTTTTCACTAAGCTTTCGGTCAAGGCTGAATATATGTGGGATCTAAAAAGCTACTCTTCAAAAGTGCAACCATCTTGGTTTTTGCGAACTGGCACCCTTTAACTGATGTAAAAACCCAAGACATCTCATTATGTAAAATAAAAGGTAGGTGAAAAGAACGGTGTGGGGGTGAGGAGATTGAGATCAAGAATTAAAACTTCCTAAAGAAGAGGTTCACAGTTTCTTGTCAGATCAGCTTCCCAGTTAGAAGTGCATGGGAGAACCCAGGCTAAATGTAACCCTTGTACACAAATTCATTGAGAAGGATCTCTCCTGCTCCCTTTTGTATGAGGTTAGCACTGTGCTATCAATAGATTTTAAAACTACCCCAACACAAGCGTCCATTGGTTATTTAAAATCCTCCATGTTCATCATTCTTTTGCTTAAAGATCTCTTTAAGCAAAGGAAAATAGAATAGGTTTCCAACATAAAGACTCTCTCTATTTCAAATAATTATAATATATTTGTCAAATAAAAGAAAGGGAGGAAATGGAAAATAATGACAGAGGACTTGTTATCTTCAGATAGCTTCAGAGACAACCCAGCATGTTGCCAGCTTCCTTTTAGTATCAGCTGGGCAGGTGCTGGTATAGTGATAGGCTGTCACTATAGGAATCTTGGTTAGAAGTCTCAACAAACTTGAACTGGCTATGCCCCAGCAACCGAAGCATTAGGTCACTCCTTGGCACTGCCCTCAGCTAACTAGCAAAAGCCTGAGAGGTCTCACTCACAATTCTTTTTTATCATGTCTTGTTGTTGGGTCAAATGGGGGCCATAGGCTCATGAGTTAGATGCTCATTTTTCTTTTTGTAAACTAAATTATCTTGAAAAACACGCAAACAAGGAGAAGGAGGGAGGGAGGGAAGACATAAAGACAGGCAAAAGGAAGGAGGAAAGACAGAGAGACAGAGAGAGAGAGAGAGAGACAGAGAGAGAGAGAGAAGTGAATGTATGAGGCATAATATCAGGAATTATGCCAAGTTTCAGGCTTTTGAAATTTGAAACGCATGAAAGCACACCTTTAAAACTCAGGTGTACTGTAAGGAACTATTTGGCTAGGTCGTGGTATTGTTAACTTGGCAGAGAAAAGAGGTTGTTTGCCAAATATAAGATCAATAATGGGTACTAGGCTATGCAGTACTCCAAGTAAACTGTGAAGAATGGGGATTGATCCAAAGCTTCTGAGTTGGCAAAGGAGGGATGTTTTTGACTACCAAAGGTCTTTCCAAGTCTGTCGTCCCTGAACTGGCTATCAGAAGATACTATCTGGATTTTGGCTTTTTGTTTTAATATCCTGCTTAGTTGAAAAGACACAAATCACTATAAGCCCAAATGTTTACATATTTAAGTCATTTGCAATCAAAAGAGATCATTTATAATAGTTGACATTGTGCTAAAAGAGAGGACAATGCTACCTCTCCAAGTGTTTGGTCCACTGAGTTATGAGGCCATGAACTTTAATGTGTGAAGCAAGGAGGATTTTAAAAACTCAGAACTTTATAGAAATAGAAGTATTTTGGTGGTAAACAAAAGTACAATTATCTTATTCACTGAGGCATTTTGCTTCTAGAAATGGAGAGCAGCTCTCACAATAAATTGCCAGTATTTTCCTTATTGCCAGTATTTTCCTTCAACAACTATGCCTCAATCTGTGCATTCATAGACCTGATGAAATGGCAGGTATCATTCACAAGCATTTTTTTTTTTTTTCCAAGTCAAGTTGTTGTCCTTTCAATCTTAGTTGTGGAGGGTTCTGTTCAGCTTCAAGTTGTTGTCCTTTCAGTCTTAGTTGTGGAGGGCGCAGCTCAGCTCCAGGTCCAGTTGCCATTGCTAGTTGCAGGGGGGCACAGCCCACCATCCCTTGCGGGAGTCGAGGAATTGAACTGGCAACCTTGTGGTTGAGAGCCCACCGGCCCATGTGGGAATCGAACCGGCAGCCTTCGGAGTTAGGAGTTAGGAGCACGGAGCTCTAACCGCCTGAGGCACTGGGCCGGCCCCACAAGCATATTTTGATGCCAGTATTTTCCCCACTTAGCATTACCGTATTTCCTCGAAAATAAAACTTCACCAGAAATAAGCCCTAGCATGATTTTTCAGGATGCTTGTAATATAAGCCCTGCCCCCAAAATCAGCCCCAGTTAAGATCATCAGCCAGACAGATGCATTTAGTACATCCATTGCAACACACGATGGACATATTGCATTATAAAATAATAATATTAATACATAATTAAATATAAATAAATAATATTATTGACATTAATATTTAAATGATAATATAAATTATAATTAAGTATTTATAAATACCCAAGCGGGTGCCTTTGGACGAGAGGTAAACACCTATGTATAAACAGATGAACTCGAGACTTATTGCTGACTGACCAATAGGAGTACAGACACAATGCATGAATAACGTGCGCACTTGATAACGAATGGACATGGTTGTGTCTAATATGAATCTTCATAATTCAATATGTCGTGTGTTGTAACGGATGTACCTAATGCACTCTTGTGAAACGTTTTCTGAATTTGGTGCCTGCAATTTTTCGTCGCTTTTGTGTAGACCATCATTCTTAACTGTCATCATTTTGCCACTCCTGTCTCATAAGTACTTGATTTAATGGTAGATTTAAAGGGAATAATATTTTGACCCCCAGACAAGATGAGTGCAAAAAGAAAGAGCTATTCCATCGAGTACAAGAAAGGATTGTGGAGGATTCCTGGGGCAAGAATATTATGGTTTTCTGCAAAGAGAAGAAGTTGGATCTCTGAATGGTCTGAAAATGGCGAGCAGAGTAGGATAACCTCAGCCAACAGGTGGACGAGGGAAATGCTAAGAAGCACAAGTGTGGATCAGGCCAGCAACCATTACTTCCTGAGCTGGAAGACATCATCTGTGAATGGATTGCTGACAGGAGAGCAAAGGCTTTGGTTGTGTGCAGGGCTGATAGTCAACCATTTGCCCTTGCAATGGCACCACAGTTAGAAATATCCCCAGAAGGATTCAAAGCATCACAACACTGGCTGGATGGCTTCCTTCAGCGACATGAACTGTCTTTAAGATCGACAACACTGTTCAAGCTGGAAGATACTGAAGTTATTAAACGTGCACTTGCATTCAAGTCCTTTGTCGATGGCATGGACTTTTCTAAATACCAACTCTCCAACATAATTCCTATGGATGAAACTGCAGTGTTTATGGGTCAAGGATCTCAAATGACAATTGATCAGAGGGGTGCCTTGTCAATCTACATTCCCTCCACTGGTTACAAAAGTGCTGTGTTACCTGTATTTTGGCAATTCGTCTGGATGGAAAGAAAGCCCACCTCTAATCGTTACTAAGGGCAAAAAATATAAAGTTGAATGTGTTTCAGGCATTTATGTTCTTGAAACCAAAAAAGCCTGGTACACACAAGCAGTTATAAGGAAGTGGGTCGATTTAATGCTGCCACTTGTTTTGTGAGGTGGCCAAAGAGGTCTGCTAGTCTGGGATTCAGCCAGCACTTCATGTCTAAAGACATGAAGAACTTCTTTGCAGAGAGAAGAATAGATCAAATAATGATTCCCATAGGAATGACTGCCCATCTCCAGCCTCTTGATATTGCAATAAACAAGCCATTCAAGGATGATTTGCGCATGGAAATCAATGACTACATTGAAAATACAATGGAGAAAAATCAGCGTGGAAACTTGTGAAGCCTACCTGCAAGAGGTCATGACTTGGGTGAAGAATTCATAGGATAAAATCACTGATAGCTGTGTTGCCAATGCACTACGAGCAGGCTACATTAACAAGAAGTGCTCATGTAAGGAGAGGTCGATTGCTGGACATGAAAGATTGGGGCCAATGGTTCTACGGGAAATGCAGTCGCAAGAAATTCAAGCTGGAATTTGGGGTTTGGAGAGTTATGATGATGTTCCAGAAGAAGATGGTATAACTGTATTTGAATAAATGTAGATTTTTGTACATGAATAAATGAATAAATGTAGATTGCTGTACATAAAACAATAAGACATCCCCTGAAAATAAGCCCTAATATGTTTTTTGGAGCAAAAATTATAAGACCCAGTTTTATTTTTGGGGAAATACAGTAATTATCTCCTGGAGGTCTAAGTGCTATTTTGTAATGTACAAAAGGTATACTAGGAGACAAGGAGATGGCTTCACCAACTGGAGATAAGAAAGACCAGAGGATTTTATGCAAATCACCAAAATATCCATCTGCTCCCATTCCCATACCACCAACATAAATGGAAAGGATCTTGGCTTTCCCTTGTACACACATACCTCCAACACACAAATCCTGCTCAAGACATTCACTGTTATCTAACTTCATCTATTTCACAAAAGAATGGTGGGTGTGGAGGAGTTGATGAGGGAGGAGGAAAAGAGACCACAAAGTGATTTACTACCCATTTATTTCAGTTAGTTTTCTCCTCTAATGCCCTGGATGCTGAAGGCAAATAGTTCTTGCAGTAATACTGAGTCTCACTTGGGTGATCTCTAGATAAAGATCCCAGGCAGTTAAGAAGTCCTTTACAAAGATGGAAATATTAAACCAACATACACCAGAACAATAACATTCTGGAGTTTCCTTTTCGGAAAATTGCTATGAGACCAGTGGCTTCTCTCTATACAACCACTAAACACAGATGTCAGTTTGTCAACTTGACAATGTTAATAAATAACCAAAAAGTATATAATTTCAAAGCTTCTACCACGCCTTAACACTTTTAGTTGTAAAAACCAAAGATGATAGCTTTATAAGTTATTCTAAAATATATCATAAATATCTAACCTTATGAAAGGTAGCCCCTGAGTTGTGACAGGGGCCAGAGGCCAGACCTATAACACACACTCCTCCACACTTAACTCTTGTTTCTGAACGAGAGATTATGGCAGCAATCCAACCACATGGGGAATATGGCCACAAGCAGAAATGCAAGACCCAGAAGACTGGGCCTAGATCTCAACTAGGAGTCTCCATTGAGCATAATCCTATTCTAAAGTTGAAGAAACACTGCTAGAATGTTGAATCAGAGAACTTACACTGAAAAAAGTTTATTAATGTTAATTGTATCAAATTCCCAAATTTTAGAGATAGAAAGGTACAGTTACTTTCAATTTGGATTTCTTAACTGGAATACTCTTTTATCGTTCATGGTTCCAGTTCACTCCATGACCTACCTAGCCAGAGAGTAATGCTAAATAACAGGGCTTACCCCAATCACAGGCAAAAAAAAAAAATAAAAAAATCTATGTGGATGACTTCTGCTTCTGGCCAAAGTGAAATAAGAATGATTGAATTTGGGCTGGCCCGGTGGCTCAGGCGGTTAGAGCTCCATGCTCCTAACTCCGAAGGCTGCTGGTTCGATTCCCACCTGGGCCAGTGGGCTCTCAACTACAAGGTTGCCGGTTCTATTCCTCGACTCCTGCAAGGGATGGTGGGCAGCGCCCCCTGCAACTAGGATTGAACACGGCACCTTGAGCTGAGCTGCCGCTGAGCTCCCAGATGGCTCAGTTGGTTGGAGTGCGTCCTCTCAATCACAAGGTTTGCCAGTTCGACTCCCACAAGAGACGGTGGGCTGTGCCCCCTGCAACTAGAAAACGGCAACTGGACCTGGAGCTGAGCTGCGCCCTCCACAACTAAGACTGAAAGGACAACAACTTGAAGCTGAAAGGCACCCTCCACAACTAAGATTGAAAGGACAACTTGACTTAGAAAAAGGGCTTGGAAGTACACACTGTTCCCCAATAAAGTCCTGTTTCCCTTCCCCAATAAAATCTTTAAAAAAAAAAAAAAAAAAAAAGATTGAATTTACTTGTCTATCTGAAATAACTAAAAAACTGGCAAAATATTGTAAACAACTGTTTTGAAGACATTTGACATCAGACAAGGAAGGACAGCGATCATTTAGATATGGGAAACAAATGAAGTCTATGATTGCTCCTGATTACTGACCAGTGAGTTTCCAGGCCACAGCATAGGGAGTGGTTTCCTTGCAGAATGAGCAGTCTCTCTGACTTGATGAAACATCACTGGGAGTCCAAGGAGGGCAGTGTGGCTAGAGTTTGCAAGGCAAAGTGTAGTAGAAGAGAGAACTGCATGGAGAATACCCAAATACCTGCACAAGGATCCAATAGAGTATTCATCTACTATGTTCCGTGCATGGGGTAAGAAACCTATCCATTGTTGTGGTATCTTTATTCCTCTTTGAAAGAAGAAGCTGTCGAGCTACAGTGCTATATGCAACAAAAATATCTTTTTAAAATGATCATAAAATAACTTTTTCAATATACAAAGGCTGAAATAATTCATTACAAGTAGATATGCAATATAAGAAAAGAAGGAAAGGCGTGGCTGGATGGCTCAGTTGGTTAGAGCAGGAGCTCTCAGCAACAAGGTTGCTGGTTCAATTACCACATGGGATGGTGGGCTGCACCGCCTGCAGCTAAGATTGAAAACGGCGACTCAACTTGGAGCTGAGCTGTGCCCTCCACAACTAGACTGAAGGACAATGACTTGGAGCTGATGGGCCCTGGAGAACCACACCGTTCCCCAATACTCCCAATGAAATTAAAATTTAAAGAAAAACCTCACATTCATGGAAAGGGAGAAACCAGTGAAACCAGTGTATTGGACCAGCTAAGAGCAGTGTTACAGACATGAAACAAAACAAAACAAAAACAAAAAAAGAAGAGAAGCGAAAAGGAGGAAAATGATGTTAGATGGAAATTTGGATCTACACAAAAGAATGGAGAACATTGGAAATTGTAACTTTGTGGATAAATATAATACTTTTATTCTTATTATTTAAATCTCTTTGATGATAATTGACTGGTTAAAGTAAAACAATAACAATATATTATGGAGCTTTAATATATGTAGAAGTGAAATGTTTGATAAAACACAAACCTTGGAAGTGGAGGAATGGAAGCATACTATTATAAAGTTCTTATATATGAAATGATATAATTTCAATCGAAGGTAGATTATAATTAAATATATATATTTTAACTCCTATAGCAACCACTAAAAAATACAATGAAGAGTTACAGCTAATAAACCAACAAATGGAATAAAATGAAATCATAAAACAATAATTCAAAAGAAGGCAGAAAAGAAGGAAAAATAAGACAAAGCAGAAATACAAAAAACAAACAAACAAAAAAACCCACCAAATAAATACAAGCTGGTAGATTTAACCCAAGCATAACAATAGTTATGTTAAATACAAATGGTCTAAGTACCCCAATTTAAAAAAAGAATGAAAAATTAGCTTAAAAAGCAAGACCCAACTATATGCTGCCTATAAAAAACTCATTTTAAATATAACGACATACATAATTTAAAACTAAAAGAATGAGAAAGGACACATCATACTAACACTAAAGAAAAAAAGCTTGATTGGCTATCTTAATATCAGACGAGATAGATTTCAGAACAAAAAATATTACCAGGGAAGAAGAGGGATGTTTCATAATGATAAAGGGGTTAATTCATCAAGAGGACACAACAATCTTAAACATTTATGCACCTAATAAAAGAGCTTCACAATGCTTGAAGCAAAACTGATAGGACTATAAAGAGAAACAGATAAATTCAGAGTTATAGTCAGAGATTTCAACATCACTCTCTCAATAATTAATAGACTATGTAGATAGAAAATTGGAAAAAATATAAGAGAACTGAGGAACTAACCTGACCTAATTGGCATTTATAGAATACTCCACTCAAATATAGCAGAATATATATTTTTTTCAAGTGTACACAGAATATTTAGCAAAATAGACAATATTTTGGGCCATAAAACAAATCTCAATGAATTTCACAGGATTCAAGACATAAAGTATGTTGTCTGACCACAATGGAATTAAATACAAATAAACAGCAAAAAGATATTTAACAAATCCCAAAATATTTGGGATCCAGATATCCTATGGATTAAAGAAGAAAACAAAAGAGAAATTAGAGAGTATTTTGAACAGAATGCAAATGAAAACGTAATAATCAGAATTTGTGGGGTGTAGTTAAAGCAGTACTTAGAGGGATATTTATAGTACTAAACACCAGTAGTACAAAAAAAACCTCTCAAATTAATGCTTACCTGCCACCTTAAGACATTAAAAATGGAAGAGCAAAGGCAACTTACAGTAAATAGAAAAAAGGAAATGGAAAATACAATGAAATAGAAAACAGAAAAGCAATAGCGAAATATCAATGAAATCAAAGCTTTTAAATGATTGATAAAATTAATAATCCTCTAGTCAGAATGATAAGGAATAAAAAAGAAGACACAGATTACCAATATCAGAAATGAGAGAAGTGACATAACTAGAAATTCTATAGGTATGAAGATTATATTAAAGGAATATTATGAACAACTTTATACTAATAAATTGGATAACTTAGATGAAATAGACAAATTCCTTGAAAGACACAAACTACCAAGACTCAAGCAATTAGAAGTCAATGACCTGAATAGTCATATATCTATTAAAGAAATTGAATTTGTAGTTAAAAACTTTCCCACAAAGTAAACTCCAAATCCAGTTTTACTAGTTAATTCAATTAAATATTTAATGAAAAATTATACCAACTCTATACAAATTCGTCTAGAAAATTGAAGAGGAAAAAATATCTTCTAATTCTTTATATGAGGATAGCATTACTCTAATTTCAAAGACATTACAAGAAAACTACAGAACAATATCTTTCATAAATATAATTATAAAAACAATATTAACCAAATATTGGTTAATTGGGATCTTTAGCTATTGTCAGTCAATGCAAGACAATTGGACATCCACATGCAGAAGAATGAAGTTGGATTCTTACCTCACACTGCATACAAATACTGATACATGCTACAACATAGATGAAACTCAAAAACATTATGTAATGTGAAAGAAGTCAGACACAAAAAGCTACATGTTGTATGATTCAATTTATAAGAAATATGCAGAAAAGCAATTCCATAAAGAGATATAACAGATTAGTGGTTTCTAAGGGCTAGGAGTAAGGGTGAATGGGGAGTGACTGCATAATGTATATGAGGTTTCTGTTTAGAGTGATGAAAATATTTTGAAACTAGATAGTGGTGATGGTTGCACAATATTGTGAATGTACTTAATGCCACTGAATTGCATTCCAAAATGGTTAAAATGGTAAATGTTGTGTTATATGCAGTTTTCCATTATATCAACAGTCTAAAATGAAAACCTTGTGACTTCTCAATAAATGAAAAAAAAAAGAAGGCTTTGACAAAACCCAACATCAATTCCTGATCACAATTTTCAATAAACTAGGAACAGAAAGAAATTTCCTTAACTAGACAAAGGGCATCTACAAAATCTTATAGATCACCTGGTACTTATAGTGAAAAACTGAATATTTTCACTCACAGTTGGGAACAAGTCTAGAATGTCAATAACATGACTTCTGTGCAGCATTGTACTGGAAGTTTTAGCCAGTGTAATAAAATAAGAAGAATACTTCCAGACAGAAAGAAGAAATAAATCTGTCTTTGTTGGTAGATAGCAAAATAGTCTATAGAAAATCCTATAGAATCTACAAAAAAGCTACTAAAATTAATAGATGAGTTTAGCAACATTACAGGATAGAAGGTCAACGTACAAAAGTTAATGATATCTCAATGACCTAACCATTAACAAAATTTTTCTAAAATTCGTGTGGAAAGGCAAAGGACCTAGAATAGCTTAAAAAAGAAAAGTTTTGAAAAAGAAGGAAGTTGAAAGACTTACACTACCTAATTTCAAACTTATTATAAAGCTACAATAGTCAAGACAGTATGGTACTACAATGAAAATAGACAATTAGATCAATGAAACAGCACAGAGAACATAAAAATAGATCCATATATAAAATGTATATATTTGAAAAAATGTGCAGTGTCTTCAAGTGCAAAAAATAAACTTTGATCCATACCTTGTACCATACATAAAAATTAACTTGAAATGGGTCATAGATCATAAAATCTAAATCTATAAAAATGCTAGAAAACAGAAAATCTTTGTGACCTTGAATTAGCCTAAGATTTCTTAGATGTAATACTAAAAGCACAACCCATAAAAGAAATATGGCACTTCATCAAAATTATGAATTTCTGCTCTTTAATTCTAAGGATTGGAAAGACAAGCCACAGAGAGAAAATATGCGCAAATCACATATTTGATAAAGGACTTATATTCAAAATATAAAGAATAATCACAACTCAACAGTAATGTAAAAACAGCTCAATTTAAAAGGATTTGAATAGATACTTCACTAAAGAAAATATGGGGATAGCAAATAAACTCATGACAAGATGTTCAGTTCCATTATATATTAGGGAAATGCGAATTAAAACCACACTGAGATAATACCACATATCTCTTAGCATTTCTAACATTAAGAAGAATAAATATTGAATTATATTCAATACCAAATATTGAAAATAATATGGAGCAACTGGAACTCTCACACAGTAGGAATAATATGGAACAATTAGAACTTTCACACAGTAGGGATATAAAATGCACAACCACTTTGGAAAACTCTTTGGCTGTTTCCTAAAACATTGAAAATCCCTATCCCACAAGACCCAACGATTTGACTCCTAAGTTTTTACCTAAGAGAAACAAAGGCATATGTTAGACTTGTACACGAATGTTCATAGCAACTTTATTTATAGTAACTCCAAGTTAGAAATTACCTAATTGTTTATCAACAGGTCAATGAATAAACAAATTTGGTACATCCATACATTGGAATACTAATCTACAATAAAAGGTAATACCGATACATGCAAAACATGGATGAATCTCAAAGTAGTTGTGCTGATTGAGTGAAACCAGGCCAAAAAAGAATTATAGTTGCTCTTCAATTTATGATGGGGTTATGTCTTGATAAACCCATTATCAATTCAAAATGTAAATCAAAATTGCATTTAGTAAACCAAACCTACCGAATATCATAGCTAAGCCTAGCCTACCATAAATGTGCTCAGAACGCTTAAATTGTCTATAGTTGGACAATTATCTTGAGTTTCATCTCAAGAGTAATTGCTTTCCTCCTTCACCAGAAGCAGGAGATAAGAATGCGCATTTTGTAGACACGATGGGATGTGAAAACACAAAACACAACATCCAAAAATCACTGACAACACAGCACACTGTAGAGTATCAGTTGTTGACCCTCATAACTGAGTGGTTGACTGGGAGCAGGCTCACTGCCATGCCCAGCATCACAAGAGAGTATCTTTTGTACTGCATATTGTTGGTCAGGAAAAGATCAAGATTCAAAATTTGAATTATGGTTTCTATTGAAAGTGTATCGCTGTTGTGCCATTGTAAAGTTGAAAAATTGTAAGTGGAACCATTGTAAGTTGGGGATCTTCTGTACATTCTACATGATTCTATTTAAATAAAATTCTAGAAAATGCACACAAGAGACAGAAAGCAAGTGGGGGAATGCGTAGGGAAGGAAAAGGTGGGTGGGAAGGATGCACTTTCTATAAAGGTGCAGGAGGAACCTTAGGTGTTGATGGGTGTGTTCTCTATTTTGATCGTGGTGACAGTTTAATTTCTCATACATACATATTTGACAAATATATGTCAAAACTTATCAAATTATAACTTTACATATGTACAGTTTACTGTTTGTCAATTAACTTCAATAAAGCTGTGAAAACAAAGAAGGTATATGATGGGATTTGAGGAGGGTAGGTATCTGGTATCTGTGCCCTCAAATGCCTCCCTCTGAGTGTAAACTGGTACAAATATTTTCAGGAGCTATTTGCAAACAGATATCAAGAACATTAAAAATTATTTATGAGTTCTTAGACCTAGTAATTCCATTTCAGGAAATGAAATAATCTGAAATAGTGAAAATACTTATTGTACAAAGGTATTTATCACATTATATTATTATTTTGATCAGTCCACTTTTTAATTTTATCAAAATTATACCAGTATACTCATATGCACACATAATTTTAAAATATTAAATGTTTCTACAAAACTGCCTATGGAAAATAAAAATTCCCGCATCATTTTTGTAACAATTTTCTGCTCCACGGGGAGCTACTTTTAAACACTATTTTGAAAGAGCAAAAGTCGCTATTTTTTGGTATTTTAATTTTTATCCTTAGAAAAGATGAAGATTTAGATTTCTCTTACCTCATCATCACCCCTCCTCCCCATATTTTCGCTCCTGCTCCTGCTCCTCCTCACTCACACAGACACACACTGATTTTTATGCTACTTTATTATGATCAGGACTGAAAATCAGTCAAAAGTCTGTGTTTTGGGGAGGGGCTCATCTACTCAAATCCTCACTGTAGGGTGATCCGGCCAGGATTTTACCTTGCAAAATCACTGATGTTGGTATCTTTGGGTCTTTGGACTCAGGCTGGTCAGTTCCCCACAACAGACACTCCCATACTATGGCCTAGAGGAAATATGCCTGGCTGCTGGGATTCTGGGAGATAAGTGAGCAAGGTTTAGGTCAGGTGCCTCAGCATTCTGCTTGTAAATTTTCACTTATCCCCTTATTTTCAGTACAGTAACCCTGCCTCACCGGTGCTGCTGTCCTCCACACCAGAGATCCTTTGGTTTTAGCCTCTGAAGATGAGAAACCTCCAGTCTTCTGTCAGAGTGAGGAAGAACTATTATTGGCTCTGTAAATTCAAGGAGTTTTTAGCTCCACCTTCATTCTACTTTCAGAGCACCCAATATGATCAATTACTATACCTTCTGTGAGTTCTGAAATTTAAATAGAATTACATCTTGTATTTCTGCATCACTTGCTTTAGATTCAGCTTTCTCTGGCCAGCTAAGTTCGTTATCACTTGTCTATTTGCCTTCCACCTTTCAAAATTTGCTGTGTGTAGTATGTGTTTTGTTTTTGTTTTTTTTCTCCTTTCCTGTTCTCTTCATCCTTGGCAGATGACTGACTGTCTGGGGGTGGGGTGGGAAGGAGCGCAAGGCTCATATCACCAGCATGGGCCAGGGAGCTGCGTCCTACACAACTAGACTGAGAAACAACAACTTGAACCGGAGTTGGGGGGTGGAAAAAAAGTATGGGTAAATATATCCCTATATTACTTCACAGTTAATGGATGGGATTAGAGGGTATTTTGTTTTATTTCTGTAGTTTATACATTTTCATAATACATAAATACTATCTTACTTTTCTTATTACATTATTAAATAATACACAATTATTATAGAATATAGACAATACTTAATAAGATATATACATACAGACATATAATCAGTTTTTTTCCATTCCTCCAAAGCCCATCAGAGTTATAAACTGTTAATATGCTGCTGTGTTTTCCTCCAAATAAATTTACATACTATTTTTATAATGAAAATAATAATATTCTTCCTCTTTGTGTTCACTGTTAGAATCTTTGCGACACTAATGGGCTAAAGTAAGAAAGTCTAGTTTGAACCACTGTTGAAATACAATTGTTACTTAGAAGGAAAGGGGAGATCCCTGGGAGGCTCTTAGCTTTCTCACCTTAGTAAATAGAAAGGATTGCTTTACTAGATTTGCTAATTATCAGCTTGAAAGACAAGAAGACCTCTTGCAAATTCCTGGGGAGCAGTCAAAAGGACGAGAGAAAATGGAGACTGGACGTTTGGAGACTCTGGGATAGAGAACAGCGGTGGAGGTGAGCATTCCTGGGGGAGAGGTTGGCAAGATTTGCCTGCTTTGCTTAGGGATCCGTCCTGCATATCAGCAAATATATGTCCTGTGGATCCTGCTAAACAGTGCCACTAACTGACCTGTGAAACAAGAATTGAGGAAAGATAGCTAATGTTTGATGGAGATGAGGAGTTTCTTCATGGGCTTAAGATAAGCAGTCTTGTTTTAAATGCACATGCATTTATTGTCCCCGGCTTGGACCTGCCATGGCATTTAAACTAGTGACCTTTACACAGCATTCCTCTGCGTATGGTCCCCACCAGGAGGCAGCCCTGGAGAATGGACATGGCACATTGGCTATCAATGGCATTTTGAGGATGGCATGGCTGCCTGCAAGTATTCCAGGATTTGTAATACTCATTTCCCCTTCTTGAAGCAGATTGGTTACCTAGTGCATTTTACTTTTTACTCATGAGTTATTAACTTTTGTTTTGATTTGGAACATTGAAGACCACCCTATATTTACAAGTCTACCCTTCAATATACAAATCAGCCTGGTGGACTTTGCTATGTTAGTTTTGGTTCCTAAATTGTGGTGAATTCAAAAGGTGATAATGAGTCTCTAGGCTTCTTACAAAGTCTTTTCATCTTCCTCTTTTGTACTGTTTCTTTGTCTGGCTCTATTTTCTTTCTTTCTCTCACTTTTTGTTAGGTTACTGTTGAGGATCAGTCTGTTTATTTGGGGAAGGAAGAGATGGATTGTATTGGCCATTCAGTGTGAAAACAACAGTCTCAGCTTTATCACTAGATAATTAAAAAAGAGTCCCCCAGCTGTCATTAGGTAATTTCATCTGCCCAATTTTGCTTTTTTAAGATCCTATCTAAATGAATACTAACTACCAGCAAAATTATAAATAGAATTATAATTTGAGATAGAAGATACAAGAAATCCCTGCCTGTTTGAGAAAGGATTTCTTTTGGAGAGGTTGAAATAATCATTTACATCAATTTAAATGTGTATTTACTTTACAGAGGTTAACTATAAAGTGACCTTTGAGGAAGGGTATGTTTTGGAAATTAAGCACGCAAACAGGGTCTGCCAGTCCTTCTGAGGATGAATTTTAAATAAATTACTCAGTTTACTGAGGATCTGACCATCCTACAAACTTCAATAATTTATTAAATGTCCAACTTTAATTTATTTATTTACTTATTTATTTTAAAGATTTTATTGGGGAAGGGGAACAGGACTTTATTGGGGAACAGTGTGTACTTCCAGGACTTTTTTTCCAAGTCAAGTTGTTGTCCTTTCAGTCTTAGTTGTGGAGGGCGCAGCTCAGCTCCAGGTCCAGTTGCCATTGCTAGTTGCAGGGGGTGCAGCCCACCATACCTTGTGGGAATCGAACTGGCAAACCTTGTGGTTGAGAGGATGCGCTCCAACCAACTGAGCCATCCGGGAGCTCAGCGGCAGCTCAGCTCAAGGTGCTGTGTTCAATCTTAGTTGCAAGGGGCGCAGCCCACGATCACTTGCGGGAGTCGAGGAATCGAACTGGCAACCTTGTGGTTGAGAGCCCACTGGCCCATGTGGGAATTGAACCAGTAGCCTTTGGAGTTAGGAGCATGGAGCTCTAACCGCCTGAGCCACCGGGCCGGCCCCCCCAATTTTTTAATAACAAGATAAAAGTGACTCATTTGAAGTTTTGGGGTTGCTACTAGGTATGGCCAAATAATGCAATATTTCATATTCCTGTTGCTGAGCAAGTGTCAGGCATCAATTTGGTAAGATAGAATAGTTGACTGCAGGGAAAATGTTTGAAGTAAAATTAGAAACGGAGGTGATTTTCTCTTATTTTTAAAACAAAGATGGTATAATTGCTTTCTTGAGACTTCAATCTTTAGAGAAATTCTATTTGGGTACACAATAGGATAGAAACGCTTATACACTGCTTCAAATGTGTCAGGTTTTCTAAAGCTCTACATGTATAAAACAACACACACCCCCAGGACACAATTATGAGGTTAACATTATTATCTAACCTCCTGCTTTTTTAAATTAATAAACTTTATTTTTTAGAGCAGTTTTAGGTTCACAACAAAATTGAGCAGAAAGTACAGCCATTTCCCATATTCAGTCTACTCCCCACCCCCACTAGCAATGTCACCACCAGAGTGGTACATTTGTTACAATCGGTGAAACTATTACTATCCAAAGTTCATAGTTTACATCAGATTTCACTCCTGCTGTGTACATTCTGTGGATTTTGATAGGTTTTTTCTTTTGTAATGCTGAATAATATTCCATTGTCTGGATGTTCCACAGTTTATTTGTCCATTCACCTACTGAGGGACATCTTGGTTGCTTCTGAGTTTTGGCAATTATGACTAAAGCTGCTATGAACATCTGTGTGCAGGTTTTTTCGTGGACATATTAAGTTTTCAGTTACTTTGGGTAAATACCAAGGAATGCAATTGCTGGGTCATATGGTAAGAGTATTTTTAGTTTTGAAAGAAACCACAAAACTGTCTTCAAAAATGGCTATACCATTTTGCATTTCTACCAGCAATGAATGAGAGTTAATGTTGCCCCACATCCTCACCAGCATTTCGTGTTGTCAGTGTTTCGGACTTTGGACATTCTATCTAATAGGTGGCTAATGGTACTCCATTGTTGCTTCAATTTGCAATTCCCTAATGACATATGATGTGGAGCATCATTTCATATGCTGCCATCTGTATATCATCTTTGGTGAGGTGTCTATTGAAGTTTTTGCTTAATTTTTAATCAGGTTGTTCATTTTCTTATTGTTTCATTGTAATAGTCCTTTATTAGATGTGTCTTTTGCAAATATTTTCTCCGAATGTGTGGTTTGTATTCTTATTCTCTTGACATTGTCTTTGGCAGGGACATTTTTAATTTTAATAAACTCCAACTTATCCACTATTTCTTTCATGGATCACGACTTTGGCATTGTATGTAACATCATCCCGGCACCCAAGGTTATCAAGATGCACTCCTATGTTTTCTTCTAAAAGTTTTATAGTTTTGTGTTTTACATTTAGATCTGTAATCCATTTTCAGTTAATTTTTGTGAAGGGTGTAAGGTCTGGGTAAGGAGTCTTTTTTTTTTTCATGTAGATGTCCAGTTTTTCCAGTACCATTTGTTGAAAAACTATCTTTTCTCCATTGTATTACCTTGGCTTTTCTGTCAAAGATTAGTTGACTATATTTATGAGGGTCTATTTCTGGGTTCTCTGTTCTGCTCCATTGATCTGTTTGTCTCCATTGATCTTGTATTTGTCTATTCTTTTACCAATACCACACAGTCTTGATTACTAAAGCTTTATAGTTAAGTGTTGAAGTTGTGTCTGACTTTTTCTTCTCCTTCATTATTATGTTAACTTTATTGTCTTTTGCCTTTCCATGTAAATCTTAGAATCAGTCTGTTAATACCCACGGAATAACCTGCCAGGATTTTGAATGGGCTTGAATTGAATCTATGGATGAAATTGAGAAGACCCGACATCTTGATAACGTTGAGCGTCCCCATTCATAAAAACGAAATATCTTTCCACTTAGTTAGTTTTTCTTTGATATTTTTCATCAGAATTTTGTGGGTTTTTTTCTTCTATAGCTACTACACATATTTTGGTAAATTTATAACTAAGTATTTCATTTAAGGGGTACTAACAATGTAAATAGTAATGCACTTTTAATTCCAAATTCCACTTTCTTATTCTACTTGCTGATATATAGGAAAGTGATTAACTTTTGTATATTAACCTTGTATCATGCAATCTTGCTATAATTACTTATTAGTTACAAAAGTGCTTTTGCTGATTCTTTCAGATTATCTCGTAGATGATCATGTTATTTGAGAACACAGAGTTTTATTTCTTCCCTTCCAGTCTGTGTGCCTATTATTTCCTTTTCCTGACTTATTACATTAACTAGGACTTCCAGTACAATATTGAAAAGCAATACTGAGAGGAAACATCCTTGCTTTGTTCCTGATCTGAGCAGGAAAGCTTCAAGTTTTACATCATTAAGTATGCCTCATTCAATGCTAGAAATTGTTTGCTAAGTACTATTTCTGCTGCATCCCACAAATTTTGATAAATTGTGGATTTTCATTTTCATTTAGTTCAAAATCTTTTCTTATTTATTTATTTATTTTAGTTAAAAATATTTTAAAATTTCAATTGGGATTTCTTCTTTGACCTATGTGTCATTTGTCTTAGAATTTCCATCCCTTTGCTTACATCATCCATCTGTTCTTGCATGCTGTATGCTTTTTCTATTAAAGCCCTTAACATATTTACCATAATTTAAAAAAATTCCTGGTCTCATAATTCCAGTAATTCCTGTCATATATGATTGATGCTTGTTCAGTCACTTCAAACTGTGTTGTTTACCTTTTAGTAGGCCTTGTAAATTATTGTTGAAAAGTAGACATGATGTCCTGGGTAAAAGAAACTGGTGAATAGGCCTTTGGTGATGTGGTGGTGAGGTGAGAGGGGGTGGGAAGCACTCTGATTAGGTCTCAGTCTTTTGTTGAGACTGTGTTCCTGGACTGTGAACTTCAACAGTGCTTCCCAGTTTCTCCTCTCCTCATGTTCAGAATGTCTAGAAGGGGCTGGGGTTGGCGTTTTCTTTTCCCTCAGGTAGGATAAAATCCTAGCAGGTTAGGCTCTCATCAAACAGTTTCTCCTGAGAGCGGACCTGTTGAGAACGAAATGCTCTGGTATGTTTTTAAATGGTTCCTTTTCTCCTCTTTCTCCTGGAAACACAAGGGTATTTTTCTCTGATATTCACTGTGAGGAACTGGTAGAGCGCCTGGAGGTAAAACTCACAAAAGTGTGGAGCCCACCCCTAGAACTAGGTACCCTGGAAGTTTTTGACTCTCAGACTTGTCCACACTGAGACTCCAGAAATTTGTCAATTATAGTTTAGGTTTTCCTGCCCTGGTACCAGTTCCCACAGAGGGTTCTGCTTGTGGGTTCCTACTCCAGTAAGCTGTGATTTTCTGTATCTGTCTCCCAATTTGGGGGCCAGTGGTTTGCCCTGTGACCTCACCTCTCTGACTGATTTAAGAAAAGCTATTGATTTTTCCAGTCTGTTTGGCTTTTTACTTCTTGTTAGGGACAGAGTGGTGACGTCTGAGCTTTTTAAATGCTGGACCAGAAATTGCCTATTATCTCCTTTTTATATATAAGGACACCAAGGCACAAGGAAATTTAGTAATTGGATCAAGGCCCCCCAGTTACTGTGTGGCAGAGCCAGGATTTGAATCTAGGTGCTCTGGTTCAAGAGTCTGTGCTCTTAACCACTATACCATTGAATAAAACAACCAAGTCAATCTGGTGGGGAAAGAAGAAATGTTTTCTTATCATGAGATCTTTCATGTCTCCTAAGTTTACATTTTCAAAAAATTTTCTAAAACAATTAAAAGAACATGTGCCAGAAGGGTTGGCTTGAAAATAATGATTACTAAATCTTGAAGTAAATACAGTAAGTAAACATTTTAGAGTAAAAGAAAAACAAAACAAAACACTCCTATACCTACCATTTTTACAGATTACATTTCAGTCTTTGTCCATCTTCATGAATAACACATGGTTATTATGTGTTCAACTTTTTTGCTTAACATCATATCACAGGAATTTCTTCATGTTTCCATAGCTTCTTTACAAATTACATTTAATAGTTGTATAATATCCTAGCTTGGTGATGGATGTGCTATAATTTACAAAACCATTCCTTTATTGTTTGACATTTGATAATTAATACTTTTCTTTTACAATAATAGATAATGTTCCACATTGTTGCCCTTCCATTGAGTGTTTTCATTCAGGATAGCCCCATAAATGTGATTACTGGGTCAATGGGTATGGATAGATGTATAACTCTTGTTAACTTTTGTCATAGTTTCCAGGAGGACTGTACTAATTTTCTGGGTTTCCAGCTTTGTATAATTATACATACATACATATATATATATATACACGTGTGTGTGTGTGTGTGTGTGTGTGTGTGTGTGTGTTCAGTGTCAATACTAGGAGGCTCTAAGGCTCTAAATAGGCCCCTTTCATGAACTGATGGTTGGCTTCTTTTCAGATTTTCAGTTTACATTACAGGTAAGCTTGCAGATAGGAGACATTCCATCATTCCATAAATATTTATTGGATGGATAGATAGATGGATGGATGGATGGATGGATGGATGGATGGATGGATGGATAGATGACATCCAGTTGATTTCTCCTAATTAACACACAGAAAGTTAGTGGCTGAGTTGAGATGATGTCCTGGTATGTAATACAGAGCTCTTTCTCCTACCATAACTGTAGTTTTTACTTCATTCACCAACATTTACTATATACTTAGTATGTACAAAGCACAGTTCTGGACACTGGGGTTGTGTAGTAGTATCAATAAAACATAGTTCCACATATCATGGACCTTACAGTTTGATTGAGAAACTCACATACCTCTCTGAATCAAGTAGTCATTTATAAAATAAATGTACAGATCTCAGAAATCCCTTCCAGCTCCTAGATTCTGTGATCTTCGGGACCTCTAAATTCCCCACTTCTAGATACTATGACTCTAGAGTAAGCTTATTGTAAAGAACAATGTAAAGGAACTGGTGATTCAGGATAATGATAGGAAAACTTCTCCTTTTCCTTCTGTTCATTCATTCATTCATTCATTCATTTTCATCATTCATTGAGTGCATATTAAACACCAGACACCATTAAGTGCTAGCAAAACGAATAAGAATAAGGTAAGTCCTCTTCTCTTAAAAAGTCAAGAGTGCAAAATAGGAAGGTTTTTTGAAGAGGAATAGTTTTGCAACACAACAGTACTACACCCAGTGTTTATGTGTATGTATATGTGATATGCTTATTCTATTATTTATTCTAGATAAAACTAAATGGGGTGGTCTCTATTATTAAAGTAGAGGAGGGAATCAGCTAATGTTGTTTCAAGCTTACCTAGTAAATGTTCCCAAAAGTTAAAGGAAAATATCATTGAATCTTGTTGGTTTATCATGGGGAAAAATACTTGCACCATACTTGCCAACATCAAGATGAAAGGACTAATGCATTGGACTTACCACTTCTCCTCTTCTACTTGCACTCCTACGGACTGGAACTTACTGGGTGCTTTATTTTCCCCTGTTTTGTCAGCTTCTTCAGCATCATCCACCTAAAGACATAATTGAATAAATAGAGGGGCTCCATTTTAGTCGTTTCACTTAAAAAACAAATATCACGTGTCATTAGAAACACCTGTACTACTACTGGAATATTTTGTAATTTGTAACCTTTTCCTTCAATATTTGTGTATTTGAGGAGACCCATCCCTATACATGCACTTTGACTCTGCTGATCTTAGTAAAATGTAGATTTGGTTAAAAAGTGTCTATGATTCCTCCATAGATCTGTGAGTATGTACTTACCTGTGAGCACTATATTAGAAGGGAGCACTACATGGAAATACGTTCTTGGAAGGTTTGAATTTGCAGATAATAAAATACAAAAGAAGTAAGAAAATTAATTTATTGTAGTTTGAATTATTGATATTGGGAGATTTAGGTATTTACCTTAAGTTAAATCACAGTGTATCTTCATTTTTTCCCCCTTAAACTAAGGAATTGGCTTTGAATATTACTCCATAGTTTCTAAATAGTTATGTATACATTACAGCTCATATAGAAAGTATGTGCATATTAACTGAGAGTCTATGTGATAAATTAGGCCTAAACAAAATTTGAAATAAATTTTATGACTATTCAGAGCAAATAGGATCATTCCCCTTTTCTTCCCATGTATTTAATAAATTATTTTTCTAAATTAAAAGCAATTCAATATAAGTTACATAAAATTAAAATATAGGAATATATAATGTAGAAAGGTAAAGTACCCCAAGAATCACTGTCAATCCTTTGATGCATAATTTGACCATCTTTTAATATATATATGAAATATTACATATAAAAATGGTGATTAGTACTAAATTTATACAGATAAGACTATATTATATATGTTTTTCTGCAATTTGCCTTATTCATTAACATCGCTATCTTTTCTACATTTTACCATGCTAGTAAATATAGCTCTAACTCAATTCTTTTTTGGGGTACCTAAATATTTCTTTTAATTATTATATAAGCAACATAGGCATTAGGGAAATTTTCTCTTTATTGCTACTATATGTAGTATTACAATCAATATTTCGTGTATCTTTAGAACAATTATGCAAATGTTGATTGGGAAAAATTCTCAGAAGTAGAAGTGCTAGATGGAAGGTACTGAGTATGTTCAGCTGTAAGAGATATTGCCGAATTGTTCTTCAAAGCATCATCCTGCCATAATCGGTGTGTATGGGAGTGCCCATTTCCCTGCACACTCACCAATGCTAAATATTGGCAAACTTTTAAATTTTTGCTAATATCATAGGTGAAAAATATTTATTGGCCTCCTGTACTTCTATCTGTAAATTGCTTATTCATATCCTTTGCTAGTTTTTTGTGTTTTTACCTATTAAGTTGTGTTTTATTTTCTAATTTATGGGATCTCTTTATATCTTATGACTTGTTAATAGTCCTTTCTTGGTTATATATACAGTAAATATTTTCACCCAGTGTATCATT
Organism: Rhinolophus sinicus; assembly: GCF_036562045.2. Classification (NCBI taxonomy): domain Eukaryota; kingdom Metazoa; phylum Chordata; class Mammalia; order Chiroptera; family Rhinolophidae; genus Rhinolophus; species Rhinolophus sinicus. The sequence goes on from NC_133758.1 coordinate 45,698,317, forward strand.
TCTTTTAAATTTTTGTCCTTCATTGTAGAGAATCTTAAATTACTGTGTAGTCAAATCTAGCTTTTATGGTTTACAAAGGATTTCTTTACCCTGAGTATATTTTTTAAAGTTCTCTTGTATTTACTTTTATCTATCTTTTCTACATGTTTAATTCTTAAATCTACTATCCTGAAATGTTTTTGTGTAAGATATAAAATAGAGCAGTAACATTTTTTTTACCCACATGGATTACCAATTGACCTGGCTCCTTTTATTAACTGATTAATTTTTTCATTTGGGATGCCAACTTAATCTTGTACCATTTCCATATACGAGGGCTGACAATTAAGTTTGCGAACTTGTTGCAAAAATGTTGCTAATTTTTTTTTATATCAGAGGGATTATTCATTACAAATTTGTACCAATTGGACAAATAGTTAACCAAGTTTACTATTTGGAAGTGCTGAAAGGCTGCATGAAAAAGTTAGACGACCTGAACTTTTCGCCAACAATTCATGGCTCTTGCATCACGACAACACAAGAGCACACACGGCACTGTCTGTGAGGGAGTTTTTAGCTCGTAAACAAATACCTGTATTGGACCACCCTCCCTACTCATGGGATCTGGCCCCCAATGACTTCTTTCTTTACCCAAAGATAAAGGAAATATTGAAAGGAAGACATTTTGATGACATTTAGAACATCAAGCATAATATGACAACAGCTCTGATGGCCATTCCAGAAAAAGAGTTCCAAAATTGCTTTGAAGGATAGACTAGGCGCTGGCATTGGTGCATAGTTTCCCAAGGGGAGTACTTCGAAAGTGACCGTAGTGATATTCAGCAATGAGGTATGTAGTACTTTTTACTAGGATGAGTTTGTGAACTTAATTGTCACACCTTCCCTCATGTATATAGGCCTGTTTTTGGTTTATTGATCTACTGGTCTTATTGCTTCTCTTTTCTTAATATAATTTCATAATAAACCTTGATATTTTCTATGGCAAGTCTCCTCCTGTAATTATTTTTTTTAAAAAAACCTAATTTAAAAAACTCCAAAAGTCTCTAGGTTATTTTCTGTATTTCCCTGAAAATGAGACCTAGCTGGACAATCAGTTCTAACGCATCTTTTGGAGCAAAAATTAATATAAGACCCAGTCTTATTTTACTACAATGTAAGACTGGGTCATATGTAATATAATATAAGACTGGATATGATATGATGTGATATGATATGATATGATATGATATGATATGAAATAATATAATATAATACTGGGTCTTATTTTACTATAAGGCCAGGTCTTATGTAATATAATATAAAACCAATCTAATCTAATCTAATACTGGATATTATATTAATTTTTGCTTCAAAATACGCATTAGAGCTGATTGTCCGGCTAGGTCTTATTTTTGGGGAAACACGGTATTAACTTCTTCTATATAAACTTGTTTTTAGATAGGTGTTATATATTTTTTGCGAAGCTTAGTCCTGTTGTTTTGTAGTTTTTGTTGCTGTTGTGAATGGGCTCTCTTTGCTCCACTATATTTTCTGTTTATTTATAATGTATTAAAAAGTTATTGATTTCTATGTATTTATATTGTATTCCTTTATTGAATTCTAATAGTTTTTCAGTGGTTTCCATTAAATTTTCTCTATGAACATGCATATTATCTGCAAATAAAAGCAATTTTGCTCTTCCTTTGGAAAAATAAAATAGATATTTTAATACACATCTAGTTCTTAAAATGTGCCAAGCACTGTTCTAAGTGTTTTGCTCATTTAATCTTTTCAACAGTCTATGAGCGTAGTGGTATCATTATCCCCATTTTGTATATGATATTACAGAGGATGAGGAAACTGAAGCTCAGAGAGGTTGAATAACTTGCTGGAGGTCACAGAGTAAACGGAAGAGCCAGAATTTCAACAAAGGCAATTTGGCTTCACAATCCATGCTCTTAACCACTATGTAAATCTACAAATTATTTTCCAATATAAGGAAATTTTTATGAATACTAGATTGAACAGTTAATGAAGTTGACAAAATGAGATGCTTCACACACAATTATTTACCATTTATTAACTTACATTTTGAGGTTTTTTTCTTTGTATTTTAAGATAGATTTTTTTATTGTGCTAAAACAAAAGTTTCCATTTTAACGGTTTAAAAATGTACAGGTCAGTGGCATTAAGTACATTTACATTGTTGTGTTGCTATCACCATCATCCATCTCCAGAAGTTTTTCATCATCCCAAATAGAAACTCTGTATCCCCATAGGAAGCTGGAGTTAGTAAACTCAATCCTCAAAACAATACTATGAGGGACAGAGGAGGAAACAGGCTTAGAAAGATTAAGTATTTTGCCTAGGACACCACAGAGGACCAACTGACCTCTGCTCTTCCCCACTACTCAAAATCCTTTGGGCTGTGGAAGTGGAATTAGCTTCTAGGGAGAAGTGGAGGATAGGGGGGTGGACGCTGGCTCTGGGCCCATGCCTCCCGCTGTGTCATCTAGTCCCAAGAACCAGGGCTACAATTTCTTTTAGGAAACCTGACAACTTGTGTTATGGTAACCTGCAAGTTATAAAAAGCATTTGACTCATTACTACCAGAGAAAGTTTTATTACCCATTAAAAGTGGACTCTGCTGAATGGACTGAAAATACATCATTGTTGTGAAAATGTACCCCATGCCTGGCTTTTAGATATGCCTTAGTGTTGGTTCAGTGTGGATAGATTTATTGGACACCACGTCAGGAAATTATTATTCAAAGGGCACCTGCAGAATGATACTGCACAACAAAAATGAGGGAAAAGAATGATTCTTCTCCATTGACAGAGGGAAATTTCTAGCACGGTAAGCCAAGCTGAACAGATGTGAAAAACAAGAATCAGTTTGATCTTATCTTTGAGGCGGAGAAAACAGTGAACTGAACTGAGAAGACTTCTGAATTATCTACCATTTTTATGAGATGCATGATTAAATAACCAACAATTATGCTGAAACTGCTGTGCATTTTATCTTCATGATGCAATGCTGTGAGTTACTGCTTTCCACACCATCAGGCTCTTTGGTCTTGCTCTCCCTCCCTCCCTCCCACATCTATGAGGAGTGATTCACATTTTTGTTCTCATATGGTTACTCAAGAGTGTTAAACGTACTGTAACACAACCCAATAACCCAGGTTATTCTTGCATGCACACTCTTTTGTTGAGAATCAAAATGTGCATTAGGAATTGAGGGCACTTTGTGTTTGACTGTTTAATCATCCTACACTTTGAGTCACACATTCAACTTTGAGAACAAAAATAATAGCTGCTTAACAATATCTATAGACAAAATGCCTTCATAATTTTCTTCATATTTAACAACGTAGGGAGTCCAGAGCCAATAATTGAAAACCTAGCTGTATCATCCAATATGGCAAGACAGCAAATTTTCTGGGGAAAAAATTACGTTACATTTCTTAGTTTGGGGTTCCCATTCAAAGGACAGAAAGAGAGGCTGTTACCTGTATCCCGATAGATAGGCATCGATTTTTCTTAAAGTGATCCTTCTTCCTGTCCTCTGTAGTGATAGTGGCTATGGTAGTCGTGGTGGTCACGGTGGCAGGGTTGTTGCCCATGTGTTGACTTGCAGGGCCGTGGATCTGGGCATTTGCAGCTTCGATGGCGGCTGTCAGAGCCTTCATACTGTCCAGGCTCTCCGTGGAGTTGCTCAGTCCAGACTGGCTAATAATATCTCCTCGCTGGCCCTGTCCATCCATGTAGGCATCCTGGGCAGACTCTGTGCTACTCTGGGCTGTGATAGAAATGAAAGGTTTCGTGGTAGTTCTGGGTGGGACTGGAGGTGGTGTCTTCTTATATGTTGTAATGCAAGATGACACTGGAAGACAATGAAAACAAAGACACTGTGATTTCTGCATGAGTTTTAATTTCTGATATTGTAACTGACATCCATTGGAAATTAGGGCACATGAAACATACTAAAACATTTAACACGAACACAAGTCCATTGACAGACTAAGTGGACTGCTTAGGCCCTTAGGGGCCTCCGTGAGGTGATATCCCCACAAAATTAAGGGAAAAGACTGGAAAACACCAACCTCTGAGATGTAAGTCTCTGAAATGGAAGTTAATATGAATCAACATAAAATAGACATGATTAGCCATCTGTAGAAATCTTCCCAGGCAACGGAGCACCCTGAGAGATAATATATACACATGGATAAAGCCAGGGTAATCTCTGCCTTCTCAGGAAAATATTAAATATAGCTAATAGTAAACAAAGTAACTCATTAGAGAAGATTCTGGTTGTTGATAATAAACATTGAAAAAAGAAGGAAAGCAAAGAGGTGGTGAGCATGTACAATCCTATTAACAGTATGAGGTGCCTGGGTTGGGGTGGGGTGCACAGCATGCTGTCATAGCTTCCCGAAATTCACTGTTATCAACACCCAATTTCTCTTTCTCCCTCCTTCCCTTCCTCTTTCTTTCTTTCTTCTTTCTTCCTTCCTTCCCTTCCTTTCCCTTCCCTTCCCTTCCCTTCCCTTCCCTTCCCTTCCCTTCCCTTCTTTTTCCCCTTCCTTCTTTCTTTCCTTCCTTCCTTCCTTCCTTCCTTCCTTCCTTCCTTCCTTCCTTCCTTCCCTCCCTCCTTCCATTCTCTCTCTCTCTCTCTCTCTCTCTCCACTCATTATATAAACTTTTGTTGCAAATTTTTTGGTTGTGGTTTCTGAACAGAACTAACTACTGAGAGGGAATACACTGTACCAAAGTCTCCTACTGTAAAATAAATGTACACACTAGTTTATAAACCAGTCTCTGAATGTGGTCTGTTTGAGCCTACTCCCTAATGTGCTGTCTTTCAGGGTAACTTGATCAACTCGAGGGCCTGAATCTGTGCAATGAGGTGTCCATTGCAGACCTGTGCCATTTAGTTAAGATCCATCTTGAGGCTTCAGCTGAAGTAGCCTCTAGGCCCTCTGTCCTACCATCTGTTTATAACCCTGAGCGTCTTGAAGAAGCATTACACACTGGTTTTCAACTTTGCATTTGTGGAGCACGATATAGGAAAATACAGATCAAAAGGAATTATTAAGTTTCCAAGTGGGAACTCCTTGCCAATAAAGAACAATACCTTAACCATTTGTTTAGTCCCTTTAAAGACATTTGTTTAGTCCCTTTAAAACATGAGTCAAAGTATTGTGTTGTCATCACTTTCTCCCTGCTCCTATTGCCACCCCCACCCTATTCTTGCCTTTTCCATTCAGCTGGCATCACTGTTATTATACCAAATCGGCTAGTCCTGACCACACAGTCCCAACTCTTTAGCCATGTCCCTAGATGCCACTCAGGCCATCTTGCAGAATGAAATACTCGCTTCAATATTTAGGCTATTTCCTGAGCCACTCAAAAGACGCATCCCATAATGAAGAAAAAACCAAAAAGATCCTATTATGCTGTCCTGCTGTTCCACTGCTTTGTGATTCAGAATAATTTCCTTAACAATAAAAGAGATAGGGACAGAAATGTTTGGCTGAGTGTTGAAGGAAAAACAACACATAGATGTCGCATTACAATATCACATGTGCTCTTGGGGAAGTGGGTAGTAGGGTCATGTGAATAATACATATATAGTCACCTCTCAGTTACCCGGGATGGATAACTGGCAGAGGCTCACCCCAGGAAAACCTTCCATCTAAGATTATTGCATGAAACATACATCTTCACATTTAAACAGAACTCAGCAATAAGCAGTGCTGAGAGGTAATGCGAGCAGTGGAGGCTCACAGCACCCTCAAGGTACAGAGCCAGGAGCAGAACCAGTATGGTCTCAGGTTCTCCCACGGGTCACAGTGAAGCTTCTGGCCAGTAATGCAAGCATGTGCATTGTTGATAGTCACATTGTCGGGCACTGTAAACACCGTGGAGCTACCTTCTGCTTCCTAGGGAGGTCTGAACAGGATAGCCCTGTTCAGGATAATGCTAAGTGTCAGTTATTCATCTGAAGACCAGAGTGGGTGGGAGGGGGCATCACCATACTTAGGATAGAATCTGTCTATTCAAATTGAATGAGACTAGACCATTTTATTACTTTTCCCAAGATAAGTCTTTACAATATGAACCCGCTATTTTGTTCAAAATGGATTCTCAGGACATTCAGCTCACTCATATTCCTAAGAAACTAAATACCACATTCCAAAATCAAATGTCTGATCTTTTGGATAATTTACTGCTTGTGGTTAGCTACCTTCAGTTTCCTCTTTCAGTGTGGAGTAGTCAAAATTAGACAATGCTGCTAAATAGGGTGTCATTTCATTTGCTGTGATTTACAGTAAAAATTCTGCCACAATGTGATAAGTGTGATATGGGGGAAGAGGGGCACATTATTTCCAGTGTAATGACTGGGCTTGGGGACACTCCCTGGGGCCAATGGCTATTTGATGCCATCTTATGGCTGTTGTTAGCTCCTTTTCGTTATCCATAGGGATAACTCTGGGTACTTTGATCAACTGAGACTGCCAGCCGGTAGCAGCAATACTAGAAATACACTAGGGTTAAATCGGACAGGGAGAACCCTGGGGACATGGCTTCCCTAACAGGCTGGCCCAGCCCCAATGCACAAAAGAGGTAAGAATTTAAGATTGCCCCATTTTGGATAAGGGAGCTGACTAGAGGACAGGAACCACCACCCTGGTGTTATACCCCAGGGCTTTTTATGAGGTTTCCCTGCAATGTGGAGCTTGGCACAGTTCTGCTGCATGAGTTACACTCAAAAAAGGACCACCTGTCAGTGATCAAGTAGGAATTTAAAAGGAATTCAAATCTTTAAGATTGCCTTTTGAAGCAGAAGAAAGAAGATCCAACACAGCTCACACTTCTCATAGTATCCTTCCTTCTCATGCCCTAAATCTTTTGCATTCAAGGCTGCTCTAGAAACTCATACAACTAAATCTCCCAGTTTTCCCCAGCATGACTCTTTCCTAGCTTTTCAGGCTAAGCTCTCAACCTATCTTCTCTCCTAAGGGTTTCTGTTTGTTTTAAATTCTTCTTTCATGTTTAAGCACCATGAGTGACTTAGAATCCACTGAGGTCTGAGTGCCAGGAAGCGTATGGTAGAGGAGGGTGAAGCCCAAGTTTATAAATCTTATCCGGTCAAGACCCAAAGAGAAATGAGTGGCTTATAGACAGTAAGCAAAACACTTCATTTTTTTTTTAAGAGTAACATTCTCAAAAATGTTGATTTTAAAAGCAAGTGCTCCTTTTATTCAAATGGAACTTGTAAAAGAAATGATAACGTAGTTAATCACTATTATTGCTTTGTTTTGCCTGATATATTTACTTGTTCATTTCAAATAAAATGAAATATTTCCCTTCTCTGGCTCCTGATGACCCCAGCTCAATGTTGGCTGAAAGGACTCTATCTATTTATAAGAAGAATCAGCGGGGAGCCAGATTTCAATGACACCACTTTTTTTTTTTTAACTTTTATTTATTTTAAGTGTGTTTTGCGAGACCCATCAGCTCCAAGTCAAGTAGTTGTTTCAATCTAGTTGTGGAGGGTGCAGCTCACAGTGGCCCATGTGGGGATCCAACCGGCAACCTTGTTAAGAGCACCGCATTCTAACCAACTGAGCTAACCGGCTGCCCAACACCACTTTCTTTCAGATGATACTGCAGAGCAGAGAGACACACATTTGGTTTTTACACTTGAGTTAGGAAGTTGTTGTAAAAAGTCACAGAAAAAACAAATGAGAACAAATGCCTTCCTATTTCAGCTTCTAGCTGAGTGGTCAATATTACCTCTATTTGCACAGAAAGTTAATGCTAGTGTTGTAAGCCGCAGGAAGGCCTGTGTCAGGAATTAGTTTTTCTGTAGCGGTGATGGTTTTCTGGAAAAAATATGTAGACTTTCTTACCACTCTAGTTATCCTATGCAATCAAGAGCACACATATGTCAGGTGGCCATAAAACAAATGTACGATCAAACCCACTTTCTCTATCTTCTTATTAATAGGTTCTCACTAGCTAAGCTAATGGTCACAGTCTATAAAGCGGTGTTGAGGAATTATTTAGCAGTTTCTGGTTACTGAATTTTAGAAAGTCTTTTGAATATGAGAACAAGCCCACAAGGACCTACAAATAAAAACACGAAACAACAACAAAGGAATTCCAAAATATACATATACATAGAGTTGTACAGTAATCAAACAACACCTTTTGATGTAAACAAGCTATCCTAAGTTGTTGTTAACCACAAAGCAAGCTGTGATTTGATCTGCCTGGTCTGCTTTTACTAAGCTGAAGACCACCACAGGGAGAAGGGCGGCCTCAATCTACAGCCTAGTTTGTTGAGGGCAAAGGTGTCCTGAGTTGGGTGATTTGGTCCAACTGAACAGTAATTTAACAAGGCCTCAAAAGGAAGTGCTTTATTAAAAAGGTGTTGGAACTGGCTCCTATCACCTTGCTAGAGTTGCTTGTGCACATCTCTTCTCAAGTCTGTGTTCAGTGACATTTCACTGATAACTTGAAACTGATCTTGTGTGAGTGTTTACACCATGGAAATTGGCAGATGCTGTAAATCAGTAGGTGTCTCCACGGAGAGCTGGTTGTTAAGCATTTCCAGCATACCTCTGCGCAGAGATAATGTGGTCCACAGACAGGTGTTGATTCACAAACTATTTGATGAGTGCATGGTAAGATATACCATGAAAATTGAGAGTAAGCTTTTAGAAACTATTATAGCAATTCTACAGAGTAGTTTGTCGGTTGTGCCACGCAGGGTGTCACGCAGGGTCTCAGCGCCTGCTCCCCACATAACAATGCAGGATATGGTGAGGCCAAAAAGGAACACCAACGGAGCCATAGATTGGGGAGTCATACCACTATATTCTCGCTGGTGGCTGGGTTGGAGACACAGGGAGCAAACATCCGCCAGTACCCCAACAAGAAGTCTTCCTGCACCCCTGTCTCGCTGGCGGCCGGGCGAGACACACAGGAAGCAGGATCCACACAATCTGCAATCTGCCGTCCACTTCTCTGCCTGCCAACCAACCAACCAACCAACACAGTCATGGCAGTTATACCAGTAGCTAATTGGCTAACTGGTTACAGCTGATGGCCATCTACTACTCGAGCCAGCACCTTTCCATGTGAGGCCAAGAGCCTGGAAACTGCTCTCTGGGACTCTGTCCCCACAGTTGAATCTCATGAAAACTGTTTGTTTTTTGAGTGCCTTTGTTTAATTTCATTTTTCTAGTAATTCATTTTTGTTACATTTTAGCAAAGTATTGATCTGAAATAGGTTGGACATCAAATGAACAAACAAATTGGTCCATCATAGGAGATAGTCTGACAAATAGATATGAAACACATGTAAATCCAGTGGACAGGGTAGAGGTTGTTCATGTGAGATTAAGAACATATTAGAGAGGTAACTTGAAACTGCAATCTACTTTAGAAAGCAAAATGATGTGAAGAGGACAAAAGAAAAAAAATGTGGAAAGTCCTAAACTTGGAACATAAAGAGATTAATGCACAAAATAGGGTGGGAAGATTGTATTTGTAGTTTTAATGTGTCAGGTAAGTTGCCTATTTCTAAGAAGGTGTGTATGAGTAGAAGTGTGATAGCTGGAACAATGGAAGGATCCTTGTGCTGCATTTCATTGTGGGCCCCTCTCTTTAAGGGGAAATTGCAGGGTGCGCCAAGGAGAGGAAAACCGTATCTTATGAGGAATGCTTTAAGGCAGGGGTGTCCAAACTGCGGCCCACAATCCATTTTTTATTGGCCCACAGCAAATTCCAAAAATATATTTAGTTTACTTAAATAAACCAGGTGAGGCAATACGTACTTCACCTCGAGTGAGTGACCCGGCTGTTTGTGTATTTTACTGCATATGGCCCTTGGTGAAAAACGTTGAAAAATGTTTGGACACCCCTGGTTTAAGGAAAGGGGTTTTTAGTATGCAAGGGAAGGAAGACAGAGGGGTTTTTAATTATTTCAAAAGCTACTGGGTGGAGGACTGCATGGATTTGTTAACTATAAGACCCCAAGGGAAACCACAAAAGTGAAAGCTTAGAGAGGCGTAAGGAATAATTCCCCAGTAGTCACTTGCTGAAAGATGGAATATAGGAACCTTGCTGGGTAGTGAGCACTCTCAGTCCCTGAAAGTGCTCAAGCATAGACAAACTCATATTTTAGTGGGCAAGTTATTGAAAGTGTATCACCATCTTGAGGGGACCTCGCAAGATTTCTTTCAAACTGCAGCTCCTGTGACTTGATGAACATGAATGAAATCTAGAAAAGAATGTGAGAAGAGACCCATGAAAGTGATGCTAAACAGCTGAAGAAGGAAGCCAGCGAGGAGGCCAGGGAGCGTTACCACCAGGGCTGTTTGCAGCAGTAGCACATGTTTTGGCATCCTGGGTACCCACGTTGGCACAGATGAAGATAAAATGGCTAATGGAGAAGCTCGCTGCTGCTCCCAATCAGTAGGCCCAGAAGGGCTCACCTTACAGTGAACTGTGGAGGTCGTGCTTCCCAGGCTGGACTTCTCCACCCAATGCCAATCAGGGGTCTGGCTTGAGTCCTTCACAGGCTGAAAGCACTGATCCAGGTGAAAACAAAGATGATGAGATGGAGAATTCGTTCACACTCTTGAAATTCCATTAGATCAACTTAATCACCAGAGTGAATCCTTACTCTAACACACACTGTGCTAAGACATTAATAGACATGGTCTTATGACAAAGGAAGACCTCACTATTCCATTTGCTTGATGGTAAGATGGAGGCTCAGAGCAGGTAACTGACTTCTCTAAGTCATACAGCTACCAAGTGGTAAAGTTAGCATACTCAGGCTCTAAATCCCATTTCTTTTCCCTCCATTTCAACACCTTGTCGGGTTAAGCCTAATGCTTTCCATCAGAAACTGCCAGGATACTGCCCCTAGCACAGTCCTTTGTGCCCTGCAGGAACTTGTCACAGTTTGGAGAATGCAAGAATGCAAGAATCTGGAGTGGTCAACAAGGGGTGCACAGCTGCAACATTAAAAATACTGCAAAAAAGGAGAAACTCCACAAAACAAAATACACATGGAAAAATCACTCCCATGTTTCAAAATATTTACAGCTTAACATGTACAGGCCACCCAAAGTGTGGTGGTCTGTGGTCCATGGCCTGCTGTCGTCATGGTGAGAAGGCAGAGGGCATTTGGGGTGGGGCTCTGGCTTCTACTAGGAGAGGCACAGGGCTTCCCCTTAGCCTTCTCTCCAGGTTCGTTTTGCTCAAGGGACATGGCTATGAGAATGATTTCCACTAAATCCATCCTCCACAGAAACCACAAAGACTAGCTAACCTTTCCCCATGGAAATAGAAAAAAGCACGCTTGTGTGAGCGTGTAGGGGGAGGAAAGGGAATGTGGACAGAGAGGGAGGGGTGGTGTAATAACTCTTGTAGTCATAAGACTTCCCAGTTGGTAGTTACTAGTATTCCAGACACTTCCTAATGCCAGACAAATGCCCCAAGCCTCAGCATGTCTGGCTCAGAGATCTATTCAACTGATAGCAGCCGTTTCTTGTGGGGAGAGCAGACCTTTCAGGGAGCAGTGCTCTCAGGCTAATCAAACACAACATTGTTCTCAGAAGGAAGAATGGAAAGGTTTGTTTCAGAGTCATAACTTTTTTTTAAAGAGGCACTCAAGTTGTTTTAACAAGTTGCTACAAAACTTGGGCTTCCTGAGGTGAGCCTGTTGCTTACAGTGCCTGTACTGTACCAAAATCCAGAGAGGGAGGGATCAGAAAGTTAGTCATTAAAAAAAGAAAAAGAGAAAAAGCCCCAGGCACTCCATGCCTGGAAATGATGTAAGGCGCAGCCACTCCTCTGTTAGAACTACAATCAAACAATGCTCAGGCGATCCACGGCAGCTGCTCTCCAAATGTCAGCACCAGCCCGGTCAACAGAGCTTGAAAGCCACCAAGCCGAAGGACTTTGTGCTGTACCTTTCTCGCCCACATTTTCCCCAAGCACTCTCAGGAACCTGGCAACAGGTAACGTGGCAACCTTTGCTTTATAAAATGGCAAGAGGCATAATTTAAAGGAACAAATGGATTTTTTTTTTTTAAGCCAGCTGTATCTTCCGCACCCCACCCCCCACTCCAAACCCCTCCCTCCCAACCAAAAGTCTGAGAAAACAAAGTACTTTGGGGCTGGCAACCCTACTCTCGAGTGTCTCCTGGTGGCCAAGCTTGGAACATCACCGATGTACCTTGAAATCCGCTGCTCAGCTCCAAGGTAAGTCAACGCTGTGGAAAGGGGTGGACATCTTTGCTGGACTTCTCTTCCAAAAAAAACATAAAGGGTGGAAATCAAGACTCAGAATATCTTGCTTTTTAATTTATCGCCTTAACAAAAAATTTTTACCGTAGCTGCAGGGTAGGATCTCTGGGTTGAGGTTGCAGATTTTTTTTAAAGCAGCAGCCAGTGTTTAACATTTTTTTGTTAAGATGGCAAGTTGAAAAGCAAGAACTGCTGTAGCCATTTAGTTAGGCGGATGGCAGTGAGGATTAATAGCCTAGAAACTGAGGATTCCTGCTGGGTGGGACTTGCATTTTCTATTTTTATCTGAATTTGTATGTTGCATGCAAAAACCTTTCTCTCAGGCAGAAGCATTTCTAATTCACATTGCTGGCTTCCAGTTTGCCTATTTGCAAGGATTACTTAGGATTTCCAGGCTGCAGGCCCAGCCTCCCAGAGAACAGGCCTTGCAGTTCCAACTTAGATCTTTTATCTCTGTGTGGGGCAAACACCCACAAAAATGTATTTTTAACCAGTCTTCTTCCTCTCAGGTGCCCCTTCCTCTGCTCAGTCTCTGATTTGGAGGAATGACTATAGTTGTGAGGGCATTCATCCTTTCTCCCTCTCTGGAAATGTTAACTGGAAACTAAGAGACTCGGATCAAAGGAACTGCTCTCTTCAGAAAGTTCCATTAATTAACTAAATTAAAGGAAGTTAAATGATGTTTGGAAGAAAGTCATTTTAGAAGGCCCAGGGCTGAGGTCTAAAACTTCTAATGTGGACTTTTAATGAAGCTTGGCAACAAGTTTAAATAGTATTAGAAATTGAGGGTTACCGTATGTAAAACCAGTTGTTGCCTGAAATCAGTCATTTCAAAGGAACATCTTGAAAGTAGACAGACATTTGGCTAGAATTTGCCTAGACCATTTAATACTAAATATTAAAAAAATCCAGGGCTCTGAGTGAAAAATCACTTGACCAGTAGCTAAGGTGAGTCATAGCCTTTTAGAACTAGGCACACATGTTGAAGTCAGGATGTTGAAAACATCAGGCTTAGTAATTTGCAAGGCAGGGCTGTGGCTTCCAGTAGGGAATGCTATCAGGATTTCATGGCTCATTTTCCCAGCCTTTCCAACAGGTGCTATTGAGTCATGTACACAAGTGACTGCCCTGGCAGTTTCATTTGTTAGGATTAAATATCCATTTGTTCCATTATTTTAAGAAGTGATTTCTACCAGTGAATCAGATACATCACTTCCTCTAGGACTTAGGGATTTTTTTTCAATGTTTGTAACATGTGCGTGTTTTTCAAAATTTGTCCCAGCCAGGTCTGCAGGTCTTCCTGGGTTGAATGGACTGTTTACAGGAGGGGAAGATTCAGGGCCCAAGGTCATGGTTGCTGAATTATATAAGGTTTCCTGTTTGGGCAGCTGCTCTACCAACTCCTCAGGTTAGGGCTGACCGAGTCTTGTTGAAAGACAGCATGCCTAGGAAACCTGGGGTAGGGACAATGCTAGAGCAAGGAATAAATTATTTCATTTAACTTCTCATCAGCTAGCTTTCATTTCTTCTCATATGTCACTTCTCAGCAATACTTGCCTGTATTCTCTGTTAGGTGAATTTTTTTTTTCCTGACCCCATTGAGAGAAAGGAATTAATTATGGATGTAAGAATCACTGGGTCAGGCATTCTTGTCTGTTTTATTCACAATACTTAGAATATGAGTGGCACATAGTAGTACTGTGCATGGTAAATATTTGTTACATGAAGGAATGAATAGGCATGAGAAGAGACTTCCTGGAACAAAGAAAAAGGGACTAATAACCAGTAAAATGAGGTCACCAGGGCTTAAGTAAAACGAATACTCACCAAAGCCCTTCTCAGTGATCTTGGATGTTGCAATGTAATCTCCTGTTACCAGTGCCCACTTCTGTTTGGCACCAGCCAAGTGCAATTGTGGCTGGCCAACTTTTGACATGGAGCTAGTATGTGAAAGTCCAACCTAATATCAGTGGAAACCAGTTGGTCTTGTGGGCTATCCACCTAATTTCCTGCATTCTCTCTGCTTGACTTAACCCATAGGCACTGAGCAGATGTGAAGGGCCCATGATGCTAACTGCCCTTATTCTGTGCAGCTACCTTTTTTCTCCTTAGTTCCCTTCACTCCCTATTATTCTTTGACTTCTTATTATTCTGTGCTCTGTCTGCTTACACAAGATGAAGATCTGAGAGCCAAGGAACTTTCTTTACCGCTTGGTCTCATTTCATGAGAATTAGTACTGTACTACCTGCACAATTGGACCTGTAGCCTAGAATACAAAGGAAAATCTAGAATGGAATCACACAACCAAATAGGACTCTCCTGCCATGTAACTGTGTCTCGTAAACAAAATAGAACTCATGTGTACCTGACTCCGAGGCTGTATGGGTAACTGGTGGGTTCTAGATGAGAGCAGGGTACTGGGCACACATTGCCAACTTGTCTTCCTGGAGAAGGTGAAATAGCTGTGCAGAGTGAGTGAGCTGTGTGCAAACTAAGGTAGGTCATGTCTAATGACAGCCCAGTCAGGTTACGTCCTGAGTAAAACTTCAGGCTGGATTTATCAGTAACCTCTGCTCATTGGCAAGGTCTCCAGGCTTTGGAAAGAAGGCCGATCTATCAAAGCAACCTAGTACCACTGCCCTGTGGACAGAGGGCTTGGAGAGAGGGCTCGACCTGGAGCAGAAGTTTCTGCACAAGACAAACTCAAACCCCCAAACCTGGGAAAACAGGATGTGTGGGGAAGTAAAGAAGAAAGAAAATGCATCCACCATTCCTTCCTGTTGGTTTCAGCATGATGAGGAATAATTACCTGGGTCTGGATAGCAGGGCATGTGGGAGGCCACAGGAGGCCCTGGTCTGTGTAGTTAGGCAGTTAATTATTCACTCTACTCCTTTCCTCTTTCCTCCCTGAACCCTGCCTTTTCAAAGTAAAAACAGGAAAAACTATCTCGGTTAACCTGTGAAATACTATTTCTATCAGCCCACACGGTCCAGAAAGACCACAAGGCCCCCAGCCTTTTACTAACTCTCAAAAAACCGAATCAGCAGTTTAAAACGACACCTCATTATCCAACCGTGTCACTGACAGATGAGGACACAGATCCAGAGGAGAACCTGTCCAGGTGTCCTGCAGGGCTCCTTCTGTCTGCTTCACGCTGCAAGCATGAGTCCAGTCCTTGGCTCAGCCTTTACAGTCAGAATGTAAAGGGCCACTTTAAGATTGCATTTAAAATCCACTTCACATTTGGGTTTTTGTCATTTGCCATAATTAAATAAAAATAACTTAGGAAACAGGTGTGACCAGCACTAAAATCTATATCAATTTACTCTACCTACCTCTCACCATCATCCTCATTCACTGAGTTTAATAAGCCAAGTGTTACTACCTACAAATCCCAATTCCCCAAGTGACAAGGAGGTTGGAGAATTGGGGGTTGCCAATTCTCCAGGGCTGAGTCTGGTTGGCACCTGGGTTCTCTCCATCTAAGTCTCCTTACTGATTTTTGAAAGAGCTGCCTTATACTTCTGTCCTTAAGATTCACCTTTGAACCTTTGTGGAACAATGCCTGCATCCGAAAACCTTTCTTGAATCTCTTTTGGTCAAATGTGCTTGGAATTCAGAACTTTTTGGACTTTAGAAAGCTAATATACCTGCCACACCCAGAGGGTCTGGGATAGCATCCCTAACACCGTACTCTAACTTGTCTGTCTGCAAGGAGCTGTAGAACAGTCACACTGCAAGTAGTTCCAGGTCAGGTTTTGGGCAATGGCTTTCAGAACTGCAGATAAAGGAAATGATGTCCACCCACTCCTTTGGATGCCTTGGAGCAGTAAGCACTCTCTCCTGGAGGTGATGCAGGCCCTGGATAGAGCTCTGTCCCAACCCAAGTCCACCTGGAGGGTGGCCGGGTAGTGGTGGACTTGGCGTTGTGGGTGGGCAAGTGTCCATATCTTTAAGGAAAAGAATCCAAGATCAGATCTGGTAATCCTTCTGACATAGCCTCTCTTTCCTTAGCCACGTTGGAGTTCTGGGTGTTCATTGGTTTATCACTGTGTGTGTTTCACACACTGTACTCAGAAACATTCATTTTTGGGTTTTGTTATAATGGTAGTAGGGGTACAGTAGGGGCTTTTAACTAGCTTCTTCCCACAATGTGGGATGGTGTCTGTACAATTTACAGAATGGGATGGGATGGTGCATTCTTATAAATACGTCATATTTGCAAGGGTGTGTGTGTGGTTGTGTGTGTGTGTGTGTGCGTGCGTGTGTGTGTGTGTGTGTGTGTGAACTCATTCTTTCTATCATTCTCATCCTCTACCCTCAAGCTATAGTCTGACCTCCCAGCAAAATACAGAAAACCAACATTCTTTTCCTTGGGCCACCATAATCTGTAGTGACAAGAGGGTGGCCCTGTGCTAGTTCCAGGCTGGGCGCAGCACTATTTTGATATAGCTCAGGACACTCACCTAACAGTTTATCTGCAAGGGGACTCTTTATTCATTAAAGCACTATCTAGTACATGCAGTTTGAAAGTCATTTTCAAAACACATTTTTATACCCCAATACCAACCCAAGAGTTAACCGAAATAATCCATGTAACGTACCTTGAATTGAAGAATAAACTGAGGTTAGTGAACTATAAACAGATCAAGCACTAGAAATGTTTCTTATCTAAAACAAGCACTACATTGTCTCCTGGTGTGGCTAACATTCTACTTTTCAAAAGGAACCATAGAAACTAAAGGCAATACAATGTCATTATTTTGGATTTCTACTGTCACAGGTGAAAGATTTTATTAAGGATCAACTCTTTGAAAAAACAACTTTACTCACTGAAAATCTACCAAGTCAGAGAGTGTTAAAATATTCTGTGTATTGTATGTTTAGGGCCGAGGCTGGAATTTCATGCTTATGTTATAGGATTGGGCCGTGGTTGCAACTTACACTGTTCATAATTATGATTGTGGTTTGCTTAACTGCTAAGGTGCAGGAATGTGGACAAACTAGAGGAAACCAGCATTAGTCTTTGAATCAAAAATAACTACTAATAAAGGGTGGGAAAATGGATCACAGGGTAGGGAAGCATTTTGATGGCCACTGCTCAAAGGTCCAGCCTGTGTGCAGCTGCTGATAACCTTGTCAGGTCTCCAGATACAGACAAGTCTTGTCACCCTCCAGCACCTGGCTGAGAGGTAATAAAACAGTTGTCTTATCTTCTAAGGATGGAATTAGTCCAACCTCAGCGCATGGTAATTAGAGTAAACTGAAATTGCCTGTCATTTACCAAACGGTGGGAAGGGAAGGAGAGAAGAAAATGGCTTGAAGCAGGAAATTGTTTGTCCCTTTCTTTGGATTTTAAAAAGAAAGTCAGCAAAACAGCCGAAAGTTTTTCTGGGAGTAAGAAAAACAGCCTGGCTAGACTGCCCTCTCCCGGGGTAGCAGGATTGCTGACAGCTCACCTCCACGTGATGGTCTAGAAAAGAGGTTTACGCTGATGAAAATCCAAGAAAGCTTAAGAACCTTCCTTTCTAAATGTAAATGACTGAGTCAGTGAGTGCTTTGCTAAGGAGGGAAGGAAGTCACAGTCACACTGAGTGACTCATTCAGGGCTGTTAGTTCAGGCAGTTGGATAAAAAGTTTTAGCAAAAGCAGCAACAAATCTACTTTAAATACTAGCACAGTAAGGAAATTCCTCTCTTTCAGGCTGAATGCCATCCACACAAAAGAGCTCCTGTTGACATCTCATTTACAATCTGCCCCAGGACACAGACAAGACCATTTCAATAAACCCTGCTCAGAAACACCTATTGTTCCAAATCTTCAACTAGCAACAGGCTACCATCACTCCCTATTGTTTTGTAAAAAAGAAGATTTAGGAGGAGAAGGATTGGACTGTGGAAGCTATGAAAAGAGAAAGGGAAAAAAGTCCCTTTGACCCAATGCTGTCAGAGGGCGTGCATGAAGGATAAAGTTAATGGATTTCCATTTTTGTAAGAAGTGCATAAGAAATGCCTTTTATGTTCCTGAATTAGTGACTGGGAATTCTAAATTTGATGCCAACCCTGTGTGTTAAGAAGCTAACTCCTGCCAACACATTCGCTAAACGAAATGCCAAAAGCTATACTTACCCATTCTCAGCCTTACAAAAGCCCTGATAACAGCCATAGCAAAGCCCCAGGTGAGTCTTTGATCTGAGCTGTTTCCTTGGGATTCATAGCTTGACTGTCGTTCTTTCCAAGGAGAATTTTCAGGCTCTGCACTAGAGCCGACACCTCTCCATTAATGATTTTCTCCTTCCATCTCCACCATTTTGCAGGGTTCCTCATTTAGTTAAGTTTGAACGCTTTCTGGAGTTATATAATGTAGCCTTTAGATGTTTTTTCTTCAGATATGGCTCAAATTAAGGGATACATTTGTGTTTACAAAAAAAAAGGGTATTTCTCAAATACTCTGTATCTTTAACCTCCGAATAGATACTCCAGTTTCCCAGCTCGGCAAGTGACCCCTTTATCTACCCTCACTTCAAGCCAAAACTCTTGTGCTGTCTCTCATTCCTTTGGGCCCTTCTCTCCTATCTCTTAAATTCCTCTGGAATCATCCCACCTCCTTCTATCCACCTCTCTCATTCCCTGGATCCTATTCTCTCAGCATCACAGCAGCTTCCTAACTCCAGGTTTCTCCAACTGCAAGTTGTGACTTAATGGGTCATGAAATCAGTTGGGGTAAGTTATGCTGTTTCACCATTAAAAAAAAAAAAAGAAATAGATTAGAAAATGTTAGAGTACATCAAACAAAGGAAACGTTGTTTCATGAAACTTGTTTCAGTTTGTGTCTGTGTATTCAGATGTGTGTATATTCTGGGCAACAGGTAAAATGTATTTTGTCAAAATATTTTGAGAAATGCTTTTCTAATTGGTCTCCCTGGGTCTGCCTCGTCCCTGCTCATTTATTGTACACACTTAGAGGAAAATTGAAGATACTGAAGAGACCCTGTCACCTCCAGCTGACAGGTCTATCTTCAGGGTAAAGTCTTGAATCTAGGGCTTTCCCGATTCCAAATAACTTTTCTGCTCACTTTTCATATCTCAGAACTCTTCATCCTCCTGACCACTTTTTCTTGTAGTTGTCAAAGCCATCAAGTTCCCTGGCCTTTGCAAAAAGAATTCCCTCTGTAGGAAATTCTTTCCTTTTCTTTCTCCTTCAGGTGTCAGCTTAGGTGTCACCTCTTCCAGGAAGACTTCTGGAATGTCCGTCTAAATACTTCTCCTAGTTCTCATTAGAATACTGCATGTTTTGACAGATCACTTATTACATTATAATTATCTTCTCAATTTCCTACTAGACCTTAAGCTCCAAGTGAGCATTCAGTAAATATTTGTTGGGTAAATACTCTGCATTGAATGTTTCGCATTTCACACAATTCACATATCCTTCCTACACATAAATTTGAATCATTATAAAGTATTTCAACTCTATTTCTCAGAGCTTACATTTTCATTCTTTTATTATACTTCAGTATTTTCTGTTCATTTGCTTTTTCAAATACAGCCTAACTAATTTTCAAATTCTTAAATATCAGAATGAGATTTGGAGAAAGCTGTTGGACTTCTGGCTGGTCACTCACCCTCTCTGAATCTCAGATCCTTCACCTGCAAAAGAAGGGGCAGAACTCTGTGATCTCTAAACTTTCTTCCTGTCTGCCACTCTATGTCAGGCTTGAACTTTCTCCTTTTAAGGACCAGAAAGGCTAAGTGATTTTCTCAAGGTCAAACAGCTTTTTAGTGGCAGGATATTGTTAGCCTTTCTATAGATTTTTAACAGCAAGTGGCAAACAAAAAACAAAACTTTACCTGGGACCTGATAGTGCCACTAAGTTTGTGGGAAAGATAATCATAAAATTAAAGAAAATGGGACTTGAAAAAAAACATCCCAAGGCCAACATCCATAATGGATTCATGCCTAGGCATGTCCTAACATTTTTTAAAACAGTGTTGCCGTTGTTTGCTATTACCTGGAGATATGTACAGAATTCCTTTTTTAAATTGGAAGTGAAACATTAAAGAATTTTGCACATCCTGACCCCTCATAGTGGGAAGGCACAATGGACAGATACAACTTTCCTGAAAATGCCAACAAGCGTCCGAATGCCTTTCTTAGTGCTGATGCCCTGGTGCCCTGATCTGTAACCACTTTCAAGACCAAAGCTGTAGCTCACCAGGAAGAGCATTGGTCTCAGTCAGTTCTTTTAACTCCTCCCTCATCTTTCCCCTGCCAGAACCTTCTGAAGAAGTTCCTGCTTTTGCCTGCTTTCCTTATTTACTTACGTTACAGAGTTTGGGTTTAGATAACCTGCCCTATAAAGTAGAAAGTCAACAGAACTACTCCTTTGGGGAGAAAAAAATCCAAAAACAACAGTGATATTACTTTTACCCTGTTTCCCCGAAAATAAGACCTAGCCGGACAATCAGCTATATTAAATAAATAAATAGTAAAATAAGACCGGGTCTTATATTAATTTTTGCTCCAAAAGACGCATTCGAGCTGATTGTCCAGCTAGGTCTTATTTTCGGGGAAACATGGTATTTTTCCTAATGTGATATGTTGTACTCTATAACTTAAGCCAATGTGTGCATTTGCTTTATTTGTTGCTTTTCCCCCCTCTAAACCAACCAGCAGTAGTTCACCTTTGTTTGACAAAAAAGTTACGGTAAGAAGAAATTGACTTCAAAGTACATTCTTACAAAGAAAAAAGAAAGTCACTTACTACTGTAACTCTGTATGAAAGTACTATGCACATGGTATGAAAGTACTATGCACATGAGGACCCAGAGACGGGCTTGTGGGTGATATTTATTTTATTCTTTGGGCTTCTGTGAGTTTTCCAATTTAAGAAAATGAACATGCATTAATACTGTGATCATAAAAAAGAAAGTACAAATGTTAGAATAAAAATTAGATACTCTAGTATATCTTTACTGCTTTGATACCTGACTAAATTATTTTATTTTTACCATATATGTTGTGTTTTTTATTTTTTTAACCATTTGTTTTTGAAGAAAATTTCATATGATTGCCACGTTTTAGAAAGGAGTGATGAAAAATTCTTAACATTGTTTGCTATTTCACTGTCTGTAAAAGCTTAAGGAACACTGACTCCAAAAGCACAGCCAGACCCTGGCGTATAACTCCTTTACCATGTGGTTGCAGCGTATTTTATTTGCCTCCTTTGATGTTTTCACACCTAAAAACTTATCATTTCCAGAATGCCATCTTTTACATGGCTTTGTGCCTGTGGCACACATTGTTCTTTGCTGTCTCATAACCATCCTCCTTGCCAACAAGACCCCAGTGCTGTCAGCTTTTCCATGCAGTCTCAACTTTTGGGGGAGGTGAGCCCCTCCCTAGGTCTGGAGGTTGAATCTTCATTGGTCTATATATAGGACAAAAGATGAGGAGGGAAATCTGGGGGGAATGCTTCTGGGAACGTTTTCCTGCCTATTTAAAGTGACCCAAGTCAGGGACATCTCTTTTCTTCCTCTGGACACTGTCATCAGCCACAGGTACCCTGAACTGTGGCTGCCATCTGGGGACCATAAGGAGCATCTGCCTGAGAAGACAAACCCACACTGAGGATGACAGGTGGAGAGATGGCAAGAAGCTGCGTTTCATACATTCATTGGCTGCCCTCCTTCTAGACTTGCTCTTATTTGAGAAAATAAATTCCTTTACCAGGTAAGTCACTTTGATTTTATTTTTAAAATTTTGTTTATTTGCTTATTTATTTGTTTGGCTTGGCACTTGCACAATGACTTGATATATCCTAAGATTCCTTTCCTGCTTGGGAAATTATTCATTCATCAGGATTCACTTCATTTGACTTCCATTAGCACTTCCTACATATCTTTATTGCAGGATGCATCACACTTTGCTTGTTCTGGTCCTATTCTAGTGCTCTTGGATGAAAACAGGAAAATTAGTGATCAGGTAGATCTTTGTTCACTACTCTGTGTACTTGTTGAATTAAATGATTTTATATGGCAAATTCTATTAGGCAAGATATCACCAGACCAAATTTTCTCTATTTCAAAAAGATTCTCAGCCTTGTTGCCCCAGCTTCCTTCAGTGGTAACGTGGTGACTGGTAAAGGAAACCTCTTGAAGTCAGTCAGAATGGGCACAAATCCTAACCTGCCAATTACAGGCTATGTGACCTCAGAAGATAATTCAACTCTTTTACCCCCCCCCCACCCCGACCCATTTCCTCATCTATTGATAACAGCATCATTGCTCTCACAGTGTCATGAGAGAAATGAAGAAGTTGTATAGTATAAGGTGACACAGTGTGGCACTTATGTCTGACACACAAAAAGTAGGCTTTTTCCTACCCTTCCTGCGTTATTTAATAAAATAAAATTCAAATATTACAAAAAAAATCTTGAAAACTCCCTGAGGGGATTTTACCTGAGGTTGGAAATTCTCTACTTTTCAGATGATTGGGTTTCTACAGCGGGAAGAGCCCTGCATCAATGTTACATTTTGAGATGCCTCTTGCTAGTGTTTAATACTAATACTTCGTCTTGTCACTCTGATCTCAACTCATATCCTTTAGAGAGGCCTTCCTTGACCACTCAGTGTCGAGCAGTCCTACACTCTCTCACTCCAGCCTTCTAGCCACTTACTGATAGGAGGAGGCACACAGAGGAAATAAAATGGACTATGAAGGTGTTGCATCTTTTATAAGCTAAAAGCACTTCCAAAGGGTGGGGAGTTGGGGCTTGCCCATTCCACTCTTCAGCCGAGTCCTTACCAGTTTTGTGCTGTTGTACCCCATCCCAGCCCTCCAAGGCTTCCAACTGCTGCTGTCCCCAGATGGCCTGCACAACCCCCCCACCCCCCCTACCCCACCCCCGCCGCTTAAATCACACAGCGTGAGTGGCTCCATCCTCTGCTATCTCCAACATTGGAAAAGGCAAAAATTGCCACAAATTTATGATGTCTTGCAGGATGGATCCCTATCAGTGGTTTAAAACTTTTTTCATACTCTCTATATCACCCTTCAGTTCAGAAAAGACAAAACAAAACAAAAAGGAAAACACTTGCAAGTACTTGTATGCTTCCCTTTGCCTTCATGGTCAACAGTAATGAATTCCAGCTAGAGAGGGTTGGAGGGAAGGATATGAGTGGGACCTGCTCACTCTGATTAAGTTCAAGTACTTGAGAATTTAAAGTTGTAGACACTCTCTAAACTCTGCCTAAGGACTGTCATCTAGATTTGCTGTTTACTATAGTAATAAGGTAAGATACCAGTCCTAAAGTTATCCATTTAAATTGCTAGAAATCTATCAAACAAACATGCTTTGCTTTCCATGCCTGAGAAGCAATACTGTGTGATGTTTCAGACTGTAAGTTTTGGAGGTAGACCTTGCTTTAAAAGTGTATTACCTATGGAAGTTCGCTTTCTTTTAAAACATCAGTTTTTCTGCTATGTAAAATGAGGGTTATAAGGTTGTTGGGAGGTTGAAATGAAGTAACATATTAGAAATGCTCAGCATATTACCTGACACATAGTAAGTACTCAATAAATAGTATACCTACAGTAACAACAATAATGATATCAACAATTCCATAAGGCAAATCCTTTTGTTTTGTCTTAGCAGCTACTAAGCCAGGTGTACCTGTGGTCCTGTGCGAAAGGCCTTCAAAACTCTGAAGCTAGGTTCTATACAAAGGTGGTCAGATTATACCAGCCCATCTCCATGGCAATCAGATGTCTCAATTATCTAGCCAGATAGGTGTCAGTGTGAGACAAACAATCTCACGCTAAAACTGTTGTTCAGTTGGTTCAGTAGCAGTGTTCCTGTTACAGACACATTCAAAATTCTGATTTCATATGATCTTTAAATTTATACCTTCAATCATAAAAGTCCTTCTGAAACATTGACCATCTCAGACACATTTTTATTTTTAGTTATTCCCCAAATGTTTACCTGAGATAAAAATAAGCAAAATAGCCAAAGCTTTTCCACTAAGAATATCTCAAAGTCTGTCATTCAGTCCATTTTTCTATCATTAACATAAACAAGATAGAGCTTAAGTGAAATGTGGGTAACACTTTATTTTTTAAGTGGTATTGGATATAAAACTAAACCTTTCGCAGAAAAAAGGATTGGCATTTTGGAGAAAGGAATAAAGGAAACAATGTGGCTTGAAAGGGCCCAGTGTAATTCATGAACGATATGCCTGGATGAGTGAAAAGTCCTTGGAATTGGAGGTCTATAAATTAGTAAATTTAGGACCTTTCAGCAATGCACTTGACTATTCCGTTTCATTTTATAACAATCTGTAGATTGGGACAGTAACTAGAAGATGGTTGTTACAGTGAACGGTATGTGTGAAAGCCCCTTGTAAAGTAAAACCCTTGTAAAGTGAAAAGTGCTATGCAGATGTCATAGCAGGAGCAGCAGCAGTAATGGTAATAGTGGTTACATTTTCGGGAGTCAGCTAACTAATTTTTCTAAACCACAATTCCTTCTGGAGCCGCATAAATTGAATTGGCCTTTGGCTGATACCGAGTTGGGGCATTGGGGATACTATAAAATATATTACAATTTGCATAAGAGCAAATTTAGGCTAAATAGGAGGGGGAAATGCTCTAAAAATTAATAGGGCTAAAGGGAATGGTCTCTAATCATCAGATTGTATGCTCCCCCTTCTAATCACCCCCAAGACACTCACAGTATTTGATATAAAAATAACTGACAAATAGCTGCGTTAAAAGGGAACAATTCTCCCAACATAGTTTAGGGGAAGCTAAGTAGATTGTAGAAGTGATTGGAGTCAAAACATAACTTGGAGAGTGGACAGAAAATAATTCTTTAAATGACATATAAATGGAGTTGATAATTTTGGTGTGTTTTGAGGAAATGGGTAGAAAAGTTGGGATTGGAAGGTCTCTATTTTCTTGAACAGAAGCTTTCTTCTAAAGAGAAAGAGTTTAGAGGTGCTTAATAAATAAGTTCCATTATGCCCCTTTTTGAACAGAGCAGGGAGGAAAGCCAGGTCATGGGCAGATAATCTCTTGGATGTGCTGGAGGACTGGCCCTGGAAATTCCAGATGAGGAGAGAAAAAAATTCCAGGGGCATCTTGGCAAGTGGGAGGAAGTTGGAGTAGAGATAGCAAGTCTGGGCAATAGGAAAGGGAGGCAAAGTGTAAGGAGAGGCCAAGAAAACATTTTTCATTGCTTTGTTTGAGGCAGAGGCAGCCATGAGCACAGTTGTGAAGTAGATAAAATTTCTTGAGTCTCTCCATCAGCAATCGGAGATCTGCTGCCACCCTGTTCTTCCCCACTCACTCAATTCCAAATTTTCCAGATCTCTTTCATTCCCTTAGGTACTTGCTCTTTGAGAGGTAAAATATCTAGCTAGTCTGATAAAGGAATGCATTGGGGGGTGAAGAGTGGGATTGAATTTTTAAAAAGAATTCTTGTAAACATTTCTTTCCTCCAGAGTAATCAATGTGAATTTTAAAAGGGAGTCTCTGTAAAGTCTGCCTTAATTCTAAGAGGTGTCTAAACTTGGGAATTTCCAACACCGCTAGTAGGTCTATAGTGGCAGCAAACACCTTTCCACGACTCTCAAATCGTAATGAAGTGGAAAGGGAAGAATGGAATTTTATACTTTACCATGTTACAGGCATGAAATTGTGCTAAGTATTTTTTACGTATGATATTCTTTTCATTTTACAGATTTGGAGCTGGAGGTCAAATTCAGAGAGGTTGGTAACCTGCCTGTGGCTGACGGTATTTTCCAAACATGTCTGCAACAATATCTTCTATCCAACACGTTCTTCTAGAACAGGAGTCAGCAAGCTTTTCTATAAAGAGCCATCCAGTAAAATATTTTAGGCTTTGTGGGTCATGTCATCTCTCTCCCAACCACTCAGTTCTGCCATTGTGGCAAAGACAGAGACAAATATGTAAAGGAATTGAGCACGGCTGTCTTGGAGAGGTGAGCCACATTTCATGTGAGGGTATAGTTTGCCAACCCTGCTCTAGAAATTAACCATTTCCCGTCAAAATGTAGAGTCTAATTTCTCCCTCCTTGAACCTTGGGAGGTGTGTGATTTGCTTGTGACCAAGAGATTGTGAATGAAGTGACACTGCATGACCTCCGAGGTTAGATCAGAAAAGGTGATGCAATTTCCACCTGACTCCCTGGGACAGCTGCCTACTTGGAGCCCTGAGCCATCACAAAAGCAGTCCAATTGTCCTTAGACTACCATGCTGTGAGGAAGCCCACGTTAGCCATGTGGAAAGACCACACAGAGAAGTCTTGAGGCTCTAAAAGGGGGAGATGCTCAGCCAACCCCCAGTTGTTCTAGCTCTTTGCCTGACTTCAAGCTCTAGAGAGACCTTGAGCCAGTAAGACCCAGCTGAAGCTCCTCCCAAACTCCTGCCCCATAGAAGCTGAGGAATAATAAGATGATTGTTTTTGTTTTAAGGCACTAAATTTGGGGGTGGTTTGTTACAGACATATATAGAACATTGTCCTAAAACTAGTGAGTGGCAGATACAGGATTCAAACCTATGTCTGCCTGACCTCAACCAGATGTTCGTTCAATTATATGATTGCTTCCAGCAGACTTTTTTTAAAAATTGTGCTAAACTATACATAATATAAATTTATCATGTTAACCATTTTTAAATTTACAGTTCACATTGTTGTGCAACCAGTCTCCGGAATTCTTTTCATCTTGCAAAACTGAAACTCTACCCATTAAACAAAATCTCTTCATTCTCCCCTCCACTGTTCTGCTTTCTGTCTCTATGAATTTGACTACTCTACGTCCCTTGTATAAGTGGAATAATACTGTATTTGTCTTTTTTGTGACTGGCTTATTTCACTTAGAATGAGAGTATGGGCATATTTATATATTCAAAGCCTATGTTGGTTGGTTAGTCTGACGAGTGAGTAGCAAAGGTTGTCAAGGAAAAATGCCAGAGATCCCAGGTCCCATAAGTCACAGATGCAACATGTCCCAGGAAGGACCTTGCAGCAGCACTTACGCTAACAATGACAATTCACAGTGTCCTGCCTCTGAAGGGCTTTGAAGAAAGAGGAACCCATGAATCAAGAATAAGATAAGGCTGTTTGGTTTGTTTCAACTTGTGGACTGTTTGATTTCCCTCTCAGGGCCATGCCTTGAGAATGAAATCATTTTCTCTCACACAGCCCTTTCAGAGAGCATCAAACACAAACACTCACTGTCTGCTTCTTTAGTTCCTCTGTGTCCAGGGTATGTACTGACTTGATGGAATTTCTGTGACTAGCTGTGAATTATGCATCAAGCAAAAAACCTGCAGGATATTGGCTTAAATTCTGCTACTTGCTTACACAAACTAAGACCAAGTCTTTGGAGACCTCTTCGACCTTCTCTGCCCCCATCCCTAACCTAAGACCAAAAGGCAGTTCTGAGCTGAGGTACACACTTTTAAGGTCAACGGCTTGGATTCCTCTCCCCACACTCAATTCCTCTCTCCACACTCATCCTAATTGCCTAGCCTACCTGTTACACCAAATGGAAGTGATCTTTTTGAATCTCCTAGGGTCCTAACCCACTGTTATGGGCTAAATTGTGTGCCCTCAAAATTTATATGTTGAAGTCTTAACTCAGTACCTCAGAATAAGTGTATTTGGAGATAGGGTCTTTAAAGAGATTATTAAGTTAAAATGAGATCAGTAAGCCCGAATCCAATATGATTGAGTCCTTTTAAGAAGAGAGAGAGACACCAAAGGCATGTGCTCAAAAAAGAAGGACAATGTGAGGACACAGGAGAAGACGGCCATCTGCAAGCCAAGAATAGAGGCCTCAGAAGAAACAGCCTGCCCACACCTTGACGTTGGACTTCCAGACTCCACAACTGTGAGAAAATAAGTTTCTGTTATTTAAGCCATCTAGTCTATGGTACTTTTTGTTTTGGCAGCCATAGCAAACTAAAACAGTCACCAACAGAAAATTCACAGCCTTGAGGTGTCAGCCCAAAAAAGTTCTGAAGGTAATGATCAGAAAGAAACTCAAAAGGCAAGACGGCCTTTTAATACAGCTCCTCTTTCTGCATCTTTCACAAGCAGCCTGCTGGCAGGTTCAGAACATGGTGCTGCTGGCAGAGCCTGGGGTGAGCTCTCACTGTCAGCAAGCCCAGTGGGGTCTCTGAAGTCTCCTGGCTCAGAAGGGGAGGGACTGTGCCTCTAGATTCTAGAAAGTCTAGCAAGTGTGGGAAGACTTAGTAGGTGTTTGGGGCATGGTCTCAGAGGCTCATCTTGAGCACTTAATTCCTTCCCTCTTCTGGGCACTACAGGCCTTCTTTCTCCCTCTCCTCTTCCACTCTCGGGCTTTTCCCACCCACTGCTTCTGCAAGACTGCTTCATTACCAGGTAAGTCAGAAGAAGGGATGACATGCAAATCCTGATAACAGTTTTGGTTTTTCTTTTGTGGAAAGGGTGCTATGGGATAGGAGGGATACCTGCTGTTTAAGCAGGTGGTAGGATGGGTGGGCTGGTAGAAAGAACAATGGCCCCTAAATTTCAAATCTTTGAAATCTGAGAGTATGTCACTTTATGTGGCAGAGGGGACTTTGCTGTGTGATTAAGGATCTTCAAATGAAAAGATTATCCTAGATTATCTAGGTGGCTCCAATGTAACCATAAGGGTCCTTACACGAGGGAGGCAGGAGGGTCAGAGTCAGAGAAGATGTGATGGTAGAAGCAGAAGTGACAGAGAGGTCTAAAAGTACTATACTGCTGCTGGTTTTGAAGATGGAGGAAGGCACCGCAAGTTAAGGAACACAGGCAGTCTCTAGAAGCTGGAAAGGCATGGAAATGGAATCTTCCCTGGATCTTCCATGACAGAGTGCAGCTCTGCCCACCCTTTGTAGACTTCTGACCTCCAAAACTGTAAGGAGATTGCTATTGTTTTAAGCCACTAAATTTGTGGTAATTTGTTACAGCAGCACTAGGAAACCAATACAGGTAGTAAAAATGAAAGTCCTACAGAACAGCTCCTATCACATTTAAATAACCAGTGATAAATGCCCAGAAATAACAAAGCTAAAGCTTCTTTTATCCCTTAAAATAGTGGTTTTCAAAGGTGATCTCCCAACCAGCAGTGTCCTGGTTTTGAATTCAGTCCCGGATCTGCCTCCTATTTGTTGGGTGATCTTGTGTGTGTAATCAATCTGAGTCTCAGTGCCCTTTCTGCAAAGCAGGCATGCTAAAAGTACTTCTGTGATAGAGTTGTTGAGAGGTTAAGTGAAGTAATCTATGTAGAAGTCCTAGAACAGGACTGAGAACAAAGTAAATGCTTAGTGTTATTGTTATTAATTGTAGTTAACATTACTAGTTGTAATCAACAGCTATTATTTATACCAGCCCTAAGATTCATCTACTCCTGTTTCCAGGCTTCACATATATAAGCGGTTCAATTCACAAGTACACCTATGTTCGGGATTCAGTCCATCTTAAGTTCTGCTAATAACATCTCTCCTTGAGGTTCTTCACGGCTCTGTGAAAAGGGAAAGTCCCCTATAAAATAAAGGCATTTGTCATCACTTCCTAGCTGGTGGAACTTTTTGCAGCAGCCTGGATCTCCAGCCCCAGGATGTGGATGTTCCCATTTCCCCCTCACTGACTGCATTCCTCTGACCTGTCTGGTCAGATCTGGTATTTTTCCTCCCTCCTCCTCCCTCAGCCTCCATGTCACCCAGACAGCTGCCGCCACATCCCGTTGCTTCAGAAGCGGAAGTAAGGCACATTTAGGACCTTTCTGGGTGAGTGACCGCATTTGAGATGAGATTAATAAAATGCCAGTGCTTAGGGAAAAACAGACTTTCCCCCAGTCACCTGTGCTCTACCTTTCTCGTGACACAGAAAATGAGCCTAACTGATCTTAGTCTGTGCAACCCGGTCATGTCAGCCTCTGTGAGACAGTGTGGGCTGGTGACCTGGGTGTGAACTGTCCCTTTGGGAGAATGGGTCTGAAACACCCCGTTGCTGAGTGAACCTGCACGGAACTGGCTACTCTGTCCTTGGCTGTGCCACCGAGCATGTGCAGGGCGCTGTGTTCATCACTTGGCCCCTGACAGCAGATGAGGTATTATTCCAGTTCACCCATGGATGGTGCAGGGTTTTTCCTCAGCTACCACATGACGACTGAGTGAAAGCATTCCAGGAAACCAGAAGGGCTGGGCGAGCCTCTGGAATTTCAAAGGAAACAGCTTGGTAGGGCTGCTGACTCTTTCCTGCCATGTCATTTTCTTTCAGCTGTATGCCACTTTGTGGCATGCTCACGTACCATTGAATCCCACAAACTTTAAGGTTTATCTTTCTTAGAAGGGAGAACCTATTTTTTTTTTCCTCCACAGAAACAGTTTAATTTTTTTAAGATTCAAGATGTCCCCGAAGGTCATGATAAAGACTCTTTACAAGAACAGGGAAAACTAACAGATGAAGAAAACCCCGTGTTCCTTAAATTTATTCTGTTTAACAGGAGGGATTGGTCATATTACATCTGATTTAGGCCATATGTACCCAAGGGAACCTGCTATGAACTGAATGTTTGTGTCCCCACAAAATCCATATGTTGAAGCTGAAGGGAACCAAAATTTTCCGACCCTGAAGCTCCTGTTTGGGATGTTGATTTTAAACTGTTTATTAAGAAACAAGACCCTTTGACCCTCCCCCCTTTCTTGCCCAAGAGATTCAGACAGAGAAACCAGCTTCAGGAAGGAAATCTTAGAATGCTGCTTTAGCCTAATTTGAATTAAGTCTGGTAAATAAGAGGATTTCAGGCAGGCGCCTGTTCGCTGGATACCCGGTGTCCCATTGTTTCTGAGTTGCCAGGCAAGAATTTTCCTGCCATATGTGTTCTGCTCTTCCTCAATACCTGTAAATTGCCCATTCTTACTTTTAAAATCTAATACCTCTTCCCCCCCTTTCTCCTTTGTCCAAAAATGTCTTATATACCCAATGTTGCTTCACTGTCTTTGGGATTTTCATGCACATGTATTAAAACTTTCATATTCTCCCGTTAACCTGTCTCTGTTAATTTGATTATTAGCCCAGCTAGAAGAATTTAGAAGGTGGGAGGAAAAGTGCTTTTTTCTTTTTCTTTTTCTTTTTTTTTTAACTCCTACAAAGCCCACCTGCTGATGTGGTGGTGTTTGGCGATGGGGCCTTTGGGAGGTGATTAGGATTAGATGAGGTCATCAGGATGGGGTTCCCATGACGGGATCAGTGCTCTTATAAGAAGAGACACCAGTGTGTCTGTCTCTGTCTCTGTCTCTGTCTCTGTCTCTGTCTGTCTCTGTCTCTCTCTCTCTCTCTCTCTCTCTCTCTCTCTCTCTCTCTCTCTCATATATTCTCTCTGTCTCTGTCTCTCTCTATGTAGAAAGGCTATGTGAGGACAGAGAGAGAAGGCAGCCATCTGCAACCCAAGACAAAGACAAATGCTCTCACCAGACATCTAACCTGCTGACATGGTCTTGGACTTCTCAGCCTCCAGAATTGTGAGCAAATAAATGTCTGTTGTTTAAGCCACCCAGTCTGTGGTATTTTGTTATAGCAACCCAAGCAGACTAGGCAATACCTCAGGAGCAAAATAATCTAAACTCCAAGAAATAGACCACAAAGACCCAGGCAGCTTTCACTAAATGCGCCTCCTCCCTGTCTTAAACGACAAAACAATGGTTTTCCTCAGATGCTCATAGAAGCAAAGTCCAGCCATCTCATACTCAGTATGCAAAAGGGAAGAACCAAAGTGATGAACCCTTGAATCTGCCCAGTGCCTGCCTCACAGAGCCTCTCCCTCCACCTCTGCAGGGTACATGGCAGTGATTTCCACTGCCTGCTTGGAAGGAAGAACATGGTCTTCCTTCCCCTTACCACACAGCAATTCCATACTTAACCCCACTGCGATCCCATAAGGGCATAGAATAGGTATTATTGATTGTGTCCTATGTACTGCAGGTGCCAGGTCTTGGCTTATGAGACTCAGAAGTATGTAAGATATTTGATTCTTGAAAAAAGTTACTGTCACTAAACCACGAATTAAAAAACCCGCAAAAAATCAAAACTAATAAAAATTTAGTAAGATGCTGTTATAAACTAACATGTTAGCCTCATAATTATTAAATTTATTGTTAGCAGAATTCCATTACATTTGAAAATACTTTGTGGATTAGATTTTGTTTTTCATTTTATGAGAAATTCTTAAACAAGTACAATTACCAAGGAATCATAGCTAATCATAAACGAAATGAGTTTTACATATGTAACTTTAATTGTTGACCAAAAGATAAAAATCCTTTCAAATGTTTACAGAAAACAAATTCAGTTAATGGGGATGTGGATCACTGTAATATGTCTGAAATGATGTAGAGTGGATTTTCTACAGGAAGCTGGGCGTGAGGCCTATGAAGTTCCTAAATCACCTGATTACCCCATTGCAGGATGAGGATGCCAAACACAGAGGAAATGATTTGCCCAAGGCAAGCCAGTAAGTACAGAGGTGAACCTCAAAACCTCACCTCCACGGCACAGTGCTGCTTCTTTCTGTTCAGTGTCCTCAGGGAGCTAGCTGTCTCCAATAACACCTCTTTCTTTAATAGGATGACATAGACCAGTGCCACTCACCATAAATACACATTCTGGAGTATGTTCACTTATTTGTGCTCTAGTCAATATAATTATCCACCAAAACTCACCAGCCACTCCCTCATCCAATCGTGTAAGATTGTGCCTGAAAGCATTTGGTACCATATGTAAACCTGGAGATTTTGTTGTGTGCCATCTCCCTTAGACAGTTT
The DNA here is from genome assembly GCF_036562045.2 of Rhinolophus sinicus. Classification (NCBI taxonomy): domain Eukaryota; kingdom Metazoa; phylum Chordata; class Mammalia; order Chiroptera; family Rhinolophidae; genus Rhinolophus; species Rhinolophus sinicus. The sequence goes on from NC_133758.1 coordinate 45,731,494, forward strand.
ATCACAAACTGAAATAAAGCCGCTTTTAGCCCTATCCAGAAACACAGGTATACTAAAAAGGAGGGTAGTGTGGTGGATGACTTCCTGAGTTCAATTATCACTGAGTCCTAAGTTTCGAATTCTATGACCTTGACCCAATAACTTCTCCATACCTTGGTTTCCTCGTTTGTAAATCAGGTGATAATAAGATTAGCGACTGATTTGCTTTGAGGTTTTAATGAGATAATGTGTGTACTCCCTTTTCTTGCTATAGTTACGAACATTTTATAAAGTGCTCCAAAACATAAAAAGTTAACTCTTTGTATTATTACTAGCCTTCATAGCTTGTCAATAGTATAGTTGTTTGTCCAGGACTTAAAAAGTATGCCCAAGAGATAGGCTGGTAGGAATACAAAAGTCACAGCCACTGTAGAGGGGCATATGGCAATACGAGTATGTCGCAGCCTGGGTCTCTGAGAAACTGTGGAGCAGAGACCTCCTGCCAGCCTTCATGGAACCTATATAGCATGAGCTGGAATACTTTTGTTACGTTTAGCCACTGAGATTTAAGAGTCATTTGTTATTGTAACAAATCCTAACTTAATTAATGGAAAGTTTGACCCAGCAACTCCATTTTAGAGATTAATTCTGAAGACATACTAGACAAAATGAGATGTACACAAAACTATTTAGTACAGCTTTGTTTGGAATATCAAAATATTGAGAACAATCTAAATGTGTGGCAAAGAGGCTATTGATTAGATGATTCGTGATATATCCATATAGTGCAATACTATGTAGTTGTAAAACATAACCAGAAAATTCTCTATGCAAATATGGAAATATTACCAAGACATTGTGAAGCAAAAAAACCCAAGTTGTACTATATATAGTGCACTATCCTTTGTGTAAAAAAGGGGAAAACGCATATTCATAATGCTTAAATATGCCACAAATACATATCCACACAAAAAAAGAAAATTGATAATGGTGGGTTCAGGGGAATGGGAACTGGGCATTGAGTCAATGCCTTTTTTCTCCTGTATTTTGATTTTTGAGCTATGGAATATTTTTTCTTATTCAACAAATGAAATAAATACCAGAAATAAAATAAAATCACTAGCTGGCTATTTACTGCCTACAGAAACCTTGAAAATGTACCTGCATTTCCAAGTTCATGCCGGGCCATTTTCCCTTTGCACACAATACTTCAGCCTCATGTCATTCCCAGAGGTCCAGGTGGCTTGCATCCTTCCCTCTGTGTGCCGGCACCTCCCTTCCTCTTTCCTTCTGTATGTCTTTCAAGACCTAGCCGTCTTCACTGGAACTAGGCCTCTTTTTGACCCACCAAGGCAGAGTTCCTAGGCTGACTTTCATGTTGACATAACTCTTTTTATATAACCTCCTGTTGCATTTTTATCATGTGAAATTATAATTATCTGTTTACATAAATACTGTATCTTCTAGATAGCAGAACTAGGTCTGGTTCATCTTTTTACCCCTATGGTTCAGTATAGGGCACGGCATAGTGTAGGCATTTAATAACTTTATTCATTGATTTTTGTCATAAATACTTACATTTGAATAACAATGAAGTAATAAAATGTCATGTTTAAAAATGAAGTCTTTCTATGACTGCTGCCAGAGTCCTCAAGCAGCCTGAAATTTTTCCCTCAGTGTGCTTTACAAACGTAATGTTCCATGTGTGCTATGACATTAAAAAGGCTGATATGCTCTAAATCATTCTATGGAAGTAGTTTTAAAATGTTTCATTTTTAATTTGATGGATACTTGCTAGAGTAGCACTACTCCTAAGCAACATTTTAAAAAAAAAAAAGAAAGAAAGAAAGGAAAACAAAAGCACTCCAAAATTAAACTAAATTAATGACTAGATTTAAAAAAGAGAAACAGTTGAGTAAAGGCTATTTGGAGACATGCTGATCATTTTTCTTAAGTAACGTGATTTTGATTGTATAATATCAGTCGCATTGGTTACATTTCCATTATATGTAATAAAATTATATTCAATTTAGTAAAAACCAAATTCCTGTTACTTAGGCACATGATCATTACTCTTAAAAACTTAGGACATAACATCAAACAAAAGTGGTAACATCAATTTTGATAATTCAGTTTTTGAGCCAATATAATAAAAATAAAAACAGCGAAATAATATAAACAAACGTCTAAAATATACTCATTGCCCATGTGCCAAACATTTGACAAGGTCTCATTTTATTTAAGCATCTTAATTACCTGAAGTGCGAAGTAGCTTTAACTCCATTTTACAGATGAGGATAGTGTGGTTCAGAGACAGTAACTTGCTTCATATTACAACACAGCCAAGAAGTTACCACTACAAAGTTTGAACCTAGGAATGCTCTTTCTACTATTCCAAACTTTCCTTCAATAGAGATTGTTTCAAACTCAGTATTAGGAGTTATATTTGAGGAGGCCATCTATAAAATCCGCAATGAGATACAGAAGACTTAAAATGAAATTTAACTTGCCTCTGTATCTCCTAACAGGCCTATGTTCAACGAACACTATACTCAACAGAGCTATATCCAGTAGCTCTCTGTTTTCACCCAATCGTACATGTTGGTTAAAACTAGGAGAGACCTGAAAATTCACACGCATCTCCAAAACATTTCAGATCCACAAAGTTTTTGGACTGACATCTGATTTTGCATTTCACTGATATATTATTGTAAAAATGCTTTGGCTTTTGTTTTTCAGTGAAACCAAACAAAAGTTATAATGTATGGTCTTCCGAATTAATGCATTAATGTCTTCGATAAAACTGTTGTATATACAGCTGTGGCAATATTTAGATATGTAAGCATCTTAGTTTAATACCAAATACACACAGGATCAACATCGAGTTGACTTTGCAGTTAATTTTAATGGGTCTGATGGATAATTTAAGAGGGTGTGATTTCCAGGTTCATACTCCAAACCATAGCATTAAGTGATTTCAGCAGTTGTCTAAATTATGGTGTGTTCCAAAATTAATAGTAAGTTCAGACTGAACTTAATTTTAGTCTGAAAATGTAAAGGCTATTTTTCTCAATTGGGGATTGAAATACTAGAAGTGGCTTTGATATCACTATTGAATTGGCCTCAAAGGCAGCTAATTAGACCACTGTCCTTAAAAGCTGCCTTCTTAGATAGCTTAATAGGTTTGTTATTCTTTTAAAGTAACAGCTTTGTTTAAAATGAAAACTTCCAGTAGATTGCTAAAATAATAAAACAAACACATGGACATTGAAACTTACACTCTTAAAAAACAACAACAACAAAATGAACGAGCAAAAAGAAAATAAATCCGTGACTAAAACTGGCAGATTTTCCTTTATAGCTTGCCTTTGATTTATAAATTTCTATATCTTGCCTCAGGGAGGGTAGTGAAGGGCAAGTTATGGTGCTTTGGGTGCAAATTGTGGTCTGGGTTATGCTAGTTTGTTGCTAGATGTTTAAGCTGCTTATCCAGCACAAACTACTAGCTTTTGGCTACCAAAGTTCAAAGATTTATAGAAGACTGCTCTCTCGATAGCTGTGGTTGCTGTCACTTTAGTTCTCCATATTCAAAACTTCCATACTCTTGATCAGTTTTGACAAATGGCATGCTCAGGAACACTGTGCACTTATAAACTACTTCATAAAAAAACGTTATTAATGTTGATAAAATCCATCTTTTCTAACACTGCATTGGATCAGCCTGAAAACCTTTCTTCTCCCACCCCCAGCGCTGGAAGAGCAGGTACCATGTTTTCCCGAAAATAAGACCTAACTGGAAAATAAGCCCTAGAATGATTTTTCAGGGTGCTCATAATATAAAATAATGTTCATATTTCCCCGAAAATAAGACCAGGTCTTATATGAATTTTTTCTCCAAAAGACACATTAGAGTTTATTTTATATTATGAGCATCCTGAAAAATCATTCTAGGGCTTACTTTCTGGTTAGGTCTTATTTTTGGGGAAACATGGTAAGAGGACGATCTCATCTGATGGGAACGCCCCCAGTTGGGGCTGTGATTGGCCCCTGACACTGTTCACTTGGGCAGCTGCTCGCTGATTCCCAGGGGTCATGGCTCCCAGCGAGGTGATCAGAAACTATTCCTGTATGAGGAGCTGCTTCCCTCAAAGCGGAGAAACAAGGGTTTTCGCTGGTTGTTTGTCTACAGCTTTGCCCCAAATGAAACTGACTTTCATTGGCGTGCTCTGATGTAATCCCACTGGAATGTTCATGTTTGCTTGATCTTTGGACACTGGAAAGAGGGAGGGCTGCAGGGAGGCTTGGGAAGTCAGCAGAGGAACAGGAAAAGGTAAAGAAGGGAACAAGAGCTTATGGAGCACCTACTGCATTCCATTCACTGTGTTAAATCAGCTTGTTTAGTCTTATAGCTGCCTTAAGAACTAGAGATCCCCATTTTATTGGTGAGAACACCAAGGCCAATAGCGGGTACTTGCCAGACCCATCCAGTTAGTGGTTAGCTTTCTGTTGCCTAAAGAACCCCCCACCCCAGCTCCATGCCTTCTATGCCACTGTGCAGAAACAGAGGCGTGCAGCTGGAATAGAGGAGGAGGGCGAGGGAAGGGAGGAAAGGGAAAAAGAAAAACAAACGAAAAAGAATGTGCGAGAGCTCTGAAATGCTGCCAATAGTTACTCAAGGTTAATTCTATCTGAGGTAATCCTAAGCAAGATCACAAATTAGGCATTCCTTAACTCATCTTCTTCCAGTTGCTGGGTCACATGGCTCTATCTTTGCTATTTTAGGAGGGTCCTCCTTTTAGGAAGCTATCTGGTAAATTCTCAACTTAATGCCAATCCCTCCCAGAGGCATTGCTATGTAATAGGAAAATTTCACCAAAAGTGTAATGACAAGTCTCTGCAAAATACATTTGAGAAGAGAATACATTTATTTGCTTAGTGATCCAGCTTCCCGGTTTAGTCTTGTATGCAGGAGTTCTGTTTTTTTTTCCCCCCAGAAACAACTTTCTTGACTCTTGCTTTCAGTTTCTACAATATTCCATTTTTAGATTCCTGACACACCGCCACCTTTCACTTTGGTGAAACAGGCATGAATTTCTTCCCCAGAGGAAGCTCTTTCCTATCTCTGTAGCAATCTGACTTGAAGGCCTGTGAAGACGTTTTGTTTTGATTTCCAGTAGTAAAAATGTAGAAATTTCATTCTAAATTTATTACTAAATAGGTCCATGAACTGTCTATTTGTTGGATTTACCACAATCTAACTTGACAACTGAATGTATGGCTTTGCTCAAAAAGTAGAAAGACACAATGACAAGAACAAAGTTCACCTAGGGAGGAAATGACGTCAATACTTTTGTAATATGTTTTAAATGTTAAGTTCATTCAGGGTTGCTATGGGCTGAATATTTGTGGTTCCCAAAATTCATATGTTGAAATCTTAACATGAATTTTGGGAATTTTGGTGATGTTATTGGTGGTGGGCTTTTGGGAGGTGAATAGGTCATGAGGGTGGAGCCTTCATGAATGGGATTAGTAGTAGTACTCTTACACCTTTCACCATGTGAGGACACAGCAAGTCAGCAGTCTGCAACCCAGAAGAGGACCTTCACTAGGCATCAAATCTGTCAGTGACTAGATCTTGGACTGCCAGCCTCCACAATTGGGAGAAACAAATCTGTGTTATTTAAGGCATCCAGTCTATGGTAATTTGTTATAGCAGCTCAAACAGACTAAGACAGGAGTATTTTGGGATACATTCCATGTCATAATATGGAAAATAGGATTTCTTAAGCAAAATAAATGAATATCTTAGTCCTCAACACACATGTACGGTCAGATCAGAGCTTCTATTTTTACAGGTTTGCAATACAGACATGAAGCTGTGGGTATTGTGATTTTTGAAAATGGGAACAAAGATTGTGTCAAGTTTTACTTATTTTTTCCTGTACTTGAGTCATTGTATTTATTGGGTCAGAGTCCATGAGTCTGTAGAAAACACCACTTTGGATGTGACAACAGTCCTAAGTTCCCCGCTTTGATGGGGACTGTGGACAAATAAGACACTTTAAAAATATCTAAATAAAATGAAGTGATAAAAATTAAAAAGGAAAACATGAAGTGATAAAAATTAAAAAGGAAAACAGAAGCTCTACATGCCAAGGGGACCTTTTGTTTATGTAATCGGAGCTGTTCAGAGAGACATGTGAGGTTTTACTGTTAACATTTACCAGTTTCACCTTTAGTACTAACTGAATCCCCCCAGTGTCCGCACCAAGAGGCCATCAAAAGTGGGCGAAGGCTTGGAGAATCATCTTGTCTGATTTTTTTCATAGAGGCTCATCTGTTTCCATTTTAAAAGATATGCAACTTTTCTAAAGAACCCAAACTTCATTCTTTCATATAGGCTCTGAAAAGAATTTGATGTCATTTTGGTATTTTGGAATCTCACCTACCTACAAGGTATAAGCAAATTGCCTTTGAGGCAAATCTCATCACAGAACACACCCTGGTTATCAGTTGGACGGGCCTGTCATCAGTCTCCCTGCCTCACCTTGCCCCTCCGGACTTGCCGCCTCCCAGCCCCAATACTCCCCACTCCCCACATGTCTGAACACACCTTGTCTGCTGGATAATGAGCTTCAGGCTGGGGCTCCCTGGCAAGAAGCAGCTGCCTATGGAACATCAGAGCAATTCTAATCAGGCATGACTCAGCTCTTCCGTGACCTCTGTTCTCATTTTTCCTTGATTAGTTTGGTGTGCTGGTCCTACCTGCGGAAATATGTGTCTGCTCCCCGCACCCCTCACCCCCTGCCCTCTCCAATTTCAAGAGGGAAAATCCCTTTTAAGAGAGATATTTAGAAGATTCTATCATGGAATTCTTGCCGTAAATGGTCTTTCTCTTCTTGCCATTGCCCCAACTATCTCCCTTTACCCCAATTTGCTGTCTGGATGTTTCTCTCTTACTTCAATTTTCTCAGAGTATGGAATTATCAATCTAAAATTAGAATCCAGAATTCATCAGTGTTAGCAATAAAACTTGGTGATTATTTCTTTTAAACTCAAGTTTTTGGCTGTTCAAATATTACTTGATCATAAAATAATTAAAGCATTGATTGATGCGTGTTTCTGTTTAAGTACAATTTTAAATCTTTAAAATGTGATAGGACAATTTATTTTAACCTTACCATTACTGTGATATAGCTTTTTTTCTTTCTGTTGATTTTAAAAGCTTACATGAAGCTGCAAAATGCTGAAGGGGGCACCCTGCTTCAGAAAAAGAGAAGGGACAAAACTTCATGACAAAAAGACTTGGTAGAAAGTAGCAAAAGGAATCTTCGTTGATTTTCTTTTATGACTTTGCCATTGTTTTTCCTTAAAAAGAACAGAAAAGATAACCTACATAAAATATTAATGCTATTTTCAGAGTTCTAGGATAATGCAGAACAGAGTCATTTTTCAAAAAAAGGAAATAGATTTAATTTCTCTCGTAGTGGATCCCCCTCCACTGATTTGCATATTCCTTGACATGGTAAGCAGTATGAAGCTGCCTTGTGTTCATTCCACAGATGGAAAATAGCAAGTACAGGAATTAGCTAAGCGTTCACAAGGACTACCATCTGAGGTTTGATTTTGAATCAGAGATAGTGTCCAAAACACATTCCACTGAGCATGCTTGTCAAAAATCTCACATTCCAGATGCACGAAGAATGCATGCATTGAGCACACACACATCTCGTCCAACAACTGCACCCCAGGTGGCCCCTGCACACACGTGTTCCAACACAATTACAACAGAGCATGCTCCCAAGCCTTCAAGCTTCTTCTACAGCCCTCAGCCAACCAGCTGGCAAAAAAGATGCTCAAGCAGCAGTTGAAGTGGTCCTGACCTCTGGTACCCATGGCCACTCCAGAGAACTTCCTGTGAGCCCCAGGGACTCAGAGGAGGTGATGAGGAGGTTGCCAAGAAAAGCCCCAGGCAGTCAGTCTGCTTTCTGCCATCATTATTCCTCACTCTCATCTTTCCCTGGAGAACATAAACCTGTTTGTGGGGGTGGGTGGTTTTCAGATAGGACATGCTACCCGGTAGTAACAATAGTTACTAGCAAAATGATGAGCAGGACAATAGTTCTAGCAGAACAATAGTTTTTACATTATCTACTGTTCTCTTGGCTTTCTGGCTTAAAAAAAAATCATTTTGTTTTTCTATCCTTTTGTTGCAAATGGAATACTGTGCTTAAGCCAAGCAGGCAATGTAAAACTCTGACTTCAAAGCCACTTCTTGATAAAACATAAAACATCCGAGGGTAAAATTCTACAGATAATTAACTGAAACTCAGTGCCCACTTGCCACGGGAGTTTCTGCAGGCAAGGTCTTTCTCATTGTCCTGCTTGCTTTTGTTGCTGTTTCTCCTGTGTTTTGTTAGGCAGGGAGAGGTTTGGAATCCTCTCAGTAAAATTGAACGTTACCGAGCATCGGGAACGTGAATTTCTGCTTAGCCTCGCAGAGGCCTGACACATGCACTGTGTCCTTGCTGGTTTCTTTAGGCCACATCGTTTTGCATCTCTCACTCTGGAAACACCACTGCCTGCACCTTCTCCTGATCCCTTTCCTTACTTTAGAGGAGCAGCATACTTTCTCCCTGAATGTCAGAAATATTGTCTTTTCAACTTTGTTTTGTAAAATGTGATGGTCCTAAATCTACATAAGGCACTGAGTCCCCCTCTTTGGATTTGCTGGTCCTGTGGGTACATTACTGAGCTCCTCTCTCATCTCCCAGCCTTCAAACTCCAGCCCTTCCAATCCCTTTGCTTGAGTCAAGCAGATGGTCTCTCCACTCCAATCCCCCTTGCATTTTTCCACTCCCCACCTCCATGCATTGCCCATTCATCAAGCCACATCTCCCTTTAAATGTGAAGACTCACCTTAAACCCCACCACCTCTTCCAAGGAGCCTCCCCTGATTAAGTAGGGGCGAAGAAACCTCCGAAGCATGACTGACAAACTCCCAATAGATGAGAACACACACACCCCAAAACAAACACAGAAACTCACAAAAAGAGAAAATTACACATTCTCTACTTTTGGATTGTATGCTCCTATGAGATTAACTTTGTACCAATAACCAATTAATCATTTCAAACAATGAGGTATTTTTAATATTGTTGGGAATCACTCAGCAAAATGCTGCTGTTTTTTCTCCCCCACTGATTCTTTCTTTAAATCCCTCTCCCTTTTCTTCTCAGCTTCTTGAATGCACAATGAAAATGGATTGCCACTTGCCCTACACGGGTGATGTGGAAAACACAAAAGAAGCTGGTCTTCAGAATACCTCCTGGGTCTTGAGTCACACTGCCAAGGAAGAACCTGTGTTTGAGACTGATATGTGCCTTAGCCACTTAATTTTCTTGTCAAGGAAGACTTAATGACTGTATGCCTACATATTTCCTGGGCAAACATGTCTGCTATGTTGGTATAAGGGACTGAAAACTCTAGAGAAGGCACTACTGAAAGAATGGGGGGCAAGGTTCCTGATAAAACTGAATGTCCAGCCTCAAATAAAGCTGTTGGAGAGTAAGGGGATTTCTAAAGAGCACTGGATCTGAGGCAATCACATTATAAAATAGAAACAGATATGTTCACTCATCAGCGCTGTCCTCTTGGGTCAGCGTTAATGCCACTTATGGAGGGCTGAGAGATTTGTGGCATAAAATGACCAGAATGAGGAAAAACACAGATGGAATGGTGAAAGCTGGCAATTAGAACATGGCGTCCAACACCACTGCCACAGAAGCTTTCTAGTTACAAAGCCACGTTATGCAACCTTTAAGCGAAACATTACTGATTTTGTGGTTGTAAAACGTACCTTCAACCGCAGAACTCAGTTTTATGACACCTTGAATAAAAACAAAAAGTGGCAGTTATATAATGTACCCGAATTACCTTTTTCAGTCTTCTCATAACAAACACATGCTTCAGATCTGGATGTTTTGCTGGCATTTTGAGAATTTAAATATCAACTTCAAAAACTAATTTTCAGCCCTTGTTTAGACTTGATGGGTGTCTTTATTCCCCATGAAAATCATTTGGGAGAGTTTTTCACTAAATAAGGGATTTGATATGTTTTTGGATAAAAAAAAGGATGAGTCTGTCTGAATGACAATTTCTGTATATAAATCATGCTGGATAATGAGTGGATTGATAAAACTTCACACAACAGGACACCATTGTCTAGTACTTCTTCCTGTTTATTACTGTGTATAGAGATCATTTGCTACATGTTGGAAACAGGGTTTCTGTTGAAACATACAGGTGGTTAAAAAACATGGTGTGATCTGGCAATTTCCTCCTCTGGAGAGGGTGGGCCACAGACTATTTTCTGGTCTGATGTATTCAGTGTTCCTGCTCCCTGCAGGTCATAAGTTGAACAGGCTATTTGAGCATGACAAATTGTTCATGAAGCAAGTGGATATTACCCTTGACTGGATATTCACGTGCATTTTTTTGAGAATTAAAAGGTGAAAATACTAAACTAAGATAAATTAGACCTGGTCCAAAGATTTGATGAAAAAAGTACTTTCTTGTAAGTCATAGTTTTAAATAAATCATATTCCCCAAACTTTATGTGGTAGCCATGATACTTTAAGCTGAGCAAAAACGTCTACAGTTTCGTTTGGTTGACATTCTGGTTCTCTTTCAAGCTGGAGGAGTTTCAAATTGAAAATGGAAACAAAACTGGCAAACCAAATTGGTATCAGCATGAACACACTCTGATTTTAACAGATTATATTCACAAAGAGACAAACTTGTTCTCCATTATAACTTTCCCAAAAAGCTATTTTTAAGTTATCTGTTGAATTTCATGTTTCCTGCAGAACCAGTAGTGTCTGCTTAATGTTTAACAATGGGCTCTTCAGGTGAAAAAGTGTGCATATATATGTATGTTTATTATATATATGTGTGTGTGTTTATTATAAAATTTTCTGATATTAATGATTTGTAGTACACAATCTATAAAGAACAATATAATATATAGTATTCTTTATTCCAAGTTCCCAATAGCCAATTGATTCTCACAGCATGCTTTGGTTGATTTTGGCCAAACATTTGTATCCATAGCCAGCAGATCAATCATCATTTTACAAAATCATGCATTGAATTGCATCCAAATTTGTTCTTTTCCCAGTAAATTTATTATCATTACTTTTTTTATGTTACCTACTGTTAAACTATTTTTCACTTTCATATAAATTATTTTCATTATATTAAAACTCTTTCAACTTCAACTATGTAAATGCTCCCACCCTGGCCTATTTGAAGCTACCAACTTGATGTCACTGAACATAGATGGGCAGTAGCAACCCCATTACGTAGTGTTTCACTATACAAGTACAGTGGATATAAACAACCTTAAGAGTATGGAGAGTAAAATGTAGTCAAATGATTAGGAAGGAAAGAGTTTTAGGTATTTGTTTTTAAATATAATTTATTTAATTGTAAGTTTAAATGATTTAATTTGTAAAAATGGCTGTGTTTAATAATGGGCTCACAAAATTCCTGAAAATGTTAATAATTGGCTTTTGCAAACTAGTATGAACCAGGTCTGGCGTGGCATTGTCATAACTGATGTTTCTTTCCACTCTGGCCCAGAGAAGAAAATCTTCATCTTCAGAATACTTTCAGAGATATTGACAAAAAGGGTTATAATTAACAGAACAAACCGAATGTGAGTAAGGTTAGCATTTACTGTTATTTTGCCAGTAATTTCAAAACCCTTTACGCCTATCATACACAAAAATATTCTATACACAGATCACCCTGGAAATAATAGTTATTGACAATCAACTAAAAACACAACCTAAACGGATTTGGCATTCTTTTGGTCAGTCAACTATGCCAACAGGTATGAGTCATTGGCTTACTAGACAATGATCCTGTTTTTTTTTTAAACAGTCTTTATACAGAAAACCAGGTCAAAATATTGATTTTTTTCAGCCATTTTAATTTTTGTATATAACCATGGTGTCAGCAATAGTTATTCAAATGAAAGGACAACAATGTGCTCTAATCGGTGTAGAAAGGGGCTCTATGCAAGTAAAGTGAGAAAATCTCAACAAATTCTTATGAAAGATGTGGGGGGTGGTAGACCAGAGCCCAGTAATACATTTATTGAGTAAGGGGAAAAGGTAAGTTAAGAAACAAATGCAAGTCTGACTTTAGAACTTTAACTGTACAGATACGTTTAATAAAAGCATTAGTGATTCATTAGTTCCATATGGACTGCTCTTCTTTTTTTAAACCCCAAATCAAACTTTTCCCTATAGTAGGGATAGGATTTTATATTGCAAAGTAACTATGTTATAGTGAAAAACTAAAATTAGCTAAATCTAATTAGATAGCTAATATTAAGAAAAATTATATGAGGGGAAACATATCTTTTATCTTAAAATACAAATATTTAAAAATTTTGAATATTTACAAAATGATTGATGTTGATGCTGAAAAGCTACACACAGCACTGCTGACTTTCAGGACACACAATAGACATTATCTGGTGACTGGCTGACATTGACATTACCTGGAACTCAGGGTAAGCCATAACACATACATATAAGAGTATATTTATATACACAATGGGTCCTACCCTCCACCACCCCACAGTTAATTTTTCGTAGTCTGCAGAAATATTTGAAAAATAAAATAGGAGGAAAAAAGAGAGAGAAAAGGAAAAGAAAACCAACTGTTCTGTCCTCAACTTACTATCTTTAGTGGAGCAAAATTCCTAATCTTGTGGGTGATTCACGCAGACTAAGTCCATTGTCTCCCTGCAAGTCAGAGCCAATCACTAACCAGATATGCTTCCTGCAGCAGTTGTCCAACTCCAAAATTATTCCACCCTCTTTTCTACCACTTTCACTTAATGATTAATTTCAACTGATCTAAAATAATTCTTAGAAGGAAGGGTTAGGTTAAAATAATTCAAGCTAAAGTGTGAATAACTAGGGCTCACTAAAACCCTCCAATGACATCTCATTTTTATTGAACTATCAATCAACTGTTTAGCCCTGGCCAGCAAGGCGCTGCGTGATATATCCCTGGTTTATTTCCCTATTTTTTTCCACTTCATCTCACTTGACTTTTTCCCTTATTCAAGATGCTTTAGTTACTTTGGTATTCTCCCTGTGCTTTGCAATGCTAATTCCTTTCTGCCCCTGGCTAGTGCACTTGCTGCTTCCTCTGGCTTGAATGCTCTCCCCTTACCTACCAGGTATGTTCCTAAAGCTAGCTCTTTTTCTTCATTCAGATTTTACTTCAAATGTCACTTCCACGGAGAGTTCTTCCTTGATTACTGTATTTAGAGCAGCCCCAGTAATAATTCTCTAGGCCATCTTTCTTTTTTATTGTTTCTTTTTTTTTTAAATAAAAAATCACTACTTGGAATTATCTCATCAATCTATCATTTGGTTCCTTGTTTTTATCTATCTTCCTCAACAGAATGAAGCAGAATGCAGTCATGCACCTGGTCTGTCTTGCTTGCTGCTGTAACTGACTAGAAGAGTGCCCGGCATAGAGCAAATACTCAGTAAATGTTATTGAGTGAATAAGTGACCGTTCTCAAGTATTTCCAGGTGTCCTAAAAGAATATTTTATCAATCCCAGCAAATGTAATTCAAATATATTATCTTAACTGTGGATATTTTTGAACAGAGTCCTCAGAGGCTGGTTTTCATGGACGTTAGTGAACATTGACATGTGTAGTGAATATATGTAAGTTGCTGCAAATATTTTGGTTTCAGGATTATAATGTTAAAAAGGTTCCCAAGAAGGAAGTTTATCAACTAATTAGAGACAAGATGATACCCTAAATGGACTTCAAGGAATATCAGTTAATTGAGTTTATATCCAAGTATTTCTAGAGTCTACAATTCTCGTCTCTACTGTCATCACCTTAGGCTAAATTATCATAGCAATGTTCACATGAATCTGTGTTCACATTAGTCTGTGTTCACATAAGATACGTGTAGAGAAAGAGGCACTAAAAAAGAGCCATTCTGTTTTTAATATTCTCCTTTCAATGCATTCTTAATACTCAAGCTGGAGTGATCTTTTCAAAAGGCAAGTCCATTATATGATATCCTTCACCCCTTTAAAAGTCTTAAGTGGTGTTTCATTATTCTTAAGCTAAAGATCAAAACCTTTAATGTGACTTGCAAAGCTTTTCATGATGTCACCCATGGCAGAATAAAAATGGCTACAAATTCCTCCATACACCTCCCATAGAGAGGTGGGGCTTATGTGCCTTCTTGAATCTGGGCAAGCTCTGTGACTGCTTTGACCATTACAATATAGTGGAAATGATGCTCTCCCAGTGTTTGTGCCCAGGCCTTATGAAACACACAGCTTCTTCCTCCTGTCTCTTGGATAATTTCCTCTCGGAACCTCGAGACACAAGGTCAGAAGTTCTGAGACTACTATGATGGAAAGGCCATGTATAGACATTCTGATAAACAACATCAGCCGAGGGAAGAAGTTAGAAGACCAGGAGGAAACTGTTGGTGAGAGCTGGGAGGACAGCAAAAAGAATTGTCTATGGAGACTGGAAGAAAAGGCAACTTTTCTGATATGGTGACAGAAAGTTTGGCAACATTGTGTAGTAACATGGAAAATAGAAAATACACTTAATCAATTCTTAGATTTTAGTAAGATTTCCAGGCAGAATGTTTAAAGTACCAATTCGTTTTATTAAATAGTTGCATATGATAAAATATAGATATAGATGATTTTAAAAAGGAACTGTTCAGTTTTCAAGCAAAATTTAGAAAAAATATAGAGCTAGTACTTGTCAGTTTAGAAAAAGGTAGAAGGGCTTCACATCCCGAGCCTTTTTAAAGCAAAAGGCCTCAAAGTAGGAAATTGACTGAGGGGGAAAGTCATCATAAGGATGTGGCTGTAAGACGCTTATACAAATGATTTTAGAAAGATTTAAGTGTCTGCCTCTAAGTTTGTAAAGAGAAAAAAGGACTTCTAAGAAGAGTAAGGGGATTGTTCCACAGCACCCTGACTCTGAGCCCAGGCTGAAGAAGAGCCTGTCTTGAGAATTGTGAACTTGTGTTTTGTCTAACGGAGTGAAGTCTAATAAGAGTCATAGGAAACCCACAAAGATTTTAGAGAAGCGTATTAGTGGATACATTATCAACTTGGACAAAAATGGGCAGAAGTAGTTCAAAGTGAAAAAAAATGTTAAAGCCCCCAAACTTCTATGGTCAGGAAATAGGCTGAGAAAATTATTCAGCTGTAAATGCCATTTCTTATGTGCTATGGACTGAACTGTGTCCCCTTCTCCAATTGCCCCACCCCCAACCAATTCATATATTGAGGTCCTATATACTGAGGTCCTAACTAATGCCCAAAGTGGGGCCTTTGGGAAGTAATTAAGCTTGATAAGGTAATGAAAGTAGGACCCCATGATGGGATTAGTGCTCTTATGAAAAGAAGATACAGTTTTCTCTCTCCACATGTATGCACTGAAGACAACCCACATGAGCACACAGCAAGAAGGCAGCCATCTGCAAGACAGGAAGACAGTCCTCACCAGAACCTAACCGTGCTGGCACCCTGCTCTCAGACTTCCAGTCTTCAGAACTGGGAGAAATATCTGTTGTTTAAGTCAGCCAGTCTGTGGTATTTTGCTGTGGCAGCCTGAGCTGACTAAGACATTATGGAAACAGTATAATTCAGAAGGTGCAACCAACCAAGAGTTTGGAGGGTAGAAACAAGAACTGTAGAGAATAATTCCCAGGGAGCAGGACTGGGCTTCCCAGTCAAGGGACTGGTATTATTTGAATTTCAGAATTGCTATGGAGCAGAGATTGCTACATGTCCCTTGTTCCTCCAGTCTATGAATGAGAGTGCTCATTGCATTTATCTAAACTCTGTATCACCAGTGTGTCCTGGATGTGTGTAGAGCAGATACCTACCTATCCATTCTAGTTCACAAATCTTCATATTGAGAGAAACTGTACTAGAGAACTGTATCAAAGCAATGTCATTAACACCTGAACCTTATTTAGATGGTAGGAACCTGGACCTCAACCTTGAACTTCATGCCATAAACAGATAAGATTTTTCAGAGGCCTTTAGAAGAAGTGAGTATATTTTGCTTTACAGAGGAATCTAAATATGTGTCCACAGGGTAAACCATGGCTGACTAAAGATGGCCACAAATTAATTGAAACTGTTCCAATTCAGAGGTGGCATCTCTGTCATTCTCTTTGATGTGGGAGGGCTCTGTGACTGCTTTGACCAATATGGTGGAGTCATGCTAATGTTAGTATCTGGGCCCAGACCTTAAGACTTCCTGTCTTTTGGACACTATCCCTGAGAGCCTTGAGCTGTCATGTAAGAAGTCTTGAAGCTGCAATGCTAGAGTTGCCACTTACAGGTGCTCTGTTTAACAGTCTCAGAGGAGCCCACACTCCCAGACATTGAAACCAAGGTGCCAGGTATATGAATAACGAATGCCATCCTGGACCCCCCAGACTCACCCAACCTCTCGAAATGTGGAACAGAGGATCACCCAGCTGAACCCTGCCTACATTCTTGACCTATAAGATCATAGGATATAATAAAGTGGTTGTTTTTAAGCTGCTATGCTATACTTCGGGGTGATACTATAATGTTATGTAGCAACAGATCACTAAAACAGTTACCTATGTCTAAATTCTCTGACCTCACCTTGAATTTCATCTCTTAGCTTTCTGTACTACAGCCATCCCACCCTTTGAATTCTCTGAATATTAACATGTGCTCTCCCTCACCCTTGTTGATCTTTCAACTCTTAGTTTATGAGTATTTTGTCAGGGACATTCTCCCTGACCCTCTAGATTAGTTTTTTTGTTACAATAGATTCTCCCACAAGAACTGTAGTCCTTTCTTTCAGAGCAGTTACCTGTGATTATTTCATTAATGCCAACCTCCACCTCCAGACTGTACACTCCATGAAAAGAGAACAGGACTCTTTGATCATCACTGAATTCCCCGAGTCCAGCAGTGTGTCTGGACAAAGTAAGCGCTGAGTAAATATTTGCTAAGTAGATGAATGAAATATTTGATGCAGCTGATAAGGACTCCCTCCTTACCATAGCCTTTTAATAATTGTGCCACTATTCTTCTATCACATACTGTGAACATTTGGATTCAAAATCTTGTAATTGGGGAAGGACAGTGTGACTAATACTAGGCCGATGCGCCTGCCTTGCTGCTGTCTGTGAAGGCAGCTCAGCACAAATGAGGTTGATGAAGTTCCTTTTAGTGAGCAACTCCTCCTCCCGGTACAGAGAATAGGAAGTGACAGGCTGCTTCTGGGCGTGTGTGGGCACAGGAGTGCAGAGACAGAAAACAGTCAGTGCCTGCTCACGTTTGCGTCGTTGGTGAAAATCAAGGAATATTCCTGAGAATCTAAAGAAAGTCGCAGCTGCTCAAGTCGTTTAAATTATTTCTAAGTTTAAGTTTAGAAATAATTTCTTACTAGATTATGAGCTCTTTTCTATCATATCCCTTCATCCAAAACTGGAGGAAGGAACTGCTATGCTGTATGGCTGAGTGCTGTTGTCTAGGTAAAGACTGTACCTTCCATAACCACTGCCCCCAGAGTTGTTCTTTATATCTGATTTGTATTCTAATGTTTTCCCAAATGCACTTCCCCACTTATTTAGTCCTGTGGATGTGGAAAATAGATGATCCATAGGAAATAGTGTTTCTTAGCATTTTTCTGTTCTATAAGTTTTTAGCCAGTCATGTTTGCTGTAAGTGAAATAAGCCCACGTATCTATAAATGTTCTCATAACTTCGATTATAATTTAAAAAGTATTTGCCTCATTATATTTCTACTTAACACTAGTCTCCAAATGGGTCCATGTACAATATTTCATTAAACAGGTTCAGTAGAGCTCCAGTCAGAGAAAGGAAGACCTTCATTTACTCCTAATATTCCCACTCTTTATAAAAGAAAACAATCCCGAATGGCAGGGCTACTATGTAGACAGGCATTTTCCATGTCATTTTAGTGAATGCACACACTCTGGGACTTTGCCCATTTCGACTTCTCTGATTTATTCTCCCTCCCTAAGTGCACAATACTATACTTGTCCCTTTTGAACATGTAACAGATTAAAGAGGTGGGAAGGAGGCAGATGTAGGCACACCTTTGATCTCTCATCCTTGGGGGTTAAGAGAGGGCAGACACCTGGCGGCTGCTGAGCTGGAAACAAAACACAGCCTGGACTGAAATTACCTTAAAGGGAACCACAGCTCCAGCCAGAGGTAGAACTGGATTGGCTGAATGGGCACGGAGGGAGGAGAGCCCACAGGTGGGCAGAGGCCACAACACTATGATTCCGGCTAGTTGGGGCTTGGTAAGAATGACCATTTGTTAGGCGAGGACTGGAAAGATCAGGCAACTGTACTAAGAAAAAAATGAAACGTAATTCTTTGGCAAGTAATATTGCAAACTGTTCAGCTGTGCACAAATGCTGTAAGGCAATTTTGATGGCAATTCAGGAAACTTTCAAAGAAAGGATTTAGTAACATTTTCCCCCCTCTTAGTGGAACTTTCTTTTTAGTAAGGATTTCTTTGCACCAGGATGTTGTAAATGTTCTTAGTCAAAATGAGACTGGAGCGTTTCCTATGATTTTCGGTGAAACTGCATTGCCCCCTGGCGTCTGAATGAGGTTGTTACACCATCACATAACCTAAAGAATGCCAATCAAGCTGGGTAAGGATGCAGACAGACCAATCTCGGATCAGAGACTATAGTTTGAAACCTCAAATCTAGGCATGGTTTAATAAGACCTGGAATGAAAATTTGAAATTACGACTCTTTGTTTCTCTACCATCAGCGGAGTCTCCTGAGATTTTCAAGTAACTCTTAAAAGAAATGGATCAGATTCTAATTTGCCAATTTTTAACATACAAGTGGTCATGTGAGTGGCTACCACACACCGACCCATTTTCCAGAACCAGTTTAGATATCTCTTGTGTAGTAAAACCTCTCCTGACTTCTCCTCAGCATTTGGTACACACCTGAACGGTCATGGCTTTCTCTGCCTTCACGCTTCTCTCTCTGATGGAAACTTGAATGTGGGGATTATACCTGATTTATCTTCGTATCCACTGTGACTATAATGGTCCCTGGCAGATGCTATGTATCTAACAAAAATGTGTTGTTTGTTGGTTGCATATAAAAATGCTGTTCACAATAGGACCAAATACACTTCTAGATCAACAGCTGCCGAAAGTCAATATAGTAACCAAATTGGAGGCAGGGGAAGGGGAACGTGGTCCTTGGATGGGACTTAGGGGGTCCTTAAACCCCCTGAAACTGTCAGACACTATGGCCAATTATGGGGGAGAATGGTTAGAATAATCTAAAGCTAGAGTATGTCTAGCTCTAACAATCTAGGGATCTAGAAAACTATTTAAACTTTAACTTCCATTTCTTTCCCAAGTGAACCTCCATTCTAGAGAGATCGTGAGTATATTCATTATCACCAATTTAATTGCAAATTTCTTTGGGGCAGATATTTCTAAGAGTAAGTGTAAATCTTCTGAATGAAGACAATGTGACATGTTGACTGAGGCCATCAATCTTGAGCTGAGTGACCATAAGCATGAGACGTTGGGGTCTGGACAGGTTATGTGTTTTGAAGGGCAGAATATAAAGGCACCAGAACTATGAGTCAAGGGTCAGATTCACCTATTTACAATGGATACAGTGTTATTCTGCTTTGGATATTATCTTAGGGCAGAAGAAATGACCAGATTTGAATGATCAATTGCATTAGGATGAGTCAAGAGGTTGATATTATGAGCAAAACTGCGTTTAGGTTATAATAAATATTGTCACATTAATACTATCAATAAAAGCTTTTTGAAGCTATTTGTTATGCTTTTAATCAAAATAAAAAAATTCGGGGCGGATGGGTGGCTCAGTTGATTAGAGCGTGGGTTCCGGGCAACAGGGCTGCCGGTTCGATTCCTACATGGGCCAGTGAGCTGCACCCTCCACAACTAGAATGAAGTCAATGAGCTGCAGCTGAGCTCCTGGTGTCCAGATGGCTCAGTTGGTTGGAGTGCATGCTCTCAACCACAAGGTTGCCAGTTCGACTCCCGCAAAGGATGGTGGGCTGCGCCCCCTGCAACTGACAACTGCAACTGGACCTGGAGCTGAGCTGCGCCCTCCACAACTAAGACTGAAAAGACAACTTGAATTGGATGGAGCTGATGAGAATCCTGGGAAAAACACAACACTGTTCTGGTCCTGGAAATATACACACTATTCCCAAATAAATAAATAAATAAATAAAAATTTCAAGGAAGAAATCCAGCATAGTAGAGGCACAAGTCATAGCTGTTAAGAGCTTGAATTTTGGAGTCAAACTTAGTAGGTACAAACATCGACTATGCCACTGCCCAGCCATTCAACCTTGAAAAAGTCACTAATGTTTTCTGTGTCTCAGTGTCCTCAATGATCAAAATGAGGATGCCACTAATAGCATATACTGTTTGGTACCTAGTAAGTGTTTGTTGATGTAAACCATGTGAGTTTCCCATTATGGTTAACTATGGGAAATTAAAAAAAAATTCTGTACTGTTGACAGAGCCAGGATCCAGGCCACGACCATTCTTTGAGACATTATTAAAGCTCCCAAATAAAAGGAATGTTCTAGGTAGTAGGGCTTCTTTAGTGCTGGTCTTTCCCCTGAACCTGGCCACAATGCAAACCTGGAATTAAGCACATCACTGACACATCCAGACTGGCATAACTGGACTTCTGAGAGTATGTTGGGGCCTGAAAAGGTCCACCCTTGTCCCATTCCAGTGCAGAGTTCCACTCTCAGAGCTAGCCCAGAGCTTGAAAGGTCACTGGGAGTGAGGGTCAAGGGCAGTGTTCTTTGACCCTGCTTCCTTTTGAAAGGGTCCAGAATACACCACTGTGGCATAAAATTGTTTTGAGCTGTTGGCATTTGAGAATAGACTTTTTTTCTGAATTCCCTCATCTGCCTAAAAGCAGAGCCTCTCCAAAGAACTCAGTTGTCATAAATCTACTCCTCAGGAGTTTCTTCAACCACAGAAGATTGACTCTTATCACCAGAAAGGAGAAATGTCACCATTTAAACAGACATTGTCACAAAACTATTACATCTCTCACCTATTCTCCGAGGGGCCCATTTTATCTTTCCTAAGAGTCTTTTGTAAGTGCCTTTCTCTTCCTTCTTTCCCCCTATTTACATGGCACACAAGCTTCAAATTCTAATCAGCCCCTCAAGTCATATTTTTCTGTGAACTCCTGTGTGTACATAAATAATAATCTGTCTTTTCTCTTGCTAATCTATCTTTTGTCAGTTTAATTCATAGACCCCAATGAAAGAACATAAGAGGGTAGAGGAAAAATTTTTCATCCCCAACATGTTCCTGTACGGCTTTGGCCAAATATTGGACTCTACTGTGCTAAATCTCTACTCAGGTCCTCAGAACTAGCTTGACACCATGTACCAGGATATTCTCAGTTTAAGACACTATGGCAAATTTAAGCCCACCATAAATCAGAAATAAAATGCCTCATAATATTTGGTGTGTTAATATTTGTAGAGCATCTTTGAAAAATGTCAGACAAATACAAGGGCTAGGTAAGTGTTTTTTAAAATAAAAATAAAT